>NC_138528.1:99331844-99376844 GCF_964234715.1 Podarcis melisellensis | reverse complement strand
CCTGTGTACAACGATGTCTGGCTTTCTGTAGCAAAATGTGGTTTTATACCATAAGTGCATTTTGCAATGAAAAAGCTCATAAAAAGCAGTTTCCACATCTTGTTCCAGACCTTTTCCCATCCCCAATCTTTGGGCTTAATTTGCTTTTTAAAAACAAACAAACAAACAAAGATACAGAAGTATGAAATATTAGTGGTCATATTTTGCATATGGCTTTATGTAATTTAATGAAGAATGAATACATCATCATCATTGAAAATAATAAGTAGAAATAGGAAGTGATTGTGTGCAATTCTGCTCTTTCCACAGTATTGAACTATGAGAATGTAGTGGAAACGGGTTCGGAAACAGATGAGGAAGACAAGCTCCATATTGCTGAAGACGACGGGATCATTAGCGCGCTGGAGCAGGAACCCAGTCCTGCAAGTGTGCCCAACCATGAGCCTTCCCCACATGTGAGCCAAGCACTGATGCCAAGAGAGGAGGAGGAAGATGAGATGAGGGAAAGCGGAGTTGATCACCCCTGGCACAACAATGAGATCTTGCAAGCCTCTGTGGATGGTTCGGGTAAGCCTGAAGTTTCAATACTACCTGCCTTTTCAAGCTATGACTAAAACAGTCAGTTGTTCAGCAAGCAGATAAGCAGAGTACACTTCCTCCCATGCCCAGAGCTCTGCTTGTGGCAGAAGTGAGATACAAGTGCTGATGACAGATTATGAGGTGATACTTGTTCGGTCACATTACAGCCTTTGCATCTTACGCGGGGATTATATTTCTGTTTGGAAATAACTCCAGCTAACATCTACATTTGTGTGCATCACATTATCTATCTATCTATCATCTATCTATATCCACAGAGCATGCAGTTATTAACAGTAATATGCCTTTTATGCTACATAAACTGAGAGAGACAGACAGACACACACACACACAAAGAGAGAGAGAGAGAGAGAGAGAGAGAGAGAGAGAGAGAGAGAGAAGAGAGGAATGTCACTTGCAGGCTATAACACAAGAGCTTAGAAATTCAGAGCTGTACAGCTGCTTAGAACTGCAGAGCTGTTTATCAGTTTAATATAGTTTCAGTGTCTGTCTGACACCTTGTATTGTCATTCAACCATCTAATCATTTCCTTTTGTTAAGTGCAAATAAGATTTCACACTTCTACCTGGTCAGGTATTCTTTTATTATTTAACAGTTAAGTATGTGATAATGATTGCCAGTATTTGGCAGGTCTCTCCTGGGAAATAAGAATGGGCTTAAGCCAAGTTGAGTTAAAAGAAAGAAAGAAAGAAAGAAAGAAATCACAGGAAATAACATCAAGTGAAACTTTGTGGCCCACATACTAAATGAAAAACCCTGATCTAAAATTTGCTTTTCAACAAAGGTACACTCCATGTGAAAAAAATGCTAGCAAGGTTGAGAATTTGCATGGTTTCCGCAGCATCATCTTGAAAACTTTATCAGGTGTGAGGCTCCAACCATTTACACCAGCTAATATCTGAGGAGGCAACTGGAGTCCTGGGCACAGCCAGGTTACGAAAAACATAGCCCCTCTTCTGTCATTAAATAGCACTCATACCAAGACATAGAGGGACGCAGGTAGCACTGTGGGTTAAACCACAAAGCCTAGGACTTGCCAATCAGAAGGTCGGTGGTTCGAATCCCGGCCACGGGGTGAGCTCCTGTTGCTCGGTCCCTACTCCTGCCAACCTAGCAGTTCGAAAGCACATCAAAGTGCAAGTAGATAAATAGGTACCGCTCCGGCAGGAAGGTAAACGGCGTTTCTGTGCGCTGCTCTGGTTCGCCAGAAGCAGCTTAGTCATGCAGGCCACATGACTCGGAAGCTGTACCCCCACCCCAATAGCGTAAGGGATTGCATAAGTACTGAGTGATAGAGGAGTGGTTTGGACACCAGCCTCACTGCAGTTGGCCTGGATAGGCCTGGAGTAGGGCAGGATAGCAGTGAGGTCAAGGGCTGTGAAGATGCACTGATGGAATTAAGCTGGCATTCCTGTCCGTGTGTTTGCACAGCCCCCACTTCACCTCTGCCTTGTCCCTGTTCAAGTAAGTTGCAACAACACCAGCAGCTATCAGAAAGGCATCATTTCACCCTTGAAGCTGCCTTATAGTACACTTGCGAAAAAGATGGCCACTGTAGCATCAGCAACCTTGATTTCATTGTTGCTCGTGTATACATTTCCAGAGATACAGATCGGGGAAGTTGCAGTTGCCCTATAGTAATAAGATTGTTGCTGATATTTTACCACTACTGTTACTCTTGCTTTGCAGCTATTAATGCTACATATATGCCACCAGTGGTAATGAGACCTCATAGAGAAGGCACTCCACAAGGCAATGGTGCCAAACAACCTCCATTAATTACAGCAGGGCTCATGAAGAAGCCCAGTTCAAATGTATAGCATCCATGCTTGGTGCTTTGCATCTGGGGGGCTGGAGAGATCAGGGAAACATAACATATCTCATACTTTAATTTTACCATATTTATAAAATAGCTTTGGGCCTGGAATTTGCTAGGAGTTTAGCACTATCTATGTACAATTTAAAACAAAACAAAACAAAAAACCTGCATGTTGCTCTACTCTGAGTGCCCCCTTGGTGCCTTCCCTTTCCCCCTCTCCTCACAAAGCAAAACTTGTTTTTGTTTTGTTTTGTTTTTTTTAATTCTTGCAGCTTCCAATTTTGTTTTTGGTTAGGCTTTCTAGAATCCTTGCAATTCAACACATAAACATTTATCGCTATATCCATTAAGACTTAAGGTTTTTTAGATTTTCAACTATGAGGGAGTACTCAGCCAAAGATGCTTGAAAGATAAATACGTTTAATTAGGGGCAGAGGATGATCATTAAAGGAAGTCTGACTGCTGCAGAAGTCATTAACAATCTTAAATGAAATTTTTATTTTTATGATAGCCATTTACATGTATAATAAGAGCCAATGATTCTTGGGAGCAGTGTGACAGAAACAGAGTGTAGCGAGAACTCATGTAAGACATAGTATTTAAATGAGCTGGTGTTAGCTATTCATATTTGTTAATGAACTAGATATGCAGGGCTATAAGAATGAATGTTCTGATGCTTTAAATTTTAATATCTGGAAATCAAGGGTAAGGACCAATTACCAGGATTTTCACCCCTTAAAAGGAATAATTAATAATGACATAACAAATGTATAATTCCAAACTCCTAAAAAAAATAGTAAAAATTAGGATCAATAGTATAAAGAAAAGATGGGAACTGTGGAATCTTAATTCACTATTTTATAATTAGAACTGCTTCTTTGTAATAAATGATAGGAGTTCCTTGCAGACTTTGATCACCTGGAATTACTGGCGCTTGCAGTAGAAATGAACAGACTGTGTTTTGCCCTTTACCTTTATGGTAAATAAAACAGCATTCTAATAATTAAATAAATTGTAAATCCCTAATCCTATTTAGCCATCCTCATTACACAGGCCAGGAAAGTTACTCTGCTATTACCTGTCTAGTTCTAATGATTGGTAATGATTTATTGTGTCTTTTTTATTGTTCTAAAAGTGCCCTGATGTGGTGCCTTGATGTCTAATGAAAAGAGATTGGTCTTAAAAAGCAACTCATTGTTTATCCTGACTCTTAGATAACACACTTTTTCTCGTGATAAAATATTTTTCTTATTTATTGTTCAAAACGCACAATATAGACAATAACTCTAATTTGGGGGCTGCCTTATTCAGTTGTGTTTTATCCCTGGTGCCTGGCTGTCTACCGCAGTACCTCAGCACATAGCTTTACTCTGAGATAAGCCCCTTCTGCCTTGCTCTTTCTCCCATGCCTTCTGTAGTTTTGCCTGCAGGATGCAGGTTTTGAACTGAAGAGCGCAGTGGAGTTCTAACTGTGCCTTTCCGGTTTCAGCACAATCAAAGTTTTGTGTTTAGAATTGTCCTTGACATTCTTTCGTCCCACAATGGGGTGGACACAGTGTGCTGGAAGCCATGACATCATTATCACTGACACAGACTTAAATAAATCACCTGCATCTTGGCCTCTTTCTGCTTATTCAAGGATTCTTCATCTCAAGGAAGAAAGTGCTCTTTATTTTTACAAACCTTTATCCCAGGGGTGGCTGGAAAATGCAAACTTTTACAAGTGTTTTCAAAATAAATATACTCTGGGGTTCTTAGGAAGGCTTGTTGCTCACAGTCAGATGTAGTCTGCAAAACTTAGGTGCTGTGCAAAAAGGTAAATCTGCTCAAACTTTTGTTGCTATCAGTAAAAATTAAATAAATGTAAGCTCTCGTACGCTTAGATTTATTTGATACATCCGAACACAGCAAGCTGGGTTTTTGGTCCCTTTGCTGTTGATTTTTTAATCATTGTTTGCAGTGTTTCCTGTATACTTGAGTACAGTATTGGTGAAATCAGAAACAAGCTCACATAGTTGATCTTTGAAAAATATTGTTGCCTCAGAAAGAGGATGCACAATTCTGTTCAGGAAGAGTTTCACTGTGACTTGAAGGGGTGTAAAGTAAGATTTGCTTTCTACAAAAAGCATGCCTAGATAAAAGCACTTAGAAATTAAGGCTTTTTTTTTTTTTTTACTGATACAGAATTTGGAGATGATCAGCAGCAAAAAAAAAAAAAAGCATTTTGAAAGGGACATTCGCCCTGAAATACATGATGTACTTTTGTGACCTGCACAAAAACAAGAAGAGCATTCTCTGTATTTGCCTATTTATTGGGTTTTGGGAAGCAGCTCGATCATAATGTAACTTCTCTGTACTGCAGCAGAACATTACAATGAGGAAGGAAATGCAGCCGAAATCTTAGCATCACCACTATTATGCAAAAAAATAAGAAAATGCTGTTAGCGTTTTTCCCCCCCTTAGTGACTGGGTAGATGTGCCCTCAGATGGAAACAAACTTGTGACTCCTTTCTACCAGAAATCACATGAGCTGATCAAGGAAGGGGGAAAAAAATCCACACAAGCTATATTTATATCCAGCACTAAACCTCTCACAAGTGCTGTACCATTCAGCTTCCTAGTAAGCTGCCACAAGAAATACTGTGTATCACAGCTGACAACTTTTTATCAATGTATATGGATTTTCCTAAAGGTTTTTGGAATCAAGATATCCTGTAACAATGTTCTATGGAAGAGACAAAGTGCCAAATCACTGTAAACTATATAGTTTGAAGAAATTATCGGCAGTTTTTGCAGGAATATTTTAACTTGGGATGTTTTTATTTTAAGCTACAAAATAATAAAATGTATATTTATAGCTCCATCTCATATTCTGGTTGTAAAACTTTGAAATAGGTCTGCTCAACTTTGTTGTTGTTGTTGTTGTTGTTGTTGTTTAGTCGTTTAGTCGTGTCCGACTCTTCGTGACCCCATGGACCAGAGAACGCCAGGCACCTCTGTCCTCTACTGCCTCCCGCAGTTTGGTCAAACTCATGCTGGTAGCCTCGAAAACACTATCCAACCATCTCGTCCTCTGTCGCCCCCTTCTCCTTGTGCCCTCCATCTTTCCCAACATCAGGGTCTTCTCCAGGGAGTCTTCTCTTCTCATGAGGTGGCCAAAGTACTGGAGCCTCAGCTTCACAATCTGTCCTTCCAGTGAGCACTCAGGGTTGATTTCCTTCAGTATGGAGAGGTTTGATCTTCTTGCAGTCCATGGGACTCTCAAGAGTCTCCTCCAGCACCATAATTCAAAAGCATCAATTCTTCGGCGATCAGCCTTCTTTATGGTCCAGCTCTCACTTCCATACATCACTACTGGGAAAACCATAGCTTTAACTATACGAACCTTTGTTGGCAAGGTGATGTCTCTACTTCTCAAGATGCTGTCTAGGCCTGTCATTGCCCTTCTCCCAAGAAGCAGGCGTCTTTTAATTTCGTGGCTGCCGTCACCATCTGCAGTGATCATTGAGCCCAAGAAAGTAAAATCTCTCACTACCTCCATTTCTTCCCCTTCTATTTGCCAGGAGGTGATGGGACCAGTGGCCATGATCTTCGTTTTTTTGATGTTGAGCTTCAGACCATATTTTGCGCTCTCCTCTTTCACCCTCATTAAAAGGTTCTTTAATTCCTCCTCACTTTCTGCCATCAAGGTTGTGTCATCTGCATATCTGAGGTTGTTGATATTTCTTCCGGCAATCTTAATTCCGGCTAGGGATTCATCCAGCCCAGCCTTTCGCATGATGAATTCTGCATATAAGTTAAATAAGCAGGGAGACAAAATACAGCCTTGTCGTACTCCTTTCCCAATTTTGAACCAATCAGTTGTTCCATATCCAGTTCTAACTGTAGCTTCTTGTCCCACATAGAGATTTCTCAGGAGACAGATGAGGTGATCTGGCACTCCCATTTCTTTAAGAACTTGCCATAGTTTGCCGTGGTTGACACAGTCAAAGGCTTTTGCATAGTCAATGAAGCAGAAGTAGATGTCTTTCTGGAACTCTCTAGCTTTCTCCATAATCCAGCGCATGTTTGCAATTTGGTCTCTGGTTCCTCTGCCTCTTCTAAATCCAGCTTGCACTTCTGGGAGTTCTCGGTCCACATACTGCTTGAGCCTTCCTTGTAGAATTTTAAGCATAACCTTGCTAGCGTGTGAAATGAGTGCAATTGTGCGGTAGTTGGAGCATTCTTTGGCACTGCCCTTCTTTGGGATCGGGATGTAGACTGATCTTCTCCAATCTTCTGGCCACTGCTGAGTTTTCCAAACTTGCTGGCATATTGAGTGTAGCACCTTAACAGCACCATCTTTTAAAATTTTAAATAGTTCAGCTGGAATACCGTCACTTCCACTGGCCTTGTTATTTGCAGTGCTTTCTAAGGCCCATTTGACTTCACTCTCCAGGATGTCTGGCTCAAGGTCAGCAACCACACTACCTGGGGTATACGGGACATCCATTTCTTTCTGATATAATTCCTCTGTGTATTCTTGCCACCTCTTCTTGATGTCTTCTGCTTCTGTTAGATCCTTTCCACTTTTGTCCTTTATTATGGAAATCTTTGTACGAAATGTTCCTTTCATATCTCCAATTTCAACTTTAGTTTTGATTAAAATGACACAATTAGATCCTGTTATTCAATCAGCTAATTACTCACAAAACGGAGCACATAAATAATACCGTAGGATTGCAAACCTCAGAATGAAGTTTGTACTCCTCGCCTTCTCCCTTGCAACAGTTGTTGCAGAAATTGATTGATGTTGTACCATTTTATATCCATATCAAACTCTTTATTTGGGGGGGGGGGACCCAAACTAACAATCCCAACAATAAGCATTTTCAGTGCTTTTTTTCTAGAAAAATAGGTGTTTGTACTCACCATGAAGTTGCTACAGTAAGTGCCCCACTTTTTAACAACTAAAAAAAGAGGTGCTCGTACTGCAAACCCATAAGTACCCCCTGGAAAAAAGCACTGAGCATTTTAAAGTTCTGTGTACCAGGAATTCAGTCATTATCCCTAGACTGCCTAAACAGATAATGTCTGCTTAGGTCCGTTTTTGGATTTACCCATTTACAAGTTCCACTTCTTTGTCACATTACTTGGAAAAAATGTTTTAGACCTCAGTTATTCCCTGTTCACATATAGCATTCTAGTCCCATATTGCGGTTCTCCTTACCAGCAGACATATGGATGCAGAATTCAGACGTGGAAGATAATTGAGTCAAGACATACCAGGAGATTTAGTTTTATGCATTCTGTTGTGCAATGATTTGGAGATGGGAATTATTTTAAAATAATACCATCCTGGAATTTACCTGCCAGCTGGAGACACGTTATACACAGCTGACAACGTAACCTGAAGACCTGCTGTGCGATTACTGTGCTTGTATTATAGATACATATTTTGATGCAGATATCACCACATCAGAACGATTTCAAGAGGGTCTCTCTTAATGCTAGTGGCAAAGTTGTAGTTACCCTCCCATTCTGAAAGTCAACACATTCTACATCTTCCCTGAAAGTAGTGGTTGATGATGTAGTAAAATAACCATTTCTTTCGTCTTGTTCACTGACAAATTGCTGAAGCCATTGGTCCAAGAACCATTTAATATTGTAACTTTTGGTGTCACCTTTTTCATCCTTGGGAATAATTACTTCACATGATCAATGCAACCATCAGCTGCAAAAAAAATTGTAGAATGGGGGGAAGTTCATGAAACTGCTGCAGCTAAAACCCAGGAGCTATCAGTTTACACGTCGTATTGTTTATTGTGATTCCTGAGAGTGATTGAAGTAGACCAAGAAGCTGAGTTATCCCAAGTTAACAACAGGCAAGAGCAAAATAAGTTCAAAACAATCTTTTGAAAGTGTACGCTGAAAAATATATTTATTTTTATCCCACCCTTCCAAAGAGCTCAGAGCAATACACTTGCCTCTTCTTCCCCACCTCCCCACATGTGGCATCTGTGAGGTAGGTTAGACTGAGAGGCTGACCCAAAGTCATCAAGTGACCTTCATGGCCGAGAGGGAATTTGAACCTAGGTGCCCCCAGTTATATTCTAGCCACATCACCACGCCAGTTGTACAAATTACCCATTAAGAATTTTCTCGTATTTGTTGCCATTTCAGGTAACGTCCCTGTCCCTGTGAATAGTTCAGGTGGGGGGTGGAATGTTGGACCACTGTCCCAGGGATCAGCACATTGGTGTCTAAAGCCTCAGGTATTCCATGTTATTTATAGGATTTTAAGTAATTAACTCAGGGCCAGGTCTCTTATAGGAAGCTGCCTTATATACCAAGTCACAGACTGTTGACACTGCCTGCAGCTGCTCTTGAGGGTTTCAGACAGGGCCTTCCCCAACCTTAAACCTGGTGATGCTGGGGATTAAACCTGGGACTTTCTTCATGCAAAACACTTGCTCTACAACTGAGCTTTGGTCCTCCCTTTGGCATGTGATTGCCTGGAGAAACTGAACTGCGGGAATAACATTTCTTAGGATACCTTTTGTCAAACACTCAGGCCACAAGAAGGGCTGCCGCATCTCTTAACAATCCAGCTAATTCTTGTGTTTGTCCGCACAAATGTATACCCAATAACAACAGGGGCTGCTCACATGGAGGAAGCCCATATTGTCCAGACCAGTCCTTAGAATTCAGATTACATGATCAAATTCATGAAACAGCCTGAACAAAGCCATTGTGCTGAGATTTACAAGCGGGGTGTTCTGTGCTTTTGTTGAAAGAATCATCCTTGTTGCTGCCATTTGCTCGCTGTTTTAGTAAGGCTATTCTGTCCACTGAAAATGTCCATTCCTGTATTACAGAAGAAATGAAGGAAGAGTATGACACCATGGGGCCTGAAGCTGCAATTCAGACCACTGGAAACAACGGAACAGGTAAGGGCAGACCTATACAAACTTCTCTGGCTTCCTATTGCCTTTGGTTATTTTTGGTTGTAATGCAAACTGAAAGAATAAGCCAGGTACACTAGTTCACTTTTCTAGATGAAAGTTTGAGATATTCCTAATTACATGTACATTTCCCTGATTGTTTCACTCTGATACAAACCATTGATGCAGCCTTGATCCCACTGCAGTTTCTGGGAACATTTCTGCAGAGATCTGTGTGACTAGGATAGTTTCTTTTGTGTTTGATGAAAAGTATATTTTACTGCCTCCATCTATCCCTCATTTAATGTGACAGCATCCTTGGGAGTTAATAGATTCCAGCTGTAAAGAGTGGTATCCCCCCCCCCATACAGGTGATTATGGTGGAGTTTAATGTAGCTAGAATTTTCCTGTGACAGGATCTGTGCAAATATCTTTATAATCATAATGGGTGCACTTTTTGTATCAATACCAAACCCACATGTTTTATTGGGTGCATACTTCAGACCACTGAAACTTTTTTTTTCACTTTCCTTAACTCATTCTTCACTCCTCTTCTCAGAAATCTACCGTGTGTAGATGAAAAGAAAGTAACACTGATACAAAAGATGCATTGTTTCTAAGCCATCTCTTTAATGCTTTGCTGAAACCTCCAGAATAAAATGGGTTTTTCTCCAATCTTGATAGTTCAGTGTGTTCAAGCTGCTTTCCATTTGATTAATGGGACTGGTTTCTTCACAGGTAGCCTACAGTTGTAGTGCGGGACGCGGGTGGCGCTGTGGGTAAAAGCCTCAGCGCCTAGGACTTGCCGATCGCATGGTCGGCGGTTTGAATCCCCGCGGCGGGGTGCGCTCCCGTCGTTCGGTCCCAGCTCCTGTCCACCTAGCAGTTCGAAAGCACCTCCGGGTGCAAGTAGATAAATAGGGACCGCTTACCAGCGGGAAGGTAAACGGCGTTCCGTGTGCTGCGCTGGCTCACCAGATGCAGCTTGTCACGCTGGCCACGTGACCCGGAAGTGTCTGCGGACAGCGCTGGCTCCCGGCCTATAGAGTGAGATGAGCACACAACCCTAGAGTCTGGCAAGACTGGCCCATATGGGCAGGGGTACCTTTACCTTTACCTTTAGCCTACAGTTGTAGGACTGTGTCTCAACTATTCCTCCTTGTGAGGGATACCTGTATTTGGCAAAGTTCTGTCCATGGTCCTAGCGTTAAGAACCTGATACAGTTCTGAGCTATAAAGATGTCGCAAACATGCCTGGCCAGTGAGGAAAGACAGAGCACCTTAACTTTGTGAAAATGGAAGCAAAGGAACTTTTTCCAGTGAGACAAGACTATTATTCCATATTCTCCTTACTGTAGTTTCCATCCTAAATAAGCTGTTTTCATGTTCCATTATGATATTTGATTCTTAGTGCCCACTAGCAATGCTGTTAAGTAGGGTGGCACCCAAATGCTACAAGGATTTTATTACTCACACATCTCTAATGCTGGTACACACCCACATGTTCTTATTAGACATTGCAACAAACTGACTTGCCTAATTCTTATGGGGGGAAATAATGGAAAAATTAATCCATGTTGGTGTGTGAGTGCATGTGTTTCTATCTTTTGTATATTAGTCTTATATACTGGTGGGTAATCCGTAAAGTAAAACGAGGTCACATTTTCATTAGTTATGTATTACAAAGAGGAACATCAAAACATCTATACTGTACTGAAAAAATATTTTTTATTCTTCTTAGGATTTAATGGTGTGTAGCAAGGCCAAGGACAGGTCCTATTAACACCATGTACTGGCAACAGTATGATCCCACTCCACTCACAACCTTTTAAAGAGCCTTGTAGATGTCACAAAGCGCTGTAAATTCTCCAACACTGAGCCCCAGAGATTCTTGTACAGGAGGGCAGCTCCCCAATAGGCAAATTTGTAAGAACCAAATCACTAAAGCTATGGAGGGCAGGCTGTCTGTCTGTCATATACACTACCACAATCTCATATAGCATGATCCTGATCAACCATTTTTTCCTCCCTACAAACCTCACAACACCCAAAGTCAACCCTCATAGCCCTGCATAAATGTAGAGCTTAATGCTAAGCCAAAATTTGGAACAGTACAACTTGTCTCTGCCACCCTTTCAGTGTCAGAAATTGAAAATCTTCCAATGGTGGACATCTGGAGAATACCTTCCTACCTGTAGAATACCTTCCAACCTGTAGAACCCACCTGCGACTGTCTTTGCCATTCACCTAACAAGCTCCATTTAACTTCCAAAAAGGACAGTGGCAACAGAAGATCAGTGTCCTTCTCCCCCAAACCCCTAAAATATTTTGTTTCTCAGTCATTATTTTTCTATTTTAAATAAGCAAAAAAACATGTGGTAATGTATCATTAGTAATATTATATTTTAAAAGGTTTACATTCAGAAGTAAAGTTGGCTATTTATATTAAGGTTCATGGTAAAGACTTCTTAAGAGTCTCATCTTAAGAGTTTCACACCATGCTTCCGACACTTCCATGTGGTCTCAGCGCCACATTTCAGTGGTTCAGATGCATGGATAATCTCCATGCCAGTACCAGCTGCCATTAGCATCATCCACTGTAAGTGGAAACTGTAATGTTTGAATCCTATCTAACTTCATTCCTAGTAAATTAGGCCACAATGTTTACTGAGACTTTCAGTTTGAGTGGTGGGTACCAATGCACATCCAGCAGAGAGAGCAGATTTCAGTATTTTGTATCTCGGCCTACAGGAAATAAAAAGATTTCTATCAGATTCCAGTTGTAATTCCGTCTCACCAGGTGTTCCACAAGACTATTAATGCTGGCATTGGTACCAGTAAGAGAGTGGCTTCTGGAGTGTGAGAATCTGTCTACTTAAAAACTAGGCTGATACTACATTTCGCATGCAACCACAAAATGATGATGATGATTCATAATCATGGCCAGTTAGACCAAATTTGAGCAATTAATTTCGTGTATTTTCACACAGGTAAAACTGGCACCATTTCAGCCCAGCATGGCTTAGAGACTTTTCATCCTTATAGGTATTTTGAGGAAATGGATGAATGCATTCCCTGTAGATAAACAAAATCTGCTTACCCTTACCCAGTAATAGCCACGGAAAAATACGTTTTGCTGAGACTGCATTTAAAAAAAAAAAGGTAGGAAAAGAGTTCTCTGCAAAGAAAAACAGAAGTAAAAGTTGGCAAGTTGAAAGGACTGATCGCTTTGAGACTCTAATCTGCATGTACCAATGAGGACCTGCCACTTCCTGCTTAATGAAGGCTGTGGTTTTATTAGCTTTGTTGCCGATTAGGAGCAGCTATCTCCATCTTACAGCAAGAGTTCCCACAAGAAATAACTGGCCTCCTATGCTCTCGAGTGTCTCCTTTAAATATCTCTTTTCCTTAGTGTGGTTTATGCTCATATGATGTTATGCTACCTCAGGCTTTAAGGAGTCCCTGCCCTAGTCCTTAATTAAAACAAGACTTCCTTAGTGAGGTCACTCACTCTACATCTTCCTAAAAAGCTTGACTCACAGATGGGAGTGTGATTTCTGTTTGCAATTTAAATTCACTAGGAATCAATGTGTGAGGCTATAGGCATAGAAATCATGCAGAGGGCATATAAGGGGAAATTCTCTGTCCTTTCAAGAGACATTAGTTGTGGGGGGGGGGTAGAGCAAGGGATGATCACAAGAATTAGTGCTAGCTTTGGCTGGTTTTCCAACCACAATGTTTCCTGATGAAGTTAGACCTTGCCACAGTTAATGACGTAGTTACCTCCAGATTAGAGTATAATGTGCTTTGCACGGGGCTGTCCTTGAAAAGTGTCTGGAAACTTCAGCTGCTGCAAAATGCTCATGTGGAATGGAGCAGACCAGTCAGAACATGCCTGTTTTGTGTGATACGTACTAATTGCCAGTTTGTTTCTGGGCTTGGTTCAAGGTGCTGCTTTTCATCTTCGGAGGGCGGGATATAAATAAAATTTTATTATTATGATTTATTATCTTCAAAGGCCTAAACAGCCCGGGACCTTGGCATCTTCCTTGTCTCATGCTCTGTTCCACATCTGCATGAGGCATGACAGATAGCTACCAGGAGCAGGGCCTTTTCTGCACTGGCACTCATTTTGTGGTGTGCCCTTCTGAAATGTGTTTATTTTATGAATTATTTTCCCTTATTGACTTTTTTTCTTGATTTGCCATATTATCACTATGATAGTTGGTATATGAATTATTCCGTTTTGAGGAGTCACATCCCATAATATATAGCATGGTGTTTTAATTTATAAGCCACTTGAATTTCTTTCCCTTTTTTTAGTGGACAAAATGTGAGGCATAAAGTTTTAAATAAAATTCATTTGCAGTCACATTTTGTTTGTTTGTAACGCTGATCAATTATTCTAATGATGGCCAAATTCTTGTCAGTAACATAAGAGAAGCTTTGACTTGCCTGATCTGCATTCAGATGGCACTTGATATTTATATTAATCTTTAATACATAATCACACGGTTAACGTTGTTTCAGTTAAGGATCTGTCAGCTACCCAGTAAATCCCATCGTTTCAAAGGTTTATAACTTAGACATAAACATTTGCCTTAGCTCCTGAATTCCTTTAATGCACAGGGAAACTGAATAATGCACACGTTTTAGAACCTCAGAAATGTTTAGTATCAAAGGAGACAATTATAGCCTCCTGTACAAAACTAGCATTCAAAACTGTTTGTAGGCCTGTTCGAGAAAGCTGACCAACCGTCTGTAGGATCTAGTATATTACTAGGAGCAAAGGAAGAATTAACTTTAGGTAGTGACCATAATGGTATGTTTGAGATAATAGTGACAAAAGCAGCAGCTTTTAATAAGCCTCGTTCCAATTTGTGTTTTAATGCTGTAAAAATTTCTGGAACCGTTATTCTAAACAGTTATGTTCGGCTATAAGCTTGCAATGCTTGAGTAATGTTCCTATGGTCTGAACTGGTTTAAGTAGTTTTACAATATGGCCATTGGCCCAGAGATGGACTTCTGGCAAGAACACCAACCACAATATTTTCCTGTTCAATTTGCTGTCTACCATTTTCAGTCTTCCTGCTATAACTCTCTGCTTTCCAGCAGAAACCAATTATAATTTATATGAACATTTTTCCGGATATTTCTTCCATATCGCTTTCAATATTCTACCCAGTAATTCACAACTCACCTCCAATCCAAACTATATATTCATTTTTTTCAATAACATCCCCCCTATTTAACCAGAATGTTTCTTTCCTTAAGAAAATATGTTTTGAAACATTAGAAGAAGGCATATACTTCAGGAATATATAATGATAGATAGCCAGCACAACAAAAAAGGCTATTTGACTTGCCCAGGCACACTCGAGTTTATTTCCATTAAATGTATATCAACACTGAAAAAAGACAGTGTTTGGCAATACAAGAACCTGATGTTCACAGATTTCAACATGCTGAATGGTCTTTATCATTCACTCTCTATTCCACAGTCACTCTCAGTGTGACTGATGGCTACCTGAATATGGCTGGGATCCAACCGTTACTTCAGTCACATACCCAGCGAATTAGAGGAGACAGTGGTAGTTGTGTAGGCGTTAAAGCACACACAAACAGGCCTGAAGAAAGACAGAAATCCAGCAGATAGAAGAGAGCATGGGAAAAGGCCACAGGAAAGGCATTCTAATGAAAATATAAAAATTGATTTGGTCCTATATGCCGAAGCACATGGCAAAATGGTAGGTGGTTTCTGCAAAATTCAGAGCAAACTTTATCCTCTCTGGAGGCTTCCTACATCTGGCAAACTGGTCACCATCTTGATGGGCAGGGCCAGTTTTGCTTGCATGGAAGTTTGTAGAAAATATAACCGCTACTTCCAGGAAAGTAACAAAAGATTTCAACACACGGTTGCCTTTATGCTTCTCCTGAGAGTGAGCAGAGCTTTAGGCTCCTGTTCTAGGCTGGCTGGACCCCTGGACAGGAATCTTCCTCTTGCATAGACACACTACAGCTTTGTTTCGCAAGCCCCTTTGAACTATTGAAAGCTGTTTTTAAAACTTCTTTCTGCTGCAAAAGTGCATTGACCTGCATTAGGAGAAGAGGCGGCTGTTCAAGGGTCACAGTGGTGCAGTCAGAGCAGGACTTGGGAACAGACATCAAGAATGAGGCAGAATGTGCAAGAGGGACACCGAGTAGAAGGAGGGTTGCATTACCATAAGGGGAGGGTTGTCCCATTAAGTCCAGAGTCTAAAGTTACCTAACTGTGCCACTGAAACACAAGTCAAAAATGTCATTGCATGTGCAGAACTAGGTGTGAGGATATTTGGATTCAGGACAACATATGACATAGTTAAGGGGTAAATATCTAAGGATCTGTTTTATGTTATGTTTTGTTTTGTTATGTTTTTAATATAATTCTCTTAAACCCACTGCCAAGAGCATATGGTAGTGAACCAAAGTATGAATAGCATCATAAAATAACTAAGGTATTTAGGTATTGGAATGCGGGTGGCGCTGTGGGGGACGCGGGGGATGCTGTGGTCTAAACCACTGAGCCTCTTGGGCTTGCTGATCAAAAGGTCGGCGGTTTGAATCCCCGTGACGGGGTGAGCTCCCATTGCTCGGTCCCCGCTCCTGCCAACCTAGCAGTTCAAAAGTATGGCAGTGCAAGTAGATAAATGGGAACCAACACGGCGGGAAGGTAAGCAGCATTTCCATGCACTGCTCTGGTTTCAGTGATCTGTTGCACCAAAAGCGGCTTAGTCATGCTGGCCACATGTCCCGGAAAAACTGTCTGCAGACAAACGCCAGCTCCTTTGGCCTGTAAAGTGAGATGAGCGCCACAACTCCAGAGTCGTCTGCGACTGGACTTAACTGTCAGGGGTCCTTCACCTTTACCTTTTTAGCTAGGTAGCTAGCTGGTCAGGGCATGCCACTTCCTAATAATATCTCCGTCCCTCCCACTCCCCCAGTAGTATTTTGAAGTTTGACCTCTAGTTTCATGAGCCATTTCAGAACTTTATAAATATGGGAGCACCTGTTTTCAGGGCTATCACTAAACACCCTTCTTCTGTTGATTCTTATTTTTGCCTATCTAGTTCATTCATCTTTATCATGACCTATTTCTGAGGGAGGGAGGGAGAGAGAGAGAGAGAGTTTAAGTTGAGCTCAGCAGGTTGCGCATTGAAGAAAGATGTTGCATATTGACAGGAACTGGAACATTTTTATTAACAACATCTATGAGGCTATTGCCAGAATTGCTTCCTTCTGTAAATGATATTAAGGCATCTCCTGGGATTTAGTAGTTTCAAACTATATGTTTTACTGGACCATTTCCCTCCCTTGTAGAATTAGGTATTTCCTTTAGATTTTGTAATAAAATTATTTTTCCATAACCTATTTTTGTACATAAAATACTGTAAGATTTTACTATGAAACAAACAGAGGTGTGAGTTGATTTTATGCTAGCACCATTGACCACCTATGGCACCATAATGGATTTTTTCCTTTATCTGTTGCCTTGAGGCAAAGATGCTAAATATTTCAGTAACCCTGTGTGTTGGTTTCCTCCCACAGTCTAAGTTACAATGATGTAAATCTAGTGCTTCTGTCACTCTATAATTATCAATCCAACCCCATTGATTTTAGGGTAGATACTGCTGATTTATGCTGTTGTAAGAGGGAGCAGAATCAACTTGATCTCTATTTTGGTTGCTTTATGAGAGAAAATATTTTAATCATCTTGGTGCTGAGTTTGTAACCTGACCTACTCAAATAAATGTATCAAAGTCTGAATACGTATGGACAGTAAAAAGTGAGTGTCAGTAAAAGTCTTAAACTGTACGTGTGCTGAAGAGGTACTTTTCAATACATAATTGAAACCACAATTCAAAAGCTGTTTTAGCTATAATTCTGCTCTGAGTTTACATGCTTAAGTCCCTTTGACATTGGTGGTCTTAAACAAACATACTGAGCAATGGATTGAATGTGAGGTCTCCTATACAGTCGGATTAATACTTTTCTGCAATATCATAGGCTTTACTGAATTATTCCTGCATCTAATGTTCAGAAAGGAAGGAAGGAAAATGATTAATTTTAGCAAGAGGATGCTTTGTGGTTCAGAGGATTTTTCCCCATGGACATTGCACAGGCAAAACAACAACAACAAATTTTATGTTTTAATGAGAGAAAAAAATGAAAACTTCACTGTTTTTAGGATCTACCTCACATAATTGTGTTCCAGAACTAAATAGTAATGTTTGTAAAATCATTCCAACATCACATTATTTGAGTAACAATGGTTCCTTTTTGAAGTGGTTGGGGGAGAGGATGTTGCTTCTCCAAGAATGTTATGTATTTCAGAGAAAAGACATTGGGCTAGAATCCTGACCAATTCAGAATTCTAGTTTCCTGATCAGAAAGATGTCCATTACCCTATACGCAAGCTTGCTTATCCCCCCCCCCCCCCGTTATTCTTATGGTCTTCCTTATCCCAATGCCCACTAACCAGCACTGAATATATATATATATATATTTCTGTGTCCATGAAATGGTGTCAGACAGTGGGCTACAGTAGTCTCAGAGACCAAAGGACAGAAGGTTTGGCAGATGATCTATAGCAATCTCCTGATATATAATAAGGATTTATAACCTCCAAATCCAAACCATAGGGTTTGAGGAGATCCAAAAGCAGGCTAACTTCTTAGTCCACCTATCATGAAGTTCAGATAAGACTGTGGTCTCAGAGTACCAAAGGACAGAGATTAGAATTGCTCCCACTGGTTGCAATTTATTTCAGGAATCGTTTTTGTAAGATATCATTGAATTACACCAGAATTCCAAAATGCACGAAAGTCTAAAATGTTGCTTTTTCAGATTCTGTGCACAGACAGCATACAATATTGCACCCCCTCCCTTTTTTATGAGGAAAAGAGGAGGGCACATGCATTGGCTTCTGCCATCTTTCATTAATGAATGGTGTCATCAGTGACTTTGCCAAATGTATTCTCTTACAAAATCACCAGCCAGTGATTTTATTGGCAGGAGAAATGAGCTAGGTGGAAGTATGGGTAGCCACAGGATTAGGCTCATAAAGTAAATGTACACCATCTTCAATACCACTGTGTAGACAAACATATAAATCCTCCACAAAACTATTTCTCTCCCTCCCCCCCAATCCCTCTTCTATTATAGTTAAGAATGCAAATTGCACGTCGGACTTTGAGGAATATTTTGCTAAGAGGAAAGTGGATGAAGGAGATGGACACTCAGTCAGTATAGCGGAGTACCTACAACGCAGTGATACAGCCATTATTTACCCGGAAGCCCCCGAGGAACTGTCTCGTCTTGGCACTCCAGAGGCCAATGGGCAAGAAGAAAATGGTGAGGATGGAATTCATTTTTAGCCACTCTTCTGACCTCTTGCAGCTGTTGCAATTATAAATGCACTACATGCCTGGGTGTTTACCTTAAAATTGAAGAACAGCTGCAGAAGCATGGAATTTCATGAGCAAAGATGGGACTGTAATTTCAGCATATTGTGATTGCTTTTTTAGTCAGCAAATTGAGACTCTTCTGTAGGTGAAATAAATAGCAGGGACAATTAAGGGTTATGTTTTTAAAGGAGCAGTGTCCTTGCTCTAATTTTAGTTTGGGAATGATTGAATTTTTTTACAGGACAAATTGAGGATTACTAACTGATTCTGTTAAGTCCTTAATAAGTAATTGAAAAAGCATCCGTGAAGATGGAACTAGATGGTGTTGTGTTTGGAGACAACAGACTGGTAATTAAGTGCACAGCATCAATAAATCAGAGAAAGAAAGAAAAAAACCCCAACATTTTTCACCCCACCCCCCCACAAGCTATTGTAGTCTCACAATAAGCCAGACAAAAGTTTTGAATTAATTTTCTTATGATTCATACAAGTTTGCCCTGAGCGTGTAAAAAGTGATTGATGTGGTTTTTGCAAGCAAGGTAGATATCACGGATATTCCACTGTAGGCAGATTGCAGTGATTCTTGTCAATCCATCCTGGGCAATAAGCCCATTAACTGCCATTGATTTACTGACCTTTTGGCCTGCTTCTTTCTCTCACGTCTCTTGGGCTACAGACCTGCCACCTGGAACTCCAGATGCTTTTGCCCAACTGCTGACCTGCCCCTACTGTGACCGGGGCTACAAGCGCTTGACATCACTGAAGGAGCACATCAAGTACCGCCATGAGAAGAACGAAGAGAACTTCCCTTGCCCTCTTTGCAACTACACATTCGCTTACCGCACCCAGCTCGAGCGGCATATGGTGACGCACAAGCCAGGGACAGATCAGGTGGGGGGGCTTGTTTTAAGTGATTTCTTTCTATAATAACCCCTTAGAGAAATGATATTGCTTTGATTGGCAATCATTATTAATTTTTCATGGCATTTTGAAGATGCAGATCTTTTAATGGTAATAGCTTTAATTGAGGCCTAAATGATTTTTTGATGGTCTCTTCTAATATGATTTAATAGTCTTATGTTCACGATCGAATGAGTGTGTTAATTTCTAATTTAGAAATTTTATTTGCACTTTAACTTGACTTTAGTTTCATTTTTTTATGTTCCTCAAAATGTGAATGAAATTGTGGCATTTTAATTATACATTATTAAACATCTCAGCAATTTTATCTCCATTTTTCACCTAGTTTTGCACTGCATTTCCCCCCACATAGGATCTCAAAGACATCTCAGGAATCTGCTAATCTTATTTTCTGTCACTCATTACTTTTTATGGAGCCTTGTATATATTTTTCATGCAGTCCATACAAATAGGTTCATATTTTTTTAGTTAATCTTGTTGCGTGTATCTGCGTGCGTTATGGCTGTTCTAATAACATGTGATCACTTTAGGAATACACTATTCCTGAAATCTACACATCCCAGCAGCAAATCTCCTGTAAATCAAAATGATTCCTTGATGCATTATATTTAATCAAATTGAATGTGTCTTTTGAATTCCTGCTTAAAACTTCTATAATGACGTGTTGCAATGGAAATCCAAATGGCAGATCTTAAACTACATTCCATCCCATTACTATGAGAATTATACCAATAGTTTTTATTCTAAAGAATGAGAAGTCATACTGATTTAGATTTATCATGACAGGCATTTTTTCAATAAAAGACGTGCTTAATTAAACAAACATGTATCATGCTCACCTTCTAATCAAGCAGTTTGGTAATTAGTTCACTGTTTCTCACTTGATCTCAGTAATCGATAAAATACAATTCTGACAGGATTTATCATAACATTTCATTTTAAAGAGCAAAGCGAGTTGTTAATCTGTAACTTTCCCCCCTTTCTGACAAAATGGGAGACAAGAGTGGCTTTTCCTCTCCTTCCCTATTGCTTTTGACTATCAAAACACTACTGGGAGGGGAGGGGGCGTGTGGCTGGATATTTATCCAGAATAACTGCCTTAAATTTCACATGCAAGAGTGTGATTGTGCTGGCGCATTACGAATGGTAGCTTTGGTGTTGAAAAGTCCCCTCATTTGCTCATGGCATTTACAATTAGTAAATTAAAATGATTGTATCATATTAACAGTGGCACAACTAAAGTTTATAGTAGTCCTCTGAGGGCTGTGGGGGGAGACAAAGCAGCTGTTGCTGTTTGTTTATGCAACTCAGCAACATATGAGCACTGGTCCCTCAATGGCGCTCCGCGGGCTGGGCTCTGCTTGATCTTTGAAGGTTGCTGCTGTTTGAACAACCCTCCCTGTGTCCCATGTAACACCATCTGTCTCACTAGGAATGTGGGAAGATTCAGCACACCCTAGCAGTTGTCATACCGTTTCTGTGCTGTCTTTTCTGCAATAGCCTTTTGTGTCATTGCTGCTTGGGAGAAAAGGGGGAGTGGGGGGGGGGAGGCTGACCTCCTACCTTGAACATCCAGACTAGATGACTGCAGCTTTCTTTTCTTCCCCCTTTTTAAAATCAGAATTCAAAGTCACAGCACTTTTCTCACTTGTTCAGAAAGGTCAGCTGTGTTTGATCCTATCTTTATGCTGCTTTTTAACTCGTCCTTTCTGCCAACTTTTCCTTCTTGTTTTTACCCCTGCTCCTTAGCATTGCTCTGAAGGAGGGGAAAGAAAAAAAAGAACCAGTTTAATTCTCTGATCAGGACTTTCCCTCCCAGCAGTGACCGCCTCTTGCATTTGATAAAACAAAGCTTGCTTATCATCACAATGCTAAAGGGTTCAGAAGCACTGCAAATATATATTTTTAAAAAAATAAATGCTGCAAGTTGCGAATTGACAATATGATCAGCTAAGAATATTAAAAGCCTCAATTTCTTTTAAAAATTAGCAAATCCATTCCTTGCAGCACTTCATGCCTTAATATATTGTGCTGCCAATGAAAGACTTAAGAAATAATTCCAAAGCAAATGCTCGAAGTGAATTCAGATTTCCTTCAGGTTTACTGCCAACATTTTGATTTTTATGGCAGCACTGATGAGGCAAATAAATGTGCATGCAGATCTTTTAGGCTGACAGATAAATACAAAACTGCTTTAATTAATTTTTTTCTTAAAAGGAAACCTTTCTCTCTCTGTTTCTACACACACACACACACGACCACACTCACACACACACATATACACACATATAGATATTGATATATTTGTATATCAAATTCATGCTGGTAATACACACAGAGAGAGAGACAAATTCATACTTCTACATATACAGATATCTATTTGCATAAAATTCATGCTGGTGTCTTTACTCTCCCAGCACCAAATGCTGACCCAAGGAGCAGGCAATCGTAAGTTCAAGTGCACAGAGTGTGGCAAGGCCTTCAAATACAAGCACCATCTGAAGGAACACCTGCGAATCCACAGTGGTGAGTAGCTGAGGTGCCAGGGTTCTCATTTGCATTTTGTTTAATTAGCAGAGTTTTTGTTTTTTAAAAAAAGCTTAGTATCTTCACCATTTTGTTTAGAGCCGCCAAGATACTTTGTAAATGATTTCTGACTCATCCTCATTTTTCATGCTATTCAGAAACAAATAAGAAACCAGCACCACAAGTTTCCATAGAAGATTTTCCAAATAGCAGAATGTATTACCTGATTAATTAATTAAGTTCTAAATTGCTTTCCTGGAGCTATTTCTACGCAGAGGAATTCTGGGAACTCCTAGCCATTTGGCTCTTAAGTTTTCTTATTTGTGATACACTTGCCTAAAAAAACAAAACAAAAACAAGGAACCTTAAAGATGAACAAGACCAACACCCACAATCCAGAAGCAATAAACAAATTAAGCTTGCTTACTTGGAATGGCTGCCTCATTCATATTATTTTATCACACTTGCATCTCATCCTTCCTCCAAAGAGTTCACAGCAACTGTTTAGCCCATGGGTAGGCAGGCTAAGGCCTGGGGGCCGGATATGGCCCAATCGCCTTCTAAATGTGGCCCACGGATGGTCTGGGAATCAGTGTGTCTTTACTTGAGTAGAATGTGTCCTTTCATTAAAAATGTGTCTCTGGGTTATTTGTGGGGCATAGGAATTCATTCACCCCCCCCCCAAAAAAAATAGTCCGGCCCCCACAAGGTCTGAGGGACAGTGGACTGGCCCCCTGCTGAAAAAGTTTGCTGACCTCTGGTTTAGCCTCCCAAGCACCTTGCATGATAAGTTGAGCTGAGAGATAGTGGCATGGCATCACACTTGATGAGCTTCATAGCTTCTTCATACACTGTACTTTTAAGTACCTGTAAAACATTCTGCAAAATCCAGTGTCAGGTGAGCAGAATTAAGTTTGTGCAACAAGACTTCCTCTTCCTCTAACTCCCCGCCTCCCCAGTTGTGTGAGTGGACATCTATACCATCACAGCTGGATGTCACAACAAGCAACAAACATTCAGGTATCTTTGCCAGAGATCTCAGATTGGCTGCAGCTTCCCAATAAAGATGCACTTAATGGCCAACATGAGATTGTTGCCACGTAATGTGTGAAGTGGCCTGTCTGACCTCAAAGTTGTGTTGTCCACATCCAAGCTGAACACACTAGCCACTTTATATATCCATTTACAATATTTATACCCTGCCTTTCTGGCCTGTATCGGCTATCACATCAATTAAAAATATAATTTTGTGTTCCTAATTCAATCCCCTTCGTTGAAATAAATAGCCTCTGCTGAGTGCATTAAGTCATTCAGTTACACATGACAGCGAGAAAATAGGGCAACACTTTGCCTTATATTTGGAACTTGTCAATGTTTGAATAATAATATTTAGAGTTCTCCCCCAACTAAAAGTCTTCACCCTTTGATGCAGACATTGTGAGTAAAGCTGTTAACGCTGGTCAAGTATTCTAAGACTTTGATTTATTCAAATAAATTCAAAGACAAATCAGAAACAAAGACAAATATACCGAAGACTAAAAAAGCAGTATTTTAAAGCTAAGAAATAGTCTGAATAAGTTTCTGTAATTATACACTCTTCATAAGTTTTTTTAAAAAGTATATTCTGCTTATATATAATAATTATAATGTTTAAGCTATCTAATCTGCAGGCATGTAAAATCTCGCAGTGAACTTTGTTTTTTGTTTAGTAGATCAGTATTTGCAAACCTTGGGTACAATCTCAAAGTTAAGCACTTCTAAACTCCATTGATTTGAGCTGAAGGGATTTAAGCTTATGTTTAATGCTCCAACTGAAGTTTAATATGTTTAATGCTCAACTCAGCTGTAATAGCAAACCACAGTTTCCCACTATAATAACTAGCTGCGGTGAACTTTGGGCTTATGTACATCACCTCTTCTCTCCTCCTCTTTCACATTCACTCACTAAATCTGTTCTGTGAGTTCCCCCGGCCCCCCTGGAGCAAATTTGGGGGTGGCAGGGAGCGCATGTGGAAGAACAAGAGGGGGATGTTTTGTTCCATTTGAGAAGTTAATTAAATTAATACAAGCCCAGGAATTGGGGGGGGGGGTGATTCAAGCATGAGACAGAGAGTGGAAAAACTGCCTTTATATTTTGTGTAGCTGATCCAGATGCTACTGAACTCAAGTAGACTCATTCCAAAGTAGCAAGAAAAGGCGAAGAGACAGCAATGGGTTCTCATACTCCCTCCTCCTAGCCTTCATTTTTGAATTATTCCTGTTCCCTGGTTCAGTTGTAAACAATATTTTGTCATGTCACCTAAATGGGAAAAGCTTGCCAAACCTAAATCAGAAACTCAGTTCAAACCATGGTTTCCCATTCTGCTTTGAAGGCAAAGTATGGTTTGCACAAACCATAACCTGCCTGATTTGGACAATCATGGCTAAGTGTGCTATGGACAAATGGAAGGAAACAGAGCCTTACAGGAGTCAAGAGAGCAGAAGCAGGGGGAATGGGAGCACATGAGCCCAAAATTCATTCACAGCTGCCAAAACCTGTGTTAAAATTATCTGCCCCCGCCTTAGGGTAAAACCTAAAAATATATGTACACAGATTCAGAAAGTGGTTGAAGCACTGCTTTAGGCTGGAAATGAGAGTAGAGGAGAAATAAAAAACATAAGAACAGCCCTGCTGGATCTAACCAATTGCCCACCTAGTCCAGGATCCTGTTCTCACAGAAACCAATCAGATACTTATGGGGGGCCTGAAGCAAGACTAGAGTACTTCAATGCCCTTTTCAGAAATACATGTCTCCTGTTCTCTGGCCATTATCCATGTAGATCATCTAGAAGTAAATCATTAAAAGCTAATAAGCAAGTATGAGTGAACTTCCATAATTTATTCTAAAGCTTAATTTCTAAAAAAAAAGTTCTCATGAAAATTCACCACCATTTTAGTGTGAATTTTTCTCAGGATACACATTTTTTACAGTAATTCCTCCATAAACAATGTATTTGTTATTTCCACCAATATATGCATTTTTATGCACACTTTCCATATGCATTTTTCTACACATTGCTTTGCTGGAGAACTGCATTGAAAAATTTGGAGAAGTGCAAATTTTAATGAGTCACGGTGTTTCTGTTCAACTTATTGTTTTGGGTAGTGTATATTTGCATTAAATTTGCATTCAAAAGTGAACTGGGTCATATTTGTCCCCCATTTTACTATGCCAACCGATTCACACAAAATTATGCTACTGTTGTAACTGCATGTTGCCTGGGTCCTTATTAAAAGCCATGGCAAAATCCTTCTGCTATCTGAATTTAGATATTGCAAACACTGTGCATTACATGTAAGTTTTCAGCTGTATTTCTTTACATAGTACAGTACATTACACTCTCTGTTTCCCTTGTAAAGACATCTATAGCTTTCAACAAAATGTGAGCCATCAGTAAAAGCTAGGGAGCATCACAGAATGAGAAGGAATCTTGCATGCAGCTAATTGTAGATTGTCTAGTTTGAATTGTTTCTAGTCACAAAAACCTAAACATAACTTGGAAGGAAGGAGAAAATGCAGCAAGATGAAAGGAGTGAAATGTGCAGACACAGTAAATGGTCTAAAGAACTGGTCTATTTGTGAGTTATTAAAAATTAATTTTTAAAAATTAATTGCAGGTGAAAAGCCCTATGAGTGTCCAAACTGCAAGAAGCGTTTCTCCCATTCTGGCTCGTATAGTTCACACATCAGCAGCAAGAAATGCATTGGCTTAATCTCTGTAAATGGTCGAATGAGAAACAATATCAAGACGGGTTCTTCTCCTAATTCTGTATCTTCTTCACCTACTAATTCAGCCATTACACAACTGAGAAACAAGCTGGAGAATGGAAAACCACCTAGTATGTCTGAGCAATCAGGCTTACTGAAAATCAAAACAGAACCACTAGATTTCAATGAATATAAAGTTCTGATGGCAACCCATGGGTTCACTGGTGCTAATCCTTTCATGAATGGCAGACTTGGTGCAACCAGCCCAATAGGAGTTCATACTTCCACACAAAGTCCAATGCAGCACTTAGGGGTAGGGATGGATGCATCTTTACTTGGATTCCCAGCAATAGGCAGCAATTTAAGTGAGGTGCAGAAGGTCCTACAGATTGTGGACAACACTGTTTCCAGGCAGAAAATGGACTGCAGCGCTGAAGAAATCTCCAAGCTGAAAGGTTACCACATGAAGGACCCATGTTCTCAACCTGAGGAACAAGGCGTTACTTCTCCTGGTATTCCACCTGTGGGTCTTCCAGTAGTCAGTCATAATGGTGCCACTAAAAGTATTATTGACTACACATTAGAAAAGGTCAATGAAGCCAAAGCTTGTCTCCAGAGTTTAACTACAGACTCGAGGAGGCAGCTCAATAACATTAAGAAAGAAAAGCTACGCACCCTAATAGATCTGGTAACTGAAGACAAAATGATAGACAACCATAATATACCTACTCCATTTTCATGCCAGTTCTGTAAAGAAAGCTTTCCTGGTCCCATTCCCCTTCATCAGCATGAACGTTACCTGTGTAAGATGAACGAAGAAATCAAGGCAGTCCTCCAACCTCATGAAAACATGGCTCCTAGCAAACCAGGAGTGTTTGTCGATAAGCAAGCTCTCCTCCTGTCATCAGTACTTTCTGAGAAAGGAATGACTAGCCCCATCAATCCATACAAGGACCATATGTCTGTACTTAAAGCATATTTTGCTATGAATATGGAACCCACCTCTGATGAACTACTGAAAATTTCCATTGCCGTTGGCCTTCCTCAGGAATTTGTGAAGGAATGGTTCGAACAAAGAAAAGTCTACCAGTACTCAACTTCCAGGTCACCATCGCTGGAAAGGAACAGTGCCAAGGTGGTGCTGGCTGCCACCAACAACACGCCCACTAAAGACTCTTTGTCAGCCAGATCCCCTATAAAGCCTGTGGACTCTATAACATCACCGTCTATAGCTGAACTTCATAATAGCGTTACTAACTGTGATACCCCTCTCAGGCTAACAAAACCTACTCACTTTACCAATATTAAACCAGTTGATAAATTGGACCACTCCAGGAGCAATACTCCTTCTCCATTAAATCTTTCTTCTACATCTTCTAAAAACTCCCATAGTAGTTCTTACACTCCAAACAGTTTCTCCTCTGAGGAGCTTCAGGCTGAGCCTTTGGACTTGTCATTACCAAAACAAATGAAGGAACCCAAAAGTATTATAGCCACAAAGAACAAAACAAAATCCAATAGTGTAAACGTAGACCACAACAGTGTTTCTTCGTCATCTGAAACCTCAGATGAGCC
This sequence comes from Podarcis melisellensis, assembly GCF_964234715.1. Taxonomy (NCBI): domain Eukaryota; kingdom Metazoa; phylum Chordata; class Lepidosauria; order Squamata; family Lacertidae; genus Podarcis; species Podarcis melisellensis. The sequence continues at coordinate 99,349,288 of NC_138528.1, read as the reverse complement.
ACTGAACTTGACTTTTATCAAGAAAGAATTTTCTAATTCAAATAGTTTGGATAAAAGCACTAATCCATTATTTGGTATGAGCCCTTTTAGTGCCAAACCTTTGTACACCACACTTCCGCCACAGAGCGCATTTCCCCCAGCCACTTTTATGCCACCAGTTCAGACCAGTATTCCTGGGCTACGACCATACCCAGGAATAGATCAAATGAGCTTCCTACCACATATGGCCTATACTTATCCAACTGGAGCAGCTACGTTTGCTGACATGCAGCAAAGGCGAAAGTACCAGCGGAAGCAAGGTTTTCAGGTAAATATCTTGCTTATTTCAGAAGGGTACGGTTGTATACATCATTCCCATGTACTGTTTCATGACTTAAAACATCCTAAGGGTAAATCAGTTCAAACATTCCATTTGTATTTTTAAAAGGAGACGCGAGGAAATGAAACTATGTAAACATGGCCAAGGTGGACAAACTTGGAATGTTCAACTGCAGTTGAACATTTCCTGCCCATTACCGTTACATTACCTGCCCATAAGAATAAAAAATGAGTTTCAAGGGATCAGCTACAGTCCTCATGCAGGGGGAAAATGCTTCTGCTTTACCCTGAGAAAGGTTAAAGTTAGTACTCTTAAAGAAAAGGCTGTTGATACAATTCATATTCATGACCATCCTAGTATAAGTACCGATGAGATACATGAAGCGCTGGGAGACTCCCCCAGCCTGTGGCTTCTTTGGCACTGGCACACTGTGGTTTAGGTAGTTTCCTTGCCACTGTAACCCTAAGAGATTCTCAGAAATGATAATGCAGCCATAAGCTGTTTATAATATGTTCCAACTAATCTTTACAAAGCTATAAAAAGGATTATGAAGATCCCCAAGCCAGACTTGTTTTCATCTCACCTGTTCCATTTTCCTCACCGGTCTATTCTTCCCCCCATCCCACCACATCCCTTGGACTATTGTTGAGAAGACTCTAAAAATATAGTGTCTGTTGGTTTTTATCTTCATAAAAAGGTTCTCTCAGTCCACTTTTGGGCTGATGTGGATCTATGAAGCTGCCTTATACTAAGTCAAACCATCGGCCCACCGAGCCCATTCAGGTTTACTCTAAAAGTTGGTGGCTTTCCAGGGTTTTAGGCAGAGGTTTTGCCCATCATCTGCTACCAGATCCTTATTTTAAAAAACTGGAGTTGCCGGGGATTGAACTTGGAAGCTTCTGCATTAAAGGCATGTGCATTAAAGGCATGAGCTATGGCCCAATGTAGGTGAGTTCAAACTTTTAGGAACTCTCCCAACTGCAAAAAAATAAAAAAAATAAAAATTGACATCTGTCCACTTAAATATAGCAAAGGATTTTATCCACAGGAAACATGCGTAGTGTGTAGGAATTGTGTATATATAATACATCTACAGTTTGTCAGACAGCGATTAACTGATTATAGTTGATTTTTTAAAACATCTGTGGACATTCCCATATGACCTATTAGGTTCCATTAGTAATTTTACCAACTAGTAAATGTTTTATATTTTCAAATGTGAAAATCAGGTATGGTTTAATGTTACAGGCAGTAATCCCTCTCTGCACAATAAGAGCATAAATAGCACGGTACCTCCATAACAGCTGTTCCACTATTCCAATTTACAGTACATCTGCCCTCTTTGTAAACGTATTTAAGCCTATTTAATCTTCTCTAATATTAATTAGTAAAAACCTAGTCTAAGAAACTGAACTGTCTGATAGCAAATGGAAATGTACGTTATCATGCAAGTTTGCACTCTCTTTGGATCAAGACAAAATAAATATCAAGAAATTTAATAATTTACTGATCCACATTCATTACTGCTTAATGCTGAAGGCTGTTTTAACATAGATACAGCATTGATAAAAAGTGTTATTAATATTCCCTATTTCAAATTACAAAATTAAATATAAAAATATAGCTCAAGGCCTTTAGAGGGGAGACATACATTTCAGTGGATTGCATAATAATATTTTGTGCCTAAATATAAACTTCATTTTGAAGCCTTTCTAACACTTATAGTCTGGTGTCTTGAAAGAAAAGCTCTGTCATTGTTGCTTGTACCTAGTGGTTTGTGACTGTGTGTGTGTTATTTTTGGGTTTTGTTTTTGTTTTACAACCTCCTATTATTATGAACACAATGCACTTTGGAATTTTAAGCATACTGACCAAGAAGTAAGTCCTATTGAACTCAGCAAGGCTTATTTCCAATAAAACATGCACAGAAATGCACTGCAAGCTACAAATTCTGCAAAGACTACAACCCTAAAAACTACCATAATCTTGCTTTCTTTTCCTTGAGCACTAGACACACATACTAGTTTCATATTGCTCTTGTTCCGAAGTGCTTATAGTGTGAAGGGCTATTGGAGGAGGGAGCCTGTTCGAGAAATACAAGTTTCAACCCTACAGAGTATGTGGAGCTATTTGTTAATAAGTTATCTATACAGGATTTTACACGAAGCTGTGTTTGCACATTTATTTTAGGTTTGCGACACACTATGACATTCTGTAACTTCCAGTTACTTTGCAGAATTATCCTAAAAGTTGAATAGATGTTAGAGCAGCTTCAGATACTGCTGTTTTAACCTCAAAATCTTTATACGTCGAAGTACTTAACCTCAGAATATTTATAAAGCAAAAGTTGCTTGCTATCTTGTCACCGAAGCCTTCCTTTCAAATTCTGTGTACAGCCTTGTCCATGTTGTTAGCCAGATTCCACACGATAAGCTGTAGGCCAGAGTGCACACATCCATAGCATGTTTTTTGTTTATTAAATGATATGTCCTACATTTTAGAGCAGCTATAGATATGGGGACGATAGGAAATACAAGTGCTGTTTTCTTGCATCTCTGTATCATTCAAAACAGAATGTCCATATCCTCCACTCTCATTGTCCTCAGAAAACATGAATCCTTGAATTTGCTTGTGTATCTCTGAGAAGTGAAGGTGAGGGAATTATGAAACGGAAGAATGCGGCACTCGCACTTCCTGTGCCCCTCACAGTTATGTCCAAGAGTGCTTATGTGGTGCGATCTTGTGCATGCCTGCTGAGGAATTAAGTCCCATTGAGTTCAATGAGACTTCCTCCCAGGTAAGTATGTATAGGATTGCAGCCTTAATTTTGGGGTGATGGGTTTGGCCATGCAGGACAACTATGACCTCCTGGAACTGAAAGCTGGCACATATTTGGATATGACTTGAACAAATTAAGTAATGTGCGCAGGAGTTCCATCAAAACACGATGGCATCTGTGGTCCTGTGGAAAGTGGTTACATCATATTCTGATCACACCAGTGCTTTCCACAGGGATGAAATCACAAAGAACTATGTGGAGCTGACTCTGGTTGTTGTCATGTTCCCTGACTTGGTAATGGTATAAGTGGCCATTTGGCCATCTGTTCTCTTCCATTGCATAGATATAGCATTTCATAGCAGCATTTCAGGAGCAGCCATCAGTACGACACACTATTAGTTCATACCCTCCCTCAGCATAGGGAGAGACTGAGCACATGATAGCCTGTAAAAGGGTTCAGATTGCTTATGCAGTCACAATTTTGCCAGCTTCTGCCTTTTCTGTTATGCTTTGGGTGCCCATGCCAATTGAGACTGAAACTATATTTTTAGTGATACAGGGCAGCATGTACAAATGCATCTGTCACAATGAAGACACCATGTCTCCTTGTAATGATTATTTATCCCCATGTTGTGACATCACGATGTTGCGCACTTCCCCAAGCCCATCAGCCAGAGATGTGCAGAGACAGCAGAAAACAAACAACATTAAGACACCACAGATGTTATAGGAGATATTGAGAGAATATGTTTTTGTGGCAGCCCCGTGTCATCAGATGATTTTTCAGACTCCAAGTGGCATCCTAAACATACTCTGTTGGGTGCCAGCTCTGGACATATGTGTTTTGCACTACTCACGTAAGACTCCATGGGATAAAAAGTTGAGTGTGAGCCAATGAGGCTGCTTATTGTAACTCAGGGTGCTTACCTGGTTACGGATGAAACTAAATATAGTAACTAACATACTATAGGAACGCAGGATATTGTATAACATCACAGAACAAGGGAAGGAAACATGTTTTACATAAACCATTTGGTTGCATCACAGGGAGAATTGCTTGATGGAACTCCGGATTACATGTCAGGTCTTGATGACATGACAGACTCCGACTCCTGCCTGTCCCGAAAGAAGATCAAGAAGACAGAAAGTGGCATGTACGCATGTGACTTATGTGACAAGACATTCCAGAAAAGCAGTTCCCTTCTGCGACACAAATATGAGCACACAGGTACGAATGGCTATGGCGTGTAGAGACAAGCTTTCTTGCATGTGGTACTTTTCATAATATTTAATGAGTACACTTGTGCAACATAAGATGCAACATATGCTTAAGGCATTCAACAAGGATGCTTTGTTTAGTTCAGTATGACTCCCCCCCCCACTTCTTCACATGTTAAATTTGTACTCTTTTGTTTGTACAATTCCTCTCATCCCTGACCACTGCTCCTGCTAGCAAAGGTTGATGGGGGTTGTAGTCCAAAAACAGCTGGAGACCAAGTTTGGGAAACCCCGTGTTAGACAGTCTGCCCATAAACATCTATATAAGGGGGTGGGGGACTAACAATAGCTAAATCTCTTGCACCTGTGATTAAACACCTATATTGCTATTTAAAGGCCTGATCAAAATACATTAAAGCTTACCTTTTGGCCTGCCTCTCTAAATATGTATATATGAGAATTAATACACATGAAAGTGCTAGTCCAGTTGAACCAAGAGGGAACCTGAGTTTGTAAAGTGCTTTGTGTATATACCGTGCATACTGATGATCTGTACAGTGAAGTGGAGCATCCTCACAGAATTTTTGGTCTGGAAATGCCTGAAGCTTATCTACACCTTCCTTAACACGCTTAACATATTATCCTTTTATCAGTCAGATGGTAGTGTACTGTAAGAGAGGTTGCTTATCTTCTACAGTTCTTCTTCAGGTCTGTTCCTCATAGTATGGCTGCAATTAAGGTAAAAGGTAAAGGAACCGCTGACTATTAGGTCCAGTCGTGGCCGACTCTGGGGTTGCGGTGCTCATCTCGCTTTATTGGCCGAGGGAGCTGGCGTTTGTCCGTAGACAGCTTCCAGGTCATGTGGCCAGCATGACTAAGCCGCTTCTGGCGAACCAGAGCAGCGCACAGAAACGACGTTTACGTTCCCGCCGAAGCGATACCTATTTATCTACTTGCACTTTGACCCTGAAACTGCCTTAACAGAGTAGTTGCTGCACAAAGCCAGTTTCAAATGGCATTCTTGTGATGGCTACATTGCGAGAAGCAGACCTTAAAATCTGCCTTTAGTATAGAGTGCTCTTCTCATTGTAAGAAGTGATGAGGGCATTATTAACCTCTTAGAATAAAAGGTTATCTGCCTTCAAAATTGTGCCCAGGTGGTGGAGTCTTCCAAAGGGCCCACATGGCATTTGCATCTTGCAACAAACACCGGAGGGAGGCTTAGGCTCGATCTTCTTCTTTGAAAGCTACACTCCTTAAAGAGCCAACACTCTGGTGTGCAGGTGGGCATCTTTTTGCCTTCTGGCCTCTCTCCTGGTGCACTGCCTTGGGCTGGCAAGGTAGATCGAAAGGTACTCACTTACTGAGCTGAAGGGAAGAATCTCTGAAGACCAAAGCTCCGACTCTGCAGATTCTGATGATGTGGGAACTGGTCCAGGGGACTTCTGCCTGTAAGCAGAAAGATAAGAATTTAAGGGCCCTGTGCTTTTTATATAAAAGAAGAAGAAACAGTTCAGTGAGCCCCATCTTACCTTATAGAGTACAAAAATTAAAAGCTATTTATATTAGACATGGAGAATTATCCAGAGATTAGTAGTTTAGGGTAAAAAAGTACCTGAAAAAGACTGAAACTTGAATCTCCCTTTAGGAAAATCAGATCTAGTCAAGCTCTAGCTCATTTTCTATATAGGTAATTTAACACAAATACTGTTGCCTTCCCTTTTTAAGTATTTGTTGTCTTCTCTTCCAGTACACATGTCTAGCTTACACACACATGTGCATGAACCCAAACAGTAAGATGGTTCCTAACAATAGTTCATCTCTTAATTGTTTTCCTAGTCTTGGATCTGTGACAAGGATAGTGGGAATGGGAATCATTCACCTCTATTTAATAAGCAGAATAAATGGTAAATTTCAATAGATCTTCTTTTATGCCTTCAAGCATGCTCTTTGCTTTTTATGCATTTATAAATCACATTCATTACAAAATCTGGGAAATTTGCTTTCACTTCAAATTTATAAACAAAGTTTGTGTGTGTGTGTGTGTAATTTTTTTCAAATCCTTTAAAAACTCTTCCCCTAATAGTCCTTCACTTTGTAATAGTGAATACACTCCAGAATACAGGGCAGCCTGCTTCATGAGTGGCAGGTGCTTCTGGTCTTTCCTGCATCACTTACCCAATGGATTAAATCCTCCAGCCCTAATTGCCATGCACACTTTTACCAACAGAGGCAAGTGTGTATGACAAACGGCTGATTAGCAGTCAGTCACCAAACAGGACAGAATCATGAAAAGGGCATATAATTTGTCACAGTCTGGTCACCTGTGTTCTGAACTGACAATGTCCTAACACCTGGGGTGTGGTGTGGGGAATGAGGCAAAGGGTGGCTCTACCCTTGTATTTTGTTTCTTTGTTTGTTTATATGTAATAAGAACACTGAGAACCCCCCCCCCCCGGGTATTAGGGCGGGAAATAAATTCAATAAATAATAATAATAAAATTGTCTGCCAACATGGAAAGCATGTGTGAGGGACATGCACTGTAACACTAGTCATCTGATGGAGAATAATGATTGCCACATAAATTGTGGAGTTGGCCTAACTGTGCCCGTGATTTACTGTATTTTTCAATATTTCTTAGTTCAAAATCCTAACTAAGCCTAAATAAGAATAATGAAGAAAGATCCAAAACATCTTGTATTAAAACAACACTGTTTACTCCCGTTTGATTGCTGTGTCTTTTAAAAGACACAAAATCTTTCACTTGAGTCTTTTGAAACTGAGGAATAAAAGGTCTTCCACAACATTAGTACTCTTTCCTTGCCTCTTTAAGCTAAATCCTATGCAGAAAATAAAAAGGAAGTTTAAATACTCGTGGGATTAGGGGTGCGGGGAAATAAAGTAGCATTTTGGACCACCAGCTTGTTTGGTTCAATGGTGTGCATATTCCTTACGTTGCATTACTCAGATGCAATTGTTTGTATGGCTGAAGAGGAGGAAATGCTTTGCAGGCTTTACATCCCTGCACCTTTCCTCTCCTGAATGATTTTATTGCAGCCATCTGCAAATATTATGGTTTGCTACACTACTACCGTAAACCTCTTATGTTAGAGCTAGCCTTCTCATATACTGGGATCTGGACATATGGTTGAATCCCGTAAAGTCGGTGGTCCATAAGCTCCACAGTCATAGGCTGACAATTGAAAGGCTGGAAATTTGACAAGTCAGGCACCTTGATTTGCAAAAAAAAGCTGATAATATGCTTTGATTTTAAACAAGCAAGGAAGACTTTATGTGCAATGCTGTAATACTCCTGTCCTCCTGACCATTATCTATTTTATATCTCTGTGAGATTCTGCCTCAAGTTTTAGCACAAATAAAAGTGTTTGAAGAGAAGAATCACTCCCACAATAGAACTGCCTAGTCCCGGAGTTAAGAGATTTGGATTTAAGTTTCCTTCATCTCTGACACATGTTTGTTTTGTGAACTTCAGCAAAAGCAGTCTTCATATAGCAGGAAACATCAGGATATAGTTTTATCCTAACTTTAGTCAGAGTAGTAAAAGGCCATTTAATCAGATTACGAATGCAATCCTATGCATGTCTACTCAGTTCAACTGAATTAAATGGGACCTACCCTTAGGCAAGTGTTTATAGTATTGTGACCTTAATCTAATTTGGTGGAACAGCAGCACAGTAGTGGTAAGTTAAGGGGGAATACTTGCAAACTAACACGAGCCTGCCCTTCTTATTCCACTACCTGTCTTGCATATTTACGCAGCTAAAGTTTACTTCAAGAAAATGTAAAGGCCATTCGCCTTTTTCTTTTCCTTCTTTTCCTTCTTCTTCTTTGGCCTCTTTTGTAAATGTTAAGTGAATTGCAAATTAAACTGATAAAGTTATGGAAAAAGCCAGAGCGATGGAATGGCTGTCTCGTCTATTAATATATATGAGAAATTTCACTCTGTGTTCGGGGCAAGACTCTCTGAACTGCAATTAACCTTTGCTTTCAGTGCCTGAATCATTATCCCTTCCTCATCTTTTTGGGGACAGTTAGTGCTTATCCTGTCTTTCTAGAGTAGCACAAATAATGGGCATAGATTTATAAGCCAAAGTGTTGATCTGTCTGAAGATGCAGTCCACACTTTTCTTCTTTGTAGGTCAGCTGTTCTGGAATGGTCTGATGCTGTCGCCTTATAACCAGTTATATCATATACAGCTTTCACACAATGCAGTGAAGCTAATACTTATGCAGTGGCCCAGTTGACTAGCTCATGCCATACACTTCTATTTATCTGTGCTCTTCCCCTGTGATTTTCCCCTGTGATTTTAAAGTGATTTACCTCTCCTTGGTTCCTGACTACACTGAGGTCTCTTTTTTGGCACAAGTTTTGTGACTTGGATTCCACTACTTTAGAAAAGTGAAGCCATGTTGTTGCTGCTGCTGCTGTTCTTGTCATTATTAAAAGGAGTTTGGAATTCACATGTTAGATATACTATAACAGAAATCTAAGCCCTGTGTACTGTATCCAACCATCTGAGATGCTTCCTGCAAAAAAGCCCATTCTGTCATAGTCTTATGCCAGTAGTATGTGGCCAAATGAGCTAGGAGAAAGTATTGAAAGGCCAGCAGCATTTCAAAGTCCTTATGCTACCTGTTGGATGAGCACCACTGGGGAAAACGAAACAGAAGTTAGGATTGGTAGTTAATTCTGATTTCTGTCAGGGCAAGATATTTTAATTCTCAAAGAGTCCCGTTTGATAAGGGCCATTGGTAATGGGTCATTGGTAGTGACCAGGAGACTGCTTAAGTCTCCTACAGCCTATCACTGAATAGTAACCCTTGGGGGCCAAACAGAAGTGCTTAGATGTAAAACACTGTCTTTCAAATAATTATTTGAAAGTTACTAGACTAAAATATTTTTTATTAACTCTGCTACGCAGATTAGTAACGCGTTGGATGCCAGCAACCTAAAATTAGAAATTTAAGCAACCAGCAGCTTTCAATGACTCCTTGTTTGATCTCCTGAATTGATTCCTTGTTGCCATATGAGAACGTGGAGTGACTAAACCGTATAGCATGAACCAGTGTGGCGATGTGGATATAATATTGGGTTTGGACCGTAGGATTTGGTAATGGATCTGGGTTCCAATTTCTGCTTTGCCATAAAGCTCACTGGGTGGCTTGGGCCAGTCGTCATTATTATTATTATTATTATTATTATTATTATTATTAATTTAGCCTAGCTTAACTCACAGAGTTGATATACGGACAATCTGCTTAGAAAGATGGCAGGAGAAAGGGTTTGGGAGAAAGTTCATTGCAGTCTTGGTCCTCCGACTGCTACACACTTTCCCCCAAACCCTTTCTCCCTTCATCTTTCTAAACAGTTGTCCTTATATCAACTCTGGGAGCTTCCAGGCAGCTGTGCTCAGAAGACGGTTAAGGAAGGGGTTGAGAAAGAGAAGGAAGCATGGTGACAGCAAGTTGGTGGCATGGAGTGACCATTCATTCTCCACTTAAAAAAAAACCTAGTAGTGACAAAAGATTCCTATGTGTGGAGTTCCCAACACCCAATGGACGTTTCATTTTTAGTTTTCCACAGCAAATTCCTTTGGCACAAATTTACACCCACACCCCGCAGTAAAGATATGCAGGAATTTTTGCATATTGGACAAATTAATATTTTCATAGGCATGCCTAGGAGTCCTGTGGCCTTGTTACCTTGGTTAATGATATGCTCCATTTCATCATTCACAAGAAACGACGAGAGCTTTCATGGTGGCGTCCTCCCTTTAATTCTTCTTTTCTTTCCAACTGCATGTTTTATTAAGACTTCTTTTTATATATAATTTTTGTAGCTTTTATGCTGAGGCAAGCACTACTTTTGTTTCCAGATTGATTCGGTAAACTAAATATTGTTCTCAAGCTTTAGCAGCAAATCAGCCCTCTTTTGCTGCTCTTCTGAATTCCTATTTCACAAGTTTTCCTTATTTAGAGCTTGATTCATAAAAAAATTACATGCTGTTTATAGATAATTTTCTATCACTCAACTCAGATATGAGGATTACTTTTTATACTTAAATAATATGCAGTTTCTTGGAGTAAATTCAAAGCTCATGAAATTTGCACTAGAAATGGAAGTCTTTCTTCTTTGTAACAACAGAGCAAGTGTGGTATTTGCAATTACTCCAAATTGCATTTATAACGCACCTTTGACCGCTTCACTATACTCTGCCCATTAATCCAGCTCCACCGGGACTACTTCTAACATCCAAACCCCTAAGTGGCTTCAATCAGCTGCCTTTAAAAAATCAAACCGCTGCCAGATGATTCCTTATGTACGTACCTTCCAAGTCTGGAATTTCTTTGCAAACACACTCCTCAGTCCCCAAACCTACTTACTGTTATATCACTGGAATAACAAAATTTATCGCTTTTCAAAACACATGGTTTGCCCATATCTAAGCCCAAAAAGCCTGTATCTTTGGGCTGTTACATTTTTTTTAATATGTAGCAATGAAATTGTAAACCTTTGGGTGTGTGGCTGTGTATAAAATGATTAGATATAATTATTTTTCATTGCAAATCCTAAGAGAGTCAGGATGTGGGATAAAAGCACAGTGCAAATACACACACACACACACACACACACACACACACAAATATTTGTGTAAGATATCTTTAAACATATAATAATAATTAATTGTATTTATATATCACCCCCATTGGTGCTTTTCCGATCGTAATACAACAATGAAACAACCTTTACTCTATCAAATAATGAGTTTTAGCAAGGGGATAAAGAAGGAGAATGAGAAGATTTGTTAACAGAATCAATACCAGGCCTCCTGACGAAAACATCAGGACAATTTAAAGCTTTGCTCTGTTGTAGACCATGTGACGTTGCTGTATACTTGTAGTGAAGAACCATGTATGTATTTTAATCATCGTTTAAGTTGTCTTACATAACTCATAAATAATTTCACATGTTAATCTCACCCAGGGTCATTTCAAAGGCATCTCTCCATCAATGAGACGGAATTGTCAAATCAGCCAATGAGATCAGGGCTGGATTCTATTCAGTGGCCTAAAAAGGGGGAGGGGGAGACGCAGGGAGATAAAAGCACAGAATCACTTCATAAGGCTGGGACAAATTTAGAGGCTAAACAGCAAATTGAACCCAAAACTGAGCATGCATTTTTTTTTTTTGCCATTAAAGAATACATGCTGGTTTGAAATATAAGAAAAAAACAAATAAACAACAAATAACAGAGCAATCTGAAGAGGGGCCAGAGGGGCGCAGAGCGCCGAAATCCTCTGCTCCATCTGCAGCCCTGCCAGCTCCTGCTAGCCAGATCAGTAGGTGGAGGGGGATTTATTTATTTATTTATATTTTTTGTTGCACCAGCTCTAGACTGACACAGCCCAGGAGCCCACACTGGGCATGTCTCCTGCAAATGGATTGACTTAGGCTCCAGCAGATTCCTGTCCAGCCCTTCTCTGCCCTCACCCCAGATCAGAAGCTTCTCAACAGCCTGCAGTCCTGATGGGCACAGTGGGGGTTTCTGTGGCAAAGCCCTTTCCCCTCCACCCAGCAGTGAGCCCAGTGCAGGGACACCACCAGCTAATCTTAATTCTCTCCAGCAGCACTGATCTGCGGGTTAGGACTGGGCTCTAAATCTCTTTGTGGCTTGTTCACGAAGAAAAGTAAAGGCACCAGGCACTAAACTTTTGAAGAACCTATCTATCTACCTTCATAGGGGGTTCAATCATTTTTTTAAAAAAAACACTGAAATAATATCACATTCTATAGCTTTGTATGTTTAAGTCATTTCAGTAATAAAGCAAAACACCCTGCTCTGTTTTATCTGTTTTCAAGCGAAGGCTGGATAGGGATGTCAAGGGAGGGCTTTACCAGAAGCTGTATTTCAGGTACAGGAGAGAATGACATGGATGACCTTTGCAATGCCATCTTTCTGTGGCTATTATCACATCACTGACCTGATCAAACTATGCCTGAATAATTGTCTTGAGAGCAAAGGAATCTCATACTTTCTGAGATATTTCTCAGTTCTTGTCTAATTCCCTTTCTGTTATGAACACCGTTGCCATTGGAGGCATTCTTTATTCTTTGCCTTATCAGATCCTGTTCTCTAGCATCTAGTCATCTGGCATTTACCACCATATGCTTGCAAAGTAATTAGGAGTGTTTTCCTATAGTTTATTATAGTATTAGGGGTGGGGGTGGTATCCAATGGTGTCCCTTTGCTTGTGGAAGGATTTTTAAACCTGTGGAGTTGGGTTTTTTTGTAAGTAGAAGGGGAAGAAGGTGGCTGTTAACTAATCCCCCCATCTGCTCAAGAAAGTTGGGGGACCACAGCAGCACTGAAGGTGGCACAGGGGGTGGGGGCTGCAGGATAAAGGGAGGAATTTATGAAAACTGTCTTCCTTCTCCTTTCCATTAACAGAAGCCTCAGTGGAGGAAAAAAAAGTCTCTCATGATCAGAGGAACCCAACCGCTTGAATACAACCCCTTATTTTCCTCTAAAATGTGACATGGTTTCCCTCCCCCCTTTTCTCTCTCTTTCATCTGAGGGAGTCCACCTGAGGTCAGTTAACATGACTGATTTTCCTGCTCATGTTATGACTTTTATGTGGATAAAAGTCACTGTTCTTATCACATGCCCAGGGATTCTCAGCTGCCTTTTCAACAAAACTGAGATAATCGTGCATTGTGCTTTCCCAGTGGATGAGTGCAGCTGGCATAAAGTTCACATGGAATAGAGATTTGGGACTATCTGCTTCATGTGAGCTCCCTGATCGTGTGATAGTAGTGCCATACCTTTAACAAAGTTTATGAGGAGCAGCTGAAATAACATTAGAGCTCTTCTTCAGCTTAGCTGTTTAGCAAATCAAAAACAAGAAGAGGGAATCAAACAAGTTACCTGCAACTTTGATCTGAGTGTATCAGTGGCTTTCAAAGAATAACTCTAACTGCACTGCCAAGCAACAGATCCTGACTAAAACATTTGAGGTGAACTGGGACACTTGCCATTTGAAAGTAGACCACAGTGCAAGGAATCAAATTTTGATTTAATTAAATTTAAAGTTAATCTTAACCCTGTGTTTCAGTTACAATACCCACCCTGCCCAAGGTGGCTAACAACATAAAAAAGGAAACAAAAATGTTTTAAAAGTCTGTGTTCTAAGTGGCTCAGATTTGGTCCAAATTGCAGTTTACAGATATTTAAACAAAATTTATTTTTTTAAAGAAAACAAACACGAATATTGAATATAGCTTTAAAAAACCCATTGCATTACATTCACAGCAGCAGGAGCACAGTATCTGTTTGCTCTTCCCCAAAAGGACCTCATATACAGCTAGGGTTCTGCAACTCAATAATAAAACTACATAATGACTGGGGGAAAGTTTAAACTGTACTTCAGCCCCAAACACGTCAGCTGGCTGCTGGCTAGTCACTACTTGTAAATCTCAGTTCTCAATCCCACATCTGCAGAGTGGGGGTCATAAGTGCCAACCTTACAGGGTCATTGTAATTCTTGTGAATACCTGTGAAGTGTTTGGAATGCTTATCATTACCAAAATACTGGAGAAAGAGTATATTCCAGGGATATGATAGCATTCCAGCTCCCATCATGTATACTTGCACACTGAGTCTCCCTCTTGCACATAGGTATGTCCTGGAGCCCTGAGCAATCCTGGTAACTGCCATGCACATTTGCAAAACACCACAGCTAAATTATGCAAGCAATGCCACATTCTTTGTTTCCTACTCAAATGACTTTGTCCACCTATGGCTCAGAAGTGGGCACTTTTGAGTTTTGCCAGCTATTGAAGTGCGACTTTAAGATTAGTTTTTTAATACAACCCCCGCCCCCATTTGGATGTAGACTTTGCCCTGAAGTTTACAATATGGCTTGTGTTTTCCTTCTCATGGTCTCCCTTCTCCTAGTTCCATGCTGTGCTATCTATTCTTATTATGAATCTCAGCTCATAGCAGTTGGGGGAGAAAGCCATTGACTGAGCTGGTTTGCTGTAGTGGGTGAGCCAGGCATGTGAAACGGCCAGCACAGACTGGATTTAGCCCAGACTTGGGTTTTGGCGTTCCGCCATGAGTCCACGTTTAGGGGTGGTTTGTGTTGGAATGCCAAAGCCTGCACATTCCAACTGCATGCCAGGGGATGTCATGACCACCTTGGCATGAATTTATGCTGCTGGAAACAGCATAGGCTGGGATTTTTCTAGGCCTACCAGTAGTTTGAACCCCCGTGCAGACATGCATGGGGGAATCGTGGGAAAGGGTTGTAATTATGCCTGCCAATGCCATTCTCCCTGCCCACTGAAAGTCCACCCTTGTCTGCATAGGAGAGCATGCACAGGCAGTCTCTCAGAGTGTGTGCAGGCCAAAATGATGCAATCTATGTACCAAAAACCACAATATATTTAGGTTGTGTGGTTTGTGTTAAGACATAAGGCACAGCGGCCCCTGTGACTACATAATGCCCAGTATGTAAACATCAGGCATGCTGAAGAAGCAGAACTATTATTTTAGTTAATTACCTGCTCTTCACCTGAAAGTCTAAAGGCAGGTTACAACCATTTAAAGCACAACATTCAAAGCAGTTATAAAAAACAGCAATTGCAAAAAAAGCAATCACAAAACAGATAATATAAAGGTAAAGAGGTGTGCCTTTTTTTTTTAAGGCACCACCTAGTGTAATTTTGGTTTGGCTTTGTGCATTTCAATTCCACCTTTCTTCTCTCATGGACCCCAAGGTGGTTCCCAGGTGCTTGTCCATCCAGAAACTAACCAGACTCGGACCTGCTTAGCTTCAACAAAGTGGTCACCCTGTGTGTCTTCACACCATACCCCAGAGCCATCCCCTAGAATCAGTTGGCTGGTGTTCATGACATCATCAGTGACAAGTGACACACTCGCCTGCATAAGTTGGTGCAGTTATGAAACTTATATTTTAAATATTGTGTCATACATTTCTAGGTTTTGCCCAGTCCTATCAGGCTGACAAGCTTTTTTTTGGAGGAGGGGGGTCAGCTCTATTTTGGAATGAAGCTTTTAAGTATGGCAGTTATGGAAGGTGTCAAAGACATTCCAGAGCTATTTGTGGCCTCGAATCAACCAGATGTGTTTAGGCTTGGTACGGGTGTCAAGTTTCAGACATTGGATTTGAAACTGCTTGAAATACCAGTGGAAATAATGGTGTCATGCAGCAGAAGGGAACTTCAGCATTCAGTGAATGGCTGACAACTCGCAGAGAACTTCTCCCAAAATTACCAGTGAGGAACAATTCTGCTCATGTAGCAAATCTCAGTAGCTGCTGATAGGGAACTAAATCTTTCTCTCACTAAAGTTTAATGGGAATTTTTCCTGACTAAGGGCTTCAACATTGAGTTCTTAGAAATGTCGTTCTTTCGGTCCTCACAATTAGTTTCTGTGCATGTGGTCAGTGAGGCAGTGATTCTTCTACTATGTAATTCAGCAGCAACACTCCCCTTCACATTGTCTCATGTCTTTATTAATATTTGTACTACCTTTGATTATTGAGTTCATCCATTTTGAGCAGTTCAAACAGAAAGCTCCAAAGAACTGACTATTTCATTTTTGACACATTTGAGACCCTGGAGCCTCTTGGGACTGGAAGGCATTTCAAGGATAATCTAATCTAGTATCTCTCAGAATTTACCATAGTTAAACCAGTATATAAAAGGCTTTGTGCTTGCCACAGTGTTTCAGAAAACTATTCATAATTATCAAAAAGCTGGGAGTGCAACATTTTCCAAGGAGAGCTCAACCATGGAAGTGTCATTAGTTCACTTAGTGTGGGTTTCTTAATGACATGGGGGTAGCACCCCTGGTATTTAGTGGTACCAATTCAGATGGTTTTGGATGACTTGCGTGATGGAGGAAAGGATAGAAGCTTGAGTAAAAAAGAAGGTAATTCACTGTTCCCATACTAGGATTTCCATTTAATTGTAAAAACCGGCCATGCTCATATAAATGCTCAACTTAGATTAGCTTCCCCCACCCAAACCAATAATATTGACTGATAATTGATTGACAAACAAACTATCATATTAAAATAAAATAATATTGACTGGCTGATTGATTGATTAAATTCTTTATGTAGAAAGTAGCTACAATTAATTTAGGTGCAGTTTTCCTATGTTTTCAGGAAAACAAGGGCTTTCCAGAGTTTGACTGAGGCTTAACATTCACAAATTCCTGAAAGCTGATATTGTTAAAGCTGAATAATTTTCTTGATATGAGGCATGGAGAAACCCCTAAAATCACAAGCTACGTGATGAAACAGAACTGGAGAAAGTGAATCATTAAGTAACCGTAACCTAGTTTATAGTCAGATGCCCTTAATTCAATAAAGGACAAAAAAGAAGCACAAAACGTAAGTGAGAGAGTCTGTAGAATTGTAAATAAATAAGATATTTATCAAACTTTATTGCAGGCATCAGCTGCTCTTCGACATGGCCAGTTTTCTACTGATACTCCATGTTACTTTTTCTTTATTGTCCTCAGGTTGAAAAAAGCAATATGCAGAATATATCAGAAAGTGAAAGCTATTAAAAATAGAGCTCTTGTTTATTTGGGGGCTTTTCATGCAAGCAATTTTTTCCACTATTAATGCACAATTGTTACCCTGCTACTGCAGGAAATATAGAATTCTCCCCTAAAGAGTATCAGTTGTATCCAACTTATAAACAGAGTAGACACATTAAAATCAATGTATTTGATTAACTTAATTCCATTAATTTCAACAGCTCTTGTCTGAGTGAGTTAAATACAACCCTAATTTATTTGAGAGTATCCCACCCCCTCCAAAATCTTTATTTTTACTCCTTTAGAAGCTTGGTGTCCCAAGATATTCTCATGAAGCCGATTAGAAAAAGTAAATGTACCAAAGCCTATCTGGAATCCCTACTCTTACACAGCCCCATAATGCAAGGTTTATCCCCCTCCACTTTTTAAATTTAGGCAGTGCACACCTCTCCCCTGGGTACATTTCCACCCCCACACTGTGCATGAGTGGGAACAACATACTATGCCAGTGGCATAACCCAGTCTGCTGCC
>NC_138528.1:99144344-99326844 GCF_964234715.1 Podarcis melisellensis | reverse complement strand
GCAGCTTCATTAGTGCAGCACAGCGCACACCCTGGGACATGTGGTCCTATCTGAGGCGTTCAGGGGCCGCTGGCATCCATTGGGGCCAGTGCAGTGACTGATGCAGCCAACCAATTCTGGTTTTGTCCCCACCCTCCCTGCTGAACTCTACAAAGGCAACAGGCGAAGACTGACTGAGGCCTGCTAGAGTTGGTGCGGCAGTAACCCATTCCCCCAAATGCACCAGCCTCCACTGGCATTGCATCAAAATATAATTTTTAAGTGTATAAATATTATTGTGAACAAAAAACTAGCACATGTCTTTGTGGGATTCAAAACAAACAAAAAGCCCTGGCTGGTCTGGATTATGCTAGATGAAATCTCTGCTTTGCAAGAATTAAGTGAAAGGAGAATTGATGGGATCGCTTCCTCCATCCCAAATGAGAACAAACTCATTGTAAAGATAGATATTTCTGCCTTAAGGTAAAAATTGTCTTTAGTTAGAGATAGCAGAAAAATTGTAAGCTCAAACTTTATGGCGGGGGGGATGGACAGGTCCAGCCCTGTCATTAGGCAGATTGAAGCAGCTACCTGAGGGGGCAGATGCTGGAGAGTGGTGGGGAGATGTTAAAGGACAGAGCTGTGTGTTCCACTTGCCCTACCCTATTGCGTCTAAGTTGGTCTGCTGTTCTTAGGATGATGCTGTCCGATTGCCAGTGTTGATGTAAGAGTCCATTGTCAGTCCAGCTGGCTTCTGTTTGTTAAAGAGAGGAATCATCCTTTTGCCCTCAGGCAGCAAAATGTATTGGGCCAGCACTGAAGAATGATAACCTTTTGCCTTTTTATTTCTGTTCAGATCCACTATGAACTTCATAGAATTAAGCTGAATCCTAAGACATACATTTCTGGGTGCCCAAATCCACATATATCTGCCATGAAGTTGTGTGTGTGTGTGTGTGTGTGTGTCCAAGGGACACTGTGTTTTCTAGACTGCACTGTAAGTGTCTGATGAAATTTATCCACCCCAAATTCACCGTCCACTTACTGAAGTGATATACTTACAATCTGGAGTTGAGTTGCACAGTCTCAGATAAACACAGCTGTGTTTACCTGAGTTGTGCGATCCCTTGTACATGAGACCAACTTCAAATAAATGCACTCAAGAGGGGTGGCGCTGCAAATGCACATTAAAATAAATGCAGGAAAGCACACTTGTTAGATAGGAATGGAAAACCTCACTTCAAATAAATCTACCGAGTCGGACTCTGGCTCACGGAGCCCGTCCACGCGCCACGCAAAAGGGCCAGCATTAAATTGGAAAATGAATGGCAAAAGAAGAATTGCTTTAGCATGTTAATGCAGCTTTATAAATAAGATTTTAAATGCTGAACTGTAAGGAAATCAAGTTATGTTTCCCACAATATATGTAATAAAGTTACACTGCACATCTACAGCAAGGTTTAATGCATAATAGTGAATAATGTAGTATACAAAATTATGAAGAGTTATAAAGTGACCAACTTTGAAGGGGGAGGACATAACAACAATAGTGTGATGAATACAGTATCCGGAATGACAAATACAATGAACAGGCAAAAGGCTTTGGTCAAACAAATGTTAATTGTCCGCCCCCCCCGCCCCCCCCGCAACCTGGTTAATAACAAACCCTAGATTCAGGCAGATGAATGCTTTATGATAATTACCAGGGTAAACTGACTTAAATTCAAGCACTTTGTTTTAAGATGGTTTTGATCAATTGGGCTCTGCGTGTCTTAATATAAGTTCATTTCAAAACGCTGGTTTCTAAAAAGTGTGGAGCGTGTGCTTCAAGCCTCTCTTCTACTGAAATCAAAAGAATGTTGCAGTGATTACATGTTGTGTCATTTGTCTGGAAAGTCAACTTCCAAGCTTCCATGTGGGCAGCTGACAGAAGCATGCACAAGTTCCCAGGTTCAATCCCAGGCAACTCCAGCTAAAAAAGGACAATGAACCAGGGACCAAGCGATGGGGAAAAGTTCCGTTCAAAACCCTGGAAATCTGCTGCCAGTCAAAGTACACAACACTAGGCCGATATAGAGCTAGGTGGATCAAATGTCCCATCCTTCTCCCTTTAGGCATGCCACTGTTTTTTGCCAGGCATACTCAGACTAGTCACACCCATATATTCTAGAGTAGACAAGTAGAAGTGGCCTTCACTGGAACCCAGAAGGGAAAAATAGTTTGCATTTCATGAAATAAGCAAACAAGAACATTGCCAGCTCAGATGCAATAAATGGATGTAGCCGCATCTTGTGAGAAAGGAGACAGGAGTGGCTCCTCCACTGCAAGTGAGTGTCACTTGCCACCCGCCAGGTTGTAGGTGGCTGTGTTCTGTGAGGTGCTGGATAGCAGCAGTGAGAGTTGATGGACCCCCTTGTAGCTGGGCTACTAATTCTGGCTGGCAAGGAGAGTTCAGTCTGGTGGATCACAAGCCATGCAGGCCGGCTCTAGATTGAAATTCACAACACTGCCCTTGATTCCTACAAATCTCCCCCTCCCCTATTCAGGAAATAAGGATTTTTTTCAGAAAGTTGGAAACTTTTCTTTGAAACTGCCAAAATCAGATTTATGAACTCTTTCCCCCGAAAAAGGTGTGCAGGAAATGAAGATGAAGGATTACTAGAGCTCCTACAAATCAAATTTAATACTTAAAACAAAATGTCCATATAATTTATTTTCGCCATCCTGTTGTCCAGGAGTTGTAAAGCTCCTACTGATTTCACGGGAAATATGGGGGATGCAGAAAAGATTAAGGTAAAACCCAGATATATATCTCTGCACATTTCTACCTCCTCTCCTTCCTCTGTTATATAGAAACCTGTGAGTCATGATTTTCAGTTTTATAGCTGCAGGGTTTTTTCTTTCTTTCTTTCTTGGGCTAACTTCATTCACAAACTCATTCTGTGAGCCATTGTGCCGGCTCATAAAGACATGAACCTATCTCATGTTTAGCATTCAGCCCAGTGATTGCTATGCCACCATGGGGTAGTACCTGTAACATTGGGGAAGGCTCATAGCTCAGTGGAAGAGTGTCCCCTGTGCGTGCAGAAGGTCCCAGGTTCAGTCTCTGACAACTCCCATGTTGGGCTGAGAGCAAATCCTGTCTGAAATCCTGAAGAGGCACTGCCAGCCAGAGGAGACAATACTGAGGTAGATGGACCTGTGGCCTGGCTTCTTCTGCTCCTATCATGTTGATGTAAATAAATCAACTGTAGACATCAGGTCACAAAGTCCAGGCACAAATGCAGTGCTGCATTTATTTAGGACCAACGTGCCCTTTGCCTTTGGAGTAGCTCCAAAGTGAATCCCTTTGCACAGGCAATTCCTGCACTCTGACTGTGGCAGAAAGTCGAAATGGGCAAGTCAACCCAAAATGTAAGCTGCAGATGTTGTGAAGCTTTTAAAAAATGAAGGAATCCCCCCACACACACACACACTCCACACACACTGCACATCATCTATCTATTAAGGGTTCAGTTAACAAAGCCTAGTCGAACAAGAAACAAATAAACTGGTGTAATTTAACATCTTACTTAAGAGACCAATGACAAAGAATGTGTTCTACAGGGATATCCACAGTATTGTTTAGCTTGGTTTCATTCTCTCTCTCTCTCTCTCTCTCTCTCTCTCTCTCTCTCTGAGATGGGGCAGGGCGGGGTGAGGATCTCTAACAGAATTCTCAGTACTTCATCAAACTATAATTCCTAGGATTCCCTTTTAAAAACCAAAACAACTGTGTAGTGTAGATAAGGAAGTTGAAGTTTGGAACCTCTCTCTTTTTTTTATCTTAGAGCAGCAGGCTTAAAAACTACAACGCTAATCTTGTGCCATCTATAATCTCATAGTTTCATTAATACACGTTACTATTTAAACTACAGAATTGAATTAACAGTC
Source organism: Podarcis melisellensis (assembly GCF_964234715.1). Classification (NCBI taxonomy): domain Eukaryota; kingdom Metazoa; phylum Chordata; class Lepidosauria; order Squamata; family Lacertidae; genus Podarcis; species Podarcis melisellensis. Next base: position 99,322,932 of record NC_138528.1, on the reverse strand, counting down.
TCCAATTATTGGGTGGTATTGAACTCAGTTTTACTCAGAGAAGACCAATTGAAATGAATAACATGGGTAAGTTAGGTCCCTTCATTTCAAGGGTCTACTCCAAGGAAAGGGCAGCGGAACACCACCTATTATTATTATTATTATTATTAGAAATAATGAGTGACAGTTCAGTGAGTGTGGGCTGGGGGAAATAAAGGGCAAGCATTTTCTGGGACCCCAAGGTTGAGTAAGAGACCACAATGCCCCAAGAAGGTCAGAGGCCTCAGGGGAGAATTCCTTGTTTGCATGCTCAGTGTTTTCCAGGCTAAGGGGATCTCCAAAATTCTGGAGCCACTGAGGTATGTTTTGGGACAGCCCTGCAGGCCATCCAACTCCATCTTCCACAGACATTATAGATGGGCAACACAGGCTGATTGCAAGGCAGTTTGGATGCTGACATACAGAACACTTGAGTCCTCCTTTCAACCAAGTATGCATGCGTCTTAACTCTTTGCACTTCCCTCCTTGAATAAAGACAGTGGCAGGGCAAGCAGGATGCTCCACTCCCACTTCCCGTTAGTGTATACATCTCAGCATACCTTGTGGCAATCCTGGGTGAAACACTTCCATTCTTTCCTCCCATATCCATGGTCCCAGGCTTAGGTCATATAGGCATAAAATCACAGGGTTAGACAGGGCCTTGCAGACCATCAAGTCCAAACCTCTGATTGATGCAGGAAACCTTCAGCTAAAGCATCCCCAAGCAATGGCTATCCTGCTTCTGCTTAGAGACCCAGCGAGGAAATGAGCCTCATTGTCAAACTGCTCTCATCATTAAAAGTTTTGTCCTAATGTTCATATCAGCAGGCTTCTTATCCCTGGATGTTCTCACTGTTTTGCTTTTTGGTGGTGGGGCCTCTGGCCCACAGGCATCATTAGCCTAGCCTAGCCATGCCCATTTGCCCTGCATGCCATATAGATATGGGGCCTGCCCAAAGCAGGGGTTTTGATCACTGCTGATCAGCTGGTTAGTGGTGCCTTTGCGAAGGCTGTTGATCAGGACTTGCAAAGGCTTGCAGGACCAAGAGTCTGTGAAGCCACCGTTTCTCACCCTCAATTAACCAGCTCATGCAGTCAATGTGGTCCAAGTCATTTGGCTGCCTAAAGACGAAGCCCAGAATTACATCAGTGTGTGTGTGCGCGCACACACACACACACACACACACACACACACACCATTGCCATGGCAGGGTCAATGCTGTTAAAAGTCTTGCTGCCTTCATCTCTCGATCTAAATCCCTCTTTCACCTTTCACCTACATGTTAATTTTGTGATGGCATAGATTTATTTCCAAGTGGGTAATGCTTATGTTATTAATGCTTAGAAAGATCCCAGGATGCACATTTGAACATACATATCATTTTATCTCTCTCTCTCTCAAGACATTCCTGCAAAACCTACTATTTTTGGAATAACAGAAGGAACACTTGGGATACTTGGCCGGTTTATACTCCTTCATTTTATTTTATGTCCCTGTTTAGGCAGGAAGTGAAGTCCTATAAATCTGACAACGCTGCAAATCAGAAGCTATGTTCCCCACAATGAAACGAAGGAAATCACAAAAGGGAAACCCAGAGCAAGAGGGTCTTTCAATCAGAGGTGCACTCTTAATATTATTTCCCACTTCCCCTTCGCCAAGCGGTGGGAAATTTGGAGCAGCTTGGCTCTCAGTTGGAGAAGAGAGCCCTGGGGACTTAAGGTGCCTATGTAATCATCTGTTTCTTCGCCACCGTGCAAGTTGGGCAGGCACCACAGAGGCACAGAAGCGTCGGCTGACAATTCCAGATTCCTAGCAGCAAGCAGCACCCTTGAATTGCAAACAAACAAAGAAGAGCTCCCCTGCCAAACCCTTTTAAAAGAACACAAGCGCATAAAAAGAGGTGGCTGGATCCAACCAGAAGCCTGTTTAGTCCAGCATCTTGCTTTCCACAGTGGTCAACCAGGTGTCCCTCAGAAGCCTGCAAGCAGGACACAACCACAGTAACCCTCTCCTGCTGTTGTTCATCAGAAACCGGCTTTCAGAGGCATAAGACATCTGATACAGGAGGCTGAACGTAGTCATCAGGGCATCAGTAGCTTGTCTAATTCCTCTTTCAAAGCCATCCAGATTGGTGGCCATCACTACACCTTGTGGCAGGGAATTCCACAGCTTAACCATGTGAGGAAGTACTTCGTTTCCCAAATCTCTCACCCTTCAGCTTTGTCCAATGGCCCCCGAGTTCTAAAATTAAGAAAATGGTGCAATAACCTCTTTCTATGCACTTGCATGATTTAGCAAGTCTCTCCTTACTCCTGACCCTCTTTTCCTAAATTAAAAAGTTCTAAGTATTATAACTTTTCCCCATAGAGTGGAAGATACACCAGCCTCCAGATCATTTTGGTTGTCCTTTTTGCACCTTTGCCAGCCCTGTGGTATCTCTTTTGAGGTGTGCAGGGACTAAAACTGCTTCCAATATTTCAATTGTGGTCACACGATAAACTTGCATGAAAGGCATTACGATACTGGCAGTTTCCTTTTTGATTCTAAATATTGCTTTTTTTGGGGGGGGGGGGATTCTTGGCCACTCTGTATGCCAAATGCCAGCTTCGTCTGCTCTCCCTGTCATTCAGCTACACCCACTCCCCTTGTTTTTCAGTCACCTCTAGCATACGTGAGTGTAGCCAGCTTTCTAATCTTTGGACAAAATGTAGCCAAATGGCCATGAAACCTGCATTTTTCACTGTCAGGCTGTACAACACCTCAGTAGCCATCTTCTCTTCACAAGGCACATCCGGGACGGCACGGCTGTGCCAATACTTGCACAAAGGTACTGCCTCAAAGGAAGTGGAAAGTCATAAGATGCTTTGCCTTTTGCTTTTTGCAACTATTGCTGCCGCCGCTGGCCTACCCAGTACATATAGCCGAGGGATTGAAAAGTCCCCTCGTGCTGTTTGCTGGGAAATTCCCCTACAATCAATATCCTGCAAGCAAAGCAGCATTTGACCTAAAAGCATCGGTTATGTTAAAAGCTAGGTGGGCACTTCTGCATTCAGATGCAGAAGGCTGGCACGGTGTGCAACTCATTTTGCAACCATTCTTGTGAGTCATCACTTAGAATAACCAAGAGAGCCTCTTGCAACAGAAGTTTGAACTGGAGCAAAATTACACACACACACACACTCCCACCACCTTCACAATTTTCCGTTCCTTTCCAAGGAATGGATTGCTACAAATGTGCTACAAGAGGGGTGATTTGCAATAGGAGCTACACTCTTGTCAAATTGGCAGTAGCAGGGATGCCACGAATAGTACAGGGCAGAGGAGTTAAAGTGAGGAACTGTTTTGAGCAAATTTTCTCACTCCATAAATGAAAAAAAAAAGGTGGGTGTTTCTCTGCCACCCCACCCCCTTTAAGACTTCAGAAGTGAAGCAAATGGGCAGGGCATCTCCAGTTCATCGGAAAACTCGCTTGCACCTTATGGTCGCCATCTGTGGTGCGGAACATTTTCAACCTTGACAAAGCAGATTTGTCCGAGGATATTTCCTCTCTTTGAAATCAGAGAAGAAGCTGTGGCAAAACCAGATCCTGTGTTGGCACATCTCTGCTCGGGCACCCTCTGAGTGGAGCAGCACAGCGGGCGCCAAGATGCCAACCTGGACATCAAGGAACGAACCACGGCAGAGCGTGCTTGGTACTGAACAATGCCAAAGGTCACCGTTTTCCTCCCCCAGTGATTTTTTTTTCCTTCAGAAGTGCTTCAGGACACAATGGAAAGGAAGGAGCATACAACAGGTGGTCACATCTGTGTCCATCTCATCCTAGCCAAAACAATCTGCTCCTTTGTGTTCCCAGCATGAAACAAAGAAGATCTGAGAGGGACAGAGTCGTGAGAGTGGGTGGAGTGGAAGCAAAGGAGAGAGAGATTCCTACTCTCCATACTTGTGGAGATGAAATCGGTGCCAGTGAATTATTTTTCTTTCTCTCAGTGTGGGAGAATGTCTACAAAGTCTAGCTGGCTGGCAAGCGCAAACTCATTGCATGTGTTATTATTATACATTGACACTGAAGTATGCTACTAAAGGGAGGGAATAAGGGATGGAGAGACATTATAAGCACTGTGGGATGTTCTATGGTGTGTGTGTGTTTGCTGTCTTTATAGTTAACCAATCAAATAACAGTTCCCTGTTCATTGTCTGCAAAGGCCCAGGTTCTGCTATTCTTTTAAGCTAAATACAAGGGAGGGAACCTTATTTCTGATGTCGTTTCTTACCTTGTGATTTGTTTATTTATTCTGGTACATTTAAAGGCCAAGCTAGATATAGCAGAGCAGCCACACACCTTTTATTCACAAAGCTTTCCCATTCACATAAGAGAGATTCACAAAAACCTTCCATGTGTCGAATGATGCTGCAAAAGAAACAAACTGAAGTTATTTGTTACATTGCTAAAGTTATCAAATATGTTTATAAAGGCATCATAAATTAACCTCCAAGACTCTTATTCTCTGAAAGAACCAGATTATACAAAGCACACCCAGAAGCTGAAAACAACAAAGCAGGGCAATGCATTATCAGCACTTGTGCTAAATCCAAGATATACAATGTGGTTGTTTCCAGACAAAGCATATATGGAACAATCACCCTAATTTGTTTTCACAAAACTTGTGTGGAGGCTATAGAACTTCGCTGTTAAGGGGCTGTTATCCTGCACTTCCCACTCTAGTTTTCCCATCCGTTTCCCTTCTGCAAAATGTCCAAAGTGGATTCGCTGTGCAAGATTTAATGGTTGCTATTTATCGCAAGGCTCTCTTTGTGGTGGGTTATGAAGGTGCACTCTTAGGGTACAAAGGGTATCTATACCAGCATCTACCCAAATGTGTGGAAGATCTGCACAAAAGTGGGTCATTCTGGAAGTGCCCTTAGTTAAATGAGTAAATGTGGTTGCAGAGGCAAAGCTCTTTGGGGTATCCTATTCGGTACCCCAGAAAGAGCTGGGGTTTCCCCAGCAAAACTGTTAAGTGTAACATTCATTCATTTGTGCATTTGTTTGTTTTTGCTTGTTTGAATTCCTGAACCCACTTCATGCTCTACATCTGATTCCCAACTTTAATAATCATCTTTCCTTCAAGAGGTTTTGGAAATCAAAAAAATGACATCCTGTTCTTGCCCACTCTTGCCGACCTCGGCAGTCCGACTGAACTCATTAGGGGGCTGCAGCTAAACAAGCATCTTTATCTCTCTAGCCGTTCTGCTGTATCATAAGCCCTGGAATCACAACCCCACACTCTCAGAATTAAGCAAAAAGGTCACCTAACAACATTATCTGCCCACAAAGATTGCAGGAACAAGAAAAGCTGACACCCTGAAGACTCTGATGTGTAACGCTGGCCTTCAAAATGTGTGACAATGACTCACGCTGAGGGACACAGCATAAACTGCAGGCAGAAGCACTTTGACATAATGTGGGATTCATTTCTTCAAGAGCTATAACCCATTTCCTGATTCAGCGTTTTCAGCAACAGTAATTTACAGTGACAGAATGAAATAACACCATCTGAACATGGGAATGGAAGCAAACTTGAGTCGGAATTAAAGAAGCACGGAGGGGTAAGAGAAATAAACCGACTCTGCTGCGCTCCCTTCTGTTACATGAAGCTTGCTGACATCCGGTTGTTCTCAGGAGTACTGCATGCCTGTTGACACCTGAGGCTCTGGACAAATAGGCCCACAGCTGGGTGAGCACAGGCTCACATGTGCAACTCTTCAGAGCCGAATGTAATGGCCACAGACATGTTGGGTCTACTTTTTCAACCCGGCTGTAAGAGGAGTCAAGTGGGTTGTCAACTGACAGAAATATCAGGTGGCTCATGTAGAGTTGTCAGTTGATCTCTAGAAGCCTCATAAGGCCGGGTGGCCTACAATGTGTGGTCAGGGAGCAAAGTTGGGTAAGGAACATTGCTTGTGCAATGAACACCCACCTGGGTGACCGGCACACCTATATTGCAGCCTAACCTATCTCTCAGAGTTGATGTGATGAGTAAAAAAAGACTAGGGGTCTATGTATCCTGTCCTGAACTCCCTGAATCTAGAATGGGATAGTTACAAAAAAATAATAAATTTCTGGGTTCATTGTGGCCAACTTAACAGCTCTGGTAATGTGTGTAGCATGAGAAACTAGCCCTTGCATTTGCAAAGAGAGGGATAGGTGCACGCGAATGTCTTTTTGTGGACATTAAGAAGATATATATATATAGCCTTTCCTTAGGTGGTCTTCTTTTAGAATGTAAAAATATAGACCAGACCGGACGTTGGCTTTGCAAAGTGACAAGCTGCCAGTGCTCTTCCTGTTTAAATGGTGGCTGAGGTTGGAACATTAATAGTTGCTGGGAAGCTGCACTGGAGAGATAGGTGGAGCAGCCTGCTGGATCATCTCTGCTCGGCCCTCTGAAGAGCAGAGATAGACGTGGACAACAATGCTGGCAGCGTGAAACAGGAAACCTCATCAAAATGCTTGACACAAATTCCAAAGCCGTTATGATGCAGCAAGCTTATTTTAATTTTCTTTCTGCTAAAAATGAATGAATTGGATCTCTCAGGCCTACACACACACACCCTACATTTCCAACAGCACACAAGTGTTGAAAGTTGCAACACACATAGAAGCCACCCACCATTTCTTCTGGCAATCCTCCTCCATTCACAAAAATAACTGCAAACGATTAGGCAAAACGATAGATAGCGTAGAAAGATATGCACACTCCCCACCACTTAATCTTGATTTTAAAAACCAAGGTGCTCCTATTAGTAGCCATACTTTTCTCCTTGCTTGTTACAAAGAAAGTGCTTTGAGGTGTGGGCCCAGCTTGGCCTTAGGAAACAGCTCTGAGGCTGCTTGGACTGCCTTTCCTGGGCCGGTACTGATCCTGTATAGTTGGCCTCATAGTGGCAGGTGGAGTGGAAGTCTTCATTGTGGAGCTGCTCCATACCCACAGCTTCCAGTTCTCAAACTTCAGCCCAAACTCTTGACTTTCAGGTTCTCACCATGTTAAAAAAAAATGCAGATGTTGGTATGCCGAAAGGTATTTGGTTTGCTACTCCCTTCCTTTCACTTGGCGGAAAATGTATTGGGGTGTGGAATGAAACAAAACATGGCAGTCAGGATGTGAGCACTTTTGCCCACCTACTATTCGAAGACAGGAGTGCCTGGCGTGCTCTGATCCATGGGCTCACGAAGAGTCGGACATGACTAAACAACAACAACTATTTGAAGATAGGAAAAAAGAAATACCATTAGAAGTCATTCATAGGATTTGTGGAGAGACACATTAAAAACACATTGCATCCCCCTGCCTGAAGAAATCTGAGAACCGTAGTTTGTTGAAGAATATTAGGAATCGTAGCTCTGTGAGGGATAAACTACAGTTCCCAGGATTTGGGAGGAGAAATTGTGTGCTTCAAATGTACTTTAATTGTATGGGGGGGGGAGTGCAGCCTGAGGATCGAGAAGGAGAAGAGAAGTTGTGACAGGAAGTCTTTGGCGGGGGGGGGGTGCTTTCCTAGCTGCTTGTTCAGAGTATACTTCTGTGAGCACACCTAAAATTGAATGAAAATACTTTTACTGCTAATCAGCCTGAAAGTGCTTTATGTTATGTTAATGAAACATCTTGTGTTACTTCTTCTATAACACTGAGAACAATCTCTGTAAGAATAATGTATGATATGTTCTCTTTTCCATTTTATACACACACACACACACACACACACACACACACACACACACAAGCCTTTAAATCCCATTGCCAGCTGGGTATTTAAAGATTAATTTCTATTTATCTTAAGATATTGCATATGGGGAGAGGCATCATCTAATAGTTTTATTGAAGTTTAGCATTATTTATTAGAGGTATCTTTGATTTTAATTATCTTTGGCAAATGAAAAGCAAGCAATATACTACAGCTCTGCTTAATATAGACATGACTTTGGCACAGTTCCTCACAGTGTGCTGCCAGGGCAAGCTTCATTCATTTTGATAAGACTTAAGCCAGTGGAGTATTTTAGCAAAGGGAGTGACGGTCTAATTTGGTATTCTGTGGCTTGCAAGATGGGCCAGAACTGATCCATGCTATTAAAAGGCACCAAAATTAGAGAAGATATTTCACATACGGCTCCCCCTTTCAGCTTTTGCTGGCACAGGCCTCTTCCGTCCAAGAAGATGCAGGGGGGGAAACTTTTATTGAGCAAAATGATATCCTCAGAAGTCTACTGCAGGGGAGGCAGCCATACTACTCAAAACTCCAACAATCGCCTTGGAATCTGCTTTCCCCCATTTTCCTCCATAGTTCCACTTCTTGGTTTATTTTAGGGAAAGCCACTGACATATATCAATGATCAGCAAAGGCAAATATTACATAGTAAGATCCATTCCAATCACATTTCACACTTTTCTTTTTCTCCTGGGGGGAGAAGCTGCCTGCCTCATTTGCTTTTTTACCTCAGGGAATGTTGCTAGCTGTTTAAGGTCTAGGTGTGCAGCTGAGAAGTTGTAGATTTGCATCTTGAAGTGCTCCTGACTGAGGGAAAGTAGAGGTCTATGCTTCAGGAAACATGAGGAGAGCATTAGAAGTGTGGTAGGGAAGATCCTTTCATTGTAGAAGGTCTAGGACTCATCAAGGTTTGGTCTCCAGTTAAAGGACTGCATACACACAAGAAAGTTGGGAATGACCTCTGCCTGAGGCCATGGAGAGTTACTGCTAGTCATAACAGAGTTACAGTAGAGGGACGGGGGCACATGTGTGGGCCCCACCTTTTGCCAGGCCTTTTGCCCTGACCGTGTGTTTAGCAAGAAGATCTGAAGTGGACTTGAAAGTGTATTTCCCTGAAGGAACGTAAAAGCCTCTTCACGTTTGCCTCAAACAAGCAAGCTTATATGCCTTTAATTCATTTCTTAAAACACATGTACCCCAGGTTTTCTCTAAAGAACTCAAGGTGCCATACATAGTTCTCCAACTGCTCATTTAATCCCCACAACAACCCTGTGTGGTAGGTTAAGCTAAGAGACAGTGACTGGCCCAACGTCACTCCAGTGAGCTTCATGGCCAAGTGAGGATTTGAATCCTGGTCTCCCAGGTCCTAGTCCATCACGCTAACCACTATACCACACGGGCTCTCAGGACAAGCCAACCCATTTACGAACTCCATTCAGACATTTGTGTTAGGCGTGAAAGTCAAGGGTGGAGTGGACATACCCTGCCTGCCGAGACAACAACGACAATACATTGTACCTCCATCACTCTATTTACTTTTACCCTCACGTGTCCAAGCCGAACACCTCAAGAGGGTTTTAAACACTGAATGGGAAAATCAGCACGAGGCAGCTTCATAACTTGCATTTTTGCATGCCATTGTTGAACCTGTGTTGGAAGTTGTGTATGGTGGCCTGGAGCATAAATACCCTCCGATATTTCTCTGATGAAAATAGGGACATCCTAAGAAAAAGCGGGACATTCTGGGATCAAATCAGAAACCAGGACAGCTTCTGTAAATCTGGGACTATCCCTGGAAAATCGGGCCTGAGCTTATCATTCCACTGAATTCAACGACCTGGTGTGGACCTTGTGTCGGAGAACAACCATGTTATCTACCGGGTAATATTCTCTCACTCACTTATGTACAGAAGGAAGGTGGGTGTTCTTGGAAGCTACACTGCTCCTGTGGAATTCCCTGCCTCAACACTGGCCACTGCTTGGATCTGAACATATCAGGCTTTGGACATGAGGAATACTCAACCTTTTCTGCATGGGCTGGCTTTAATAACTGCAGCAAAAGCCAGAGGAACATCTATTTCTTGTACAGGGAAAAGGAGAATGCAACAACTTTCCTAATGCTCCTCCATCCATCTTCTACCTCCTAAATAAATATGTTGAGAGCATGTCTCAGGAGGAAGGAAAGCACCATTTTAAGAAGGTTGGTATGTGTGTTATTCCTTGGCTCTCTAACAATAACAGGACTGGGAATGTGTGAATTCTCCACCGGTATGTTTTATGTGTCTTTGATGCGAGCCCCACTGGCAAGCGTACTTAGAGAGGGAGGGGGAGGAAGAACAATCCACAAACAAAAGAAACAGCAGAAAGTAGGAGAGTAATTTAATTGAAAAAAGCTAGGTACAGAGCCTATTCAGCTAGGTGAATGCAGAGAGCTACCACCAAAACAAATTACACAGTGCTGTCACTGAATATGCCTTTTTTCCCCTCAACAAAAGCTAGGGTACAAAGCAACTTGGATGCAGACCAAAAGCATTTGCCTGCAGTCTGATGAAATCCCCCTCGGCTTGCACAGGTCCTATTAAAGGGGCAGTTGTGAATGATCAAGTTGGCTGGAGTCCTCTTGAGAAAGGACAACAAGAAAGGCAGTTAGCTCTATCTGGCTTCCTGTCAGCTCACTGGAATGAGCTAAGCCAATGCAGAACTAGATTTCTGGGCTTTTTTTTTTTGGCCTGGGTACAGCATATCCTACACTAAGTATCAGCAGTTAAGAGATGTCTGTCCTTTTTAGCAAAAAAAAAAAAGGCTCCAAGGCTGCTCAGCCAATCTGCACCCACAAGGTGTCATTCGAAAGCACCTGGCACTCTGCCTTTAAGCGAGGGAGTTTATCAAACACTGAAGGCTCGTGAGGTTTTCCAGTTTGTACAGTTTCCTTATTTTCGGTGGCAGGGGCCAAGGTGGGCCAAACTTCCATGATATCAAGAGAGAAGCTGATGCTGTCGAATCAGAGCAGCAAAGACCTTGGCACCTGCAAAGGTAGCAACACACATTGTGTTTTTATAACCATTCTGATGTCACAGTGTAGAGCACATTAGGTTTAGCTAGGAATACACACACACACACAGAGAGAGAGAGAGAGAGAGAGAGAGAGAGATTCTTGCATTGAGTTAATGCACACAACTGTACTCCAGGTTTAGCCTGCTATTTCTCACAGTCCACCTGTCTCCAGGAAAGACGATTATTTTCAGTCTGCAGCTATGAGCAATGCTCAAATTATGGGAGGGGACAACAGTGGGCTATTAAGGAAATCCATATGCTTCCTAGACTCCCACCACCACAGTTTTTAGATAGTCTGTAGCCTCTTTGTAGCTTGGTAGCTTTCTAAAACTGTAGCTACAATTCTATAATTCTAGCAGTAGCTATAGGCTCATATACAGGATTATAAACCTTTTTTTAGGGTGACCATGTGAAAATGATATTTATTTATATTTATTTTATTTCATAAAATTAATATGCCACTTGTTTGAAGAAGAAGAACCCCCCCAGGCATATTCCAAGTACAAATCTTTAATCCCCACCTCTTATTTTCAACTTTACACAATACCATTACTCAGTAGCCACAATTCTAACCTCTCTATTCTGATTTTGCAGTTACAGTAGTTTCACTGAAAAAGATCTTAACTTTTAGAAAGCTCCCATTTTAATGCTCATTTCCGTCTTAATTGCTTCCAGGAAAAAAATCTGTTTGCTATCCCATTAACTCGGAAAATTGTGGGAGTTATTGCATTGCAATTTTCACGATCCCACCACCATTGCTCCTGTGATAAAATTTGGGGTGGTATCCTGGCTCATAGTTCTTTCCTGCCCTGTAAAATTCCATGTGATGTGGCAGAATAACTCAACAGGTACTGCAGTGTAAAAGGAATGTTAGAAACCACGACAGAAGCACTAGTGCTATAACCAGTAATACGAACGCAATACTCACATCTGAATGCAGCCCTTGTTCAGGATGTCTTGTCTTGTTCTTCTTTATTATATTGTATTTTCATTTCATTGTAAACTGCTTTGACTATTACTTTAACAGTAAAATGGAATACAAATTTTAAAAATACTCTATGATTGGCTTAATATAATGTATTCATCCTGGACCTCGGTGATTCATATTTAATTTCTGTCAATAATCTTAATCCCATTGCAATGGGATGAATGGGGTTCAGTCAGCAGCTGTGGTTGTGGAGATCCCAGCTGACTGTCACAGCAGCTACACAACACACTCCATTTAGCTAAGGTGCAAAAAGTAGATTGTTTGAATTAGCCCCAAGCTATTTGATTTAAACAACAGCAATGTATGTAGGGCGACCACAGCAGTAATTTTCTTTTTGGTTACGTTACTTTCCATGAGAAATTACAAAAGCCTCAGAGTCTTTGTCAGTGAGTCTTTTCACTCCACTGACTTATTTTCTACTACCGCTGACCTGAAAATCAACTCACAATTTAAGGTGAGTGTGCTGAGTCTCATAATCTGGCTCAGGCCAAAGCTTGAAGCCCACAGGGCCGGGTTGGTAGCAGACTCAAAGCATGTATAAGCAAATTAGTTTGACAATGCCTAACATACATTTTGGCAGTGTCCTTCCTTCTTCTCCCTCTTTCCATTCGATTCCAATAACGGACGATTGCAAAGATATCGTTTCGTTCACCTGAATCACTTGCATTTGAATTAACATTTTCTTCATAGTGATACAAGAAAGCTTACAGATGTATCCACAGATGATATTTGTTGAACTGTAGCACTTAATTTCCTGTGTTCCAGGTATTCCATTTACAGTGGCCTATCGGTATCGTTTTGAGTCAGTGGTGTCAATGCCACAGAGTGTTTCAACCATTCTCTTCTCTCACAAGAAGCTACAAACCTTGCCAGTGTTAAAAATACCCCACAGCAGCTTTTCTGTGCACGGAAAGCCAGCTATAGTTTGGCTTATCCAAGCACACACACACACACACACACACACACACACTTTATGATTCTTTTTGGGAATTCTGCACATTTCCCTACACTTTGAATGGACACAAGAGTTGGAACCACATTGCTATTTGTCATCAGCAAACCAGAAATGGAGACCTATTGGATAAATGGGACCTTTGTCTGGACTCGCTGTGTGGAGGAAACCATATGACAAGGTGCCAGGGAATGGCGTCACTGCGTCACTGCTCAGTCACTGCGTCACTGTTGTCCATTGAGACTGGTAAGGTGGGAGTTGGGAAGGCCAACAGTAGGTGGACCTAGAGCCAGTGACAGGTGGTAAGTAAGACAGTGGGCAGGTGGGACCAGGCTGAGGGTAGATTGTGACTGGTGGGACAGCACCCCATTCTCCTTCGTGGACCAGCCTCCAATGCCACTTCTAGTGCCAGCAAGTTTTGTTTGTTTTGCTGGCTTCCTCTCTCTGGGTGTAAGAGGGTCAGAAAGGAAGGCAGGCACCCAGAAATGGTAAAGTGGGAAAGAAGAATCGAAAGGTGCTGATTGAATCTGATGCCATAAAGGAGGTAGAAGATAGCGTAGAAGGGAAAGCAGCAGGAGAGGGAAGGATTGGAGCCCTCCTCTCAAAATGGATCCTTCAACCTGCCTTGGCAAGCCTTGTTCCTTGCATTCACTTCCGGAGTTTACTCCCTGGAAGTTGTATTTCCAGGGCTGGAGTGCCTCATTCCCATGCTCACCTGCTTTTCTAGGCAACCCCCTGTTGAGTCCATCATTACTGTACGCTGCTCCTTCAGTTGTCTTTCCTTGCACTCCCAACCCCTTGTTCGGAGATACTAAGCCCTTTTGTGCAGGCCATCCTTGCCTCAGTTGATATATGTTACAAGAGCCTCACTACAACCCAGTGCATAAGAACAAAACCAAACCCAGGACTCTTTCTTGGATGTTTAAGGGGTTGTTATGACATATGGAAAAGACACTTATGTCTTTTCAAAATGATTATGAGAAGAAACCCTATGTCTCTAAATGATCATGGCTAAATGGGTGGGGGAATTTGCTCAATACCAAATTCTTCCCTCACCTGCATTTTTGTTATATCTAAGACATGTTTTTATATGCAAATATGATACATCTACTGAATGACTTCTGAACTAAGGAAACCCCTCGGCTTAGCATGTGTTGTCAAAATACTAATGTGGGCTTTCCACATTCACAAAAACGGGGGGCGGGGAGGCGTTATGGCTGTTGTGGAGAGGTGAGCCAGGCATATTTCAAAGGCAGGGATGCTGAAAACTCACTACTGCTCCTTCACACTTTTTTGAGCTGCTGGCCATTTCCCCAGGATGCCCAGGACAACATTATGTCATGACATAGAATTGTTGTGAGCAGTATTCTTCACAACTGGGGTAAAAATTGTGGCTGCCACTGAAGACAGCTGTCCCCCCCCCCAAATAAATGTGCTTCCGAATGATGCTAGGTCATAATGCCAGCCTTGGAAATGTATCGTGGGTTTTGCCCCTCGTTCTTGAAATTCAAAGAGGTGAGATGAGGGGGGAACTGGCTTGCTTGAGCTCCTACAACTGACAGCATACTGGAGGTGGGCAATTAAGGTCAGGGGTGCATGGGTGCTGTGGGGCTGAAAAATTCCCCTCTCCATGCTACAGTATATGGGAAAGTTTCTGAAAGGAGGAAAGGGGAAAGTACAGTTTCCCTATCCCAATCTCCACAAACCTTCCCATAAACCAAAGTTTTTTCTTTTGATAAGAAAAAAACACCATGCTTCTTTTTCTTTTCTTTGTCCTAAAACCTCCTACTCATAAGGGGAGCCTTCAGCTTGTTAGAACCCAGCTAGGAATTGAGAATAAAGTATATTTTCCAATGTCATACTTGTTCAATTTAATTTTTCTTTCCCTAACTCCTTATGTCCCCAGTTCATCTCATCACTATTAAGCATTTCCATTTACTCTGGGTAGGCCCTCCAAGCTTGTACGTTGCTCTTCTAGATAGGCCTGGAACTCTACACAGAAAATCCTGGAAAGCCATTTCCCTTCCCCGGGGAAATGGAGTTGTGAGCTGGACATGAGCCTGCCCCATGCACAGGGGTGTGGCTAGCCCCCGCATCATAGGATGTACCCTTTGCATCAAGCCCCAGGCTGACCAAATCTGGTCAACCAGGGGGCATGGCGTGCTCTCCCACCCTCCTTCCCTAAGATTAGGCTCTTAATCCTTTAACCTTGCTATGGACCTCGGTTGGTTGCCTGTTAAAATGGCCTGGTAGGATTTTTTTCCACTTGGCAAATTGGCACCAACCATTTGGTTTTTCGCCTACCTCGTAGCAAATTGTCACAACTTTGTAAGGTTAGGCGGTTAGGCATTGGAGTATTCAGTTGGAGGTGAGGTGAGGTAGTGGCCATCACCTAGCCCTCCTATTTCAAGGGTATTCTGTTAAAGGAATATGGGGGGGGGCGTGGCCCCATCCGAAGTACAGGCGGGGGCTAGGGCCATGACACGACCCCTGTCGGTGACCCTGGGGGAGCTCAAGTTGATTTGCATCGATAGGGCTCCACCTACTACCCTTCTGAGACTTCCTGCAGGCGGGCAGGAGTCAGATATAGTCGGGTCGGCTCCAATGCCTAAGCCAATACCACTCACATTCTGTAACCAATAAAGTTGTGGCCTTTTTTAGTCCATTAACCTAAAATACTGGTGTCAAGTGTCTTTATTCCAACAATGGGGTAGGGTTCAGGGCCTTGCCACACAAGTCAGTGTTGACAATACTGAGCTAGATGAATCAATCTTCTGACGCAGTATGTGGTAGTCTTTTCTGTTCAGTCTTATCTTCTAGTTTTTATGTGGCAATACAATACTGACAGGCTGGCTGGCAAGCTGACCAAGAGATACGCATGCACATAACTTGGAAAGGAAAATCCATACTCATAACATGAAGAGCACGGCTTTTAAACACACAAAAGTTCACAAGAAGACATAGGCCAAGTCATGCGCTTTTTCAGATGTGGAGCTTGAAGCAAAAAATGTTTCTGGAACATGAAGACCCATGCGCTTGCCAGAGAACTCGAGTTTAAATAGGTGTGGTTGTAATAGTCAACAGGACGCAGAGAATGCAGAAGTGGGCATTATTGCTATTGCACAGCTTGTAGGAAAATAGTTGCCTTATGGTCATTACTAGGTACAAAGTTATTTCAGTTTATTGAAGTCAGTGGAACTTACATGCATCTGGAGGATTTTATTGTGTGCATCCACCCCCACCCCAGCCAAACAAAAAAATGTATTGATATGATATTAAATTCAAAACCAGTGAATTAAACTGAAGCTGCTTTTTAAAACTTGCAAGTGTGTGATT
The DNA here is from genome assembly GCF_964234715.1 of Podarcis melisellensis. Classification (NCBI taxonomy): domain Eukaryota; kingdom Metazoa; phylum Chordata; class Lepidosauria; order Squamata; family Lacertidae; genus Podarcis; species Podarcis melisellensis. The sequence goes on along the minus strand of NC_138528.1, from coordinate 99,306,819 downwards.
ATTTCAACTCCTCTGTTTTTGTAGTGCCTTCTGTTTGCCAAAGGTCACAAAGCACACTTCACATCTTGCAATCTCCCCAAAAGATTTCAACAGGAACAATTGCTGTTCTTAAATTGAACCAAGTTATTTCATTTTTGTGCCATGTCTTGGGTAACTCTCTGCCTCCTCCCCACCCACTTCCATAACAACATACTTCTTTTAGTCTGCTCATATGAATTTGAAATTCTCATTCATTTAAGTGTAAAAAAATATATGAAGGCTAACAGTTGGCTCCCTGGGGTCAAAAGTGTCATAGTATTTTATAAAAATTCCCGACATAAAAATTATGAACGTTGATAGACTTCAGTCTTAAACCTTGGCTGTTGCTCCCCAACACTCCGGTTGCCACTTAATGTGATCCAGATGATGTGATGTGCTCAATTGTTATTATGGTTGTTTGTTGAGAAATATGATGGAACATGGTGCCAGGGAGAAGTTCAGATATATATATATATATTTGGTCCAATGAAAACCAAGATCATCATCCACCCTTGGCTGACACTTCTGCAAAGCAGACTTCCCTCATACTTTGAAGGTGGTACCCATGAGGCCAATCACTTCCCCCCAACTGCCCTATCCCACTTTGTGTAGTTTTGGACTGGTACTCTTAGTATGTAGTATTTCTTAATAAAGCTGTGGGGTTTTGTAGATTCCAAGTGATGGAAGTTACCATCAGTTACCACTGGAGATCATGGATGCCACTCCTCTGGCTATCAATGCACACATAGGTAGCTAATTTCTTAATGCAGATATAAAGGGGAAGTTGATTCTACCTTTTGCTTTATCCCTAGGGATGGTTAACCTTAGTTCTGTTGAAGACCACATTCTCTTGGGACCAATCTGTTGGGGGCTGCATAGCGTGGTGATCAAGGTTTGTGCCCAAAGGGGACTGGGCCTCCATTGCTCTCTTTCTCATCCCCCCATATGCCCCTACACCTTCCTCTCCCTCTAACACTAAGCATCTATCAATGCTTCAACAAGAGAAAATACCCCGCTTGCTGCTAAAAAAAGGAAAGGAGAAAGTCTGATAATATCAAAATTGGTTTCCTTTCTGGAAGATTTATGTTCAAAATTGTTTGCTTCCTTTTAGTTCTGAAGCAAAGTCCCATAATAATGGTAGAATTAGATTGGGGTGGGGGGGGGGAGAGAAATGCCAGAGAAAAGCTTTAAACAAAACAAAGTCCCTTAAACAATTACATCATTTCTGGATCCTGCTCTTTAAAAAATCGCTCTGGCTGACTCATACCTATGTTGTGATTGTTCCATGCCACATGATTGCAAGCAAATGTTGGTATCTTAATTTGGCACTCTCTGGTATAGTCCCTGCGGTGTGCCCTGAGTTTCTAACATGAAAGGTTCTTTTTCCGATACAGGCTCCATGTCCACACCCATCATATGGCCAAAGGGCTTGAGTGGCATGTCATGTGATGCCATGTGAGCATCCCTCCGAAGCTCTTGGATGCAGTCCAGCATCTCTTGCTGGCATAGGTTAATGAGATCTTCCTTCCTCCCTGCTTTCAGTTCCAAAATTATCTTGACACATTTTATTTCAAAGAGCCTTTCTAGACTGCCTTTCGGCCTTAACAAGGACACCTAAAACTTTTTATTACACTGGGGAAAAAACCCCTAATGAAACTACTATAATAAATTAAACCTTAAAACTAAGAATCTACAGAGAGAGCAAAGAGTTAAAAATTCAGTATCCCAATTAAGATGTGTTGAAAGCCAGATGCATTTTAAGAAATCACAACTAAAAAAAATCATAAATGATGGGACTAGTATAACTTTTATGGGGGGAGGCACAATTCCAAAACTAGGGGACTCCATTGGCGCAAGGATTTAGTCTTGCAGAACAGGAAATCTCTCCTCTCTTCCTCCCCATCACCCATGTGTCTTCTAAATCTGTTTTGGGGGTTCCCCTTAATGCACCAGAGCAGATTTGGGAGATGGCACTGGGCACACACAGCAGGAGGGAAAGGGACGTAAATTCCCCTGTGCATCATAAATCCTTATACTCATGGGACGAGTGCATTGAATGCTTCTGCCCCAAAATGGCCCTCTCTTCTGTTGCCATCAATAAAATGTGGAAGTTGTAGGGAAAATAACGCTAAAGAAAACAGGGCAAGCCTATCGAGAAATAGCCATCTACCAGTTAGTCAGGAACACAGTGCTTCACTGCTTTGCTACCAGGGATACATTATGCGGTCTGCCACAAACAAGGCAAATAAGATTATTTAATTCTAAACCAGGTAAATTTGATGTGTAGTTGACATAGTTCTATGCTCTGAGTTCCTGGTTTCCATCAACATTCAGGAGGCCACATTTTGCACCTGCTGAAGTTTCCCCAAGTATCTTCAAAGGATGTAAAACAGGTGGAAATACGATGCGCAGATGGTGCTGCTGCAACATTGTGCTGTGAGGATGAAAGAAATAGGGGTAGCATGTTTAAGGGGGCAATCCAAACCCTACTTACCTGGGAGTAAGCCTCAGTGAATTCAGCAGGGCTTACATCCAAATAGATGTGGTTAGGATTGTCCTGTAGGGCAAGATCTCCTAGCTTTGTTGCAGAAATTACCATGCTATGGGAGGATTATATGCTTGGCTCCTGTTTAGAAAGATGCTCCACTATGCACCTAAGGACCACATCTTACACAACTTTTTTGACCTCACACACCATCAAGCGAATCATTTACCATTGTCACTTTGTAGATTCACGGAGTCGGTGTTTGGGATTATTGCAAAAAATGTGGCATTTGCTTACTTATTTATTTATCTTCAGACAAACCACTGCCTGAAAACCACCTGTGCTTTTTCTTCGTCGGAACAAAGTGTGCTTAACATCCTAAAGTATAAATTCCTCAGTGAGGTGGGCCAAGATCCATGAGACAGACTCAATTGATAATTAAATTACTGGTCGTTAAATAGGTAAATACGTCAGTGGTTCATTAATAACTGTATTTTCCCATTCTCGTGAGCTTACAAGTCGGTTCACCAGAGATGGGGTATTTCTGGCTGTCCAATCCTGAATTGGTAACACTAATTGAAAACAAGCAGAAAAATGTTACAAGTAATGTCGTGGGAAGAGATCCCCCTTTTTTTAATATACCAAATGTACTAGACTAATAATAGCCCTTGAGATTTATAGACCTACATTTACCTATTGAAAGGTTATGTGGCTACAAGTTCTTTCTTTTTCTTTTTTTTAAAACCACCTACAAAAGTGGTAAATAAAAGTTACTGGAGGAGCTGACATAACGAGGTGACTGGGCTATGCAATGAGGGAAGCATTCAATATTGCTAAATAATGTGCAGCAGTAGGGGGAGAGGGATTTGCTGTTGCCACTTAGGGGGAAAATGCAGTTGATTTAGCAAAATCATTAGCTTGGGGTGGAGCACATTTCTGGGGGGACACAAGCCACATTCCACTGGTGGAATGCTATCAATAGACCACATCTCCCCAACTCTCGGGAGCAGATTTTTGTGTGGGGAGGGGTGGCTGTAGGAGGGAGGAAGAAGAGAAGTTTTGCAAGTTTTGCTACATAGAACCTAACCCTAATATTTATTCAATCAGGTGGCATATGTAATAGAAAGCAGGGTTGCCAAATGATTGAAGATTAATCAGATAGCTGCTCATTTTAAGCTGTACCATCACAGTTAATCACAATTAATTATAACTTTCTAATACATGATTTAATATATTATCTAGCTATACCTTCATGGACATAATGACAAACCCTCACTTCAGTATATCGACTTTTTAGAGGATAATGATGGAAGGACAGTGTTCATCTCATGAGTGATATTCCCCCTAATAAAACCAGAGGCAAACTATCTTTAGAAAAGGAAACAATTTCAAATCTCATCAGTATTGTAGAAGACATACTTGCATTCATTTGAATTCCAGTTTCCTACGGGCTTTATTCCTAAAAGAACTGAAAGGGAACCGTTACAACCATTAGCTTGGGATATAAATTAGAAACCCATATTTACATTTCTTTTCTCAACTCCAACACAAGGTGAAGGAAGCAGGCACATTTGTGCTGCCTGTAAGATGGTGTGTCTTTCAGTCACAACACACTGATTAATCACAGCAAGACTTTAATCTGTGATTAAAGATTTAGTTGATTAATCATCCAGATTAAAACAGGAAGTTCTAATTGAAAGTAATGTCATGCCTACTGTAACATTACAATGTATGGTCAGGATGCATGGATGTTACGTTCTGCACCATCTGTATTGTCCTCCAACAATGGTGGAGCTGCCCCAAAGCATTTCCGCTTCATGCCTCCCCACATGTTGGGTGTAATATTGATAAGCTGCTGTAGAATGCACATTATCTCTGATATGTGCAAAGAGTTTATGCCAAAGCTACCACTACTGTGGGTGTTTGTGCATGCAGAAAGGAGCAAATAATAATAATAATAATAATAATAATAATAATAATAATAATAATAATAATAATAATTATTATTATTATTATTATTATTTATACCCCGCCCATCTGGCTGGGTTTCCCCACCCACTCTGGGCGGCTTCCAACTCTTAAACTTCCCAAGTGGGAATTGTGGTGTTGCCACTAGGGAAATTTTTTCTCAAGCGGCCTCGCTCTCTGTGCAAAATGGTGAGACCAGCCCTGAGATCATTAAAGAGGAGAGCACAGATGATTAAAATGCATGAACAACAAAAACAACTCCTCAAGACTTTTCAGTTCAGAGAGCAGAAAACTGACGGATATATCATGCCACAAATTGTGCAGAAATGGAAAGGCGTTGTTTATTATTTTACTTGTTACAAGGAGCAAACCAGGAATCATGTTTAAAACAACATCAGCAAGAAGGAGCACTTTTTCACAGAATGCACAGCTGACCCCCTATAGCACATAACGCCATGATGTGTTATAAAGGCCATCGTTCAATACATCTTTCTTCCCAGGCTCTCCACACACCTCTTACTGACAGAAGCTGCGAGTTAACAGATTATTGTAGAATTGCTTTTTATGCCCCTCAAAACAACCAGTGCTGTGATTATCTGTGACAAGGTTGTTGACCTGTAAGTCTATCTCAACTAGTAAGACTATTTCATATGAGTTACCTGCTTCAACCTGATCTGAGCATCTAGAGGTGAAAGAGAATGTTCTCTATTAGGGTTGCCGGCAACTTCTAATTTTTAAAGGATCAGCCATTGTTCCGGAGCGTCACAGTTCGACACAATCTAAGTTGTGCCATCTGCTTGAGAATTCTACAGATCTGCAGATCACCTAACTTGTCAATGCTGAGAGAACATCACTAACTAAACTACACCAGACTTTTACCCCTTGACTTTCCTAAACTCAGTTCCCAGATATACACCTTATTCTATGATGTGACATTTAGTTATAATTTCAGTTTCTGTAACGGTGTATAATAGGGGTCCCCAAATTTTGGGAGCCTGGGATCACATTTGGAAATCTAAGAAACTGTTTTGGGTATCATAAAATACCTATTTCAAAGAAGAAAAATTGGCGAATCTCAGAATAATCTCTCCAAGTAAGTGTCAAAACACCACACTCCCGAAGTAAACAAACCACAGACCAAAAAACCTATGAAAGAGCAGGCAACACTCCTTTCCTTGTAAATATGCAACCTCCTTTCAGCTGAACAACTAAAAAATCCCAAAACCTCTCAATTAGGAAAAAAGAGAGAGTCTGAAGGTGTGCTGAGCATGTACAGTATAGGTTTGTAGCAAAAAAGCCACTATGATCCTCAGCACAGTCTCCACAAATTGTTCATTAAAACCATGGCTGTATAAGACAGAGGTTTTCAACCTTTTTGAGTCCATGGCTCCCTTGACCAACTACATTCTTTCTGCAGCACCCCTGTGGTGCTCAGGAACCCAGTTATTTCTGTAGAGCTAGCAGCCTCTCATCCTTTTCCAAACACCCTCCCTTGTGGAGTGTTCCCCCTGCCTTCTCCTATCTCCCCTCTCCTTGGGAGTCCTCCGGGCAGCCGTTGCTGCCACTCCTGGTCTCTGAGCTGCCCACCCTGCCCCAAAGAGAGGTGTCTCTTCACACTGCCCCACAGGGGCCTGGAAAACACCCCCTGGTCAACCCCAGACACACCATTTGCCTGGGGAGCTTGTGGCCAGGGCTGCTGCAACAAACAGCTGTGCAAGCCTTTGGGAGGCAGACACACAAGAGGGCATCAGAGGAAGGAGGGAAAGAAAGAGGGACAGAGGCCAGTGTTGCCCACGGTACCCTGACCATCATTCAAGGCACCCCAGGGTGCCATGGCACACTGATTGAAAACCATGGGTATAGGACATAAAGAGTAGAATTACATGTGGCAACATGTTATTTTTCATTTTTTATCTGTTCAGAGACTTTTACATCTTGACGATTAAGCACTGTGCAGCAGTACGCAACCCAGTGACTGTTGGTGCCCACTGATACCGGTAAGGCAGAAGGTGGGCATGCCAATTGTGGGTGGAGCCAGAGCCTATGACAGGCAGAGCCAAGTGATTCTGTTTTTCTCCCCATCCTCCTCCACACTGAGTCCCACTAGGAGGAAGCTGAGACTAAGGAGGAGGAAGCTGACAGCTAGTCCCACCCCCTGGAATGGTTGTAAGTAAAAATTGGGGGTAAGGTTACTTGCACAGTGCTCTGTTGGCCCCCACAGACCAGCCTCCACTGAAACTATAACTACGCATTGGAAATTGGGAGTTCATATACTTTCTAAGAGGGACGTGGGTGGCGCTGTGGGTTAAACCACAGAGCCTAGGACTTGCCGATCAGAAGGTCGGCGGTTCAAATCCCCACGACGGGGTGAGCTCCCATTGCTCGGTCCCTGCTCCTGCCAACCTAGCAGTTCAAAAGCATGTCAAAGTGCAAGTAGATAAATAGGTACAGCTCCAGCAGGAAGGTTAACGGCGTTTCCGTGCGCTGCTCTGGTTCGCCAGAAGTGGCTTAGTCCTGCTGGCCACATGACCCAGAAGCTGTATGCCGGCTCCCTCGGCCAATAAAGCGAGATGAGCGCTGCAGCCCCAGAGTCGGTCACGACTGGACCTAATGGTCAGGGGTCCCTTTACCTTTACCTTATACTTTCTAAGTTATGGTTGTATCTGAAAGGTAGCTCCTTTTGTTTGTTGTCCTAGGTGGAGCTTTAAGCCTGATCCAAAGCAAAAGATCCATAGCTCATTTACAAATCCTAGACACCATGGAACTTGTAAATAAAGGTTATTTATTGTACGCATTAAATATTTTCTGCCTTTTCCTGGTAAAATTCCCCAAGGCTACTAGTGAACTGCATTCACAAAGTGGCACTTGAAAATTTATGGTATATTGTCATATATGAAGGGGTTTGTTTTTCACATAGGATGCTCCTCAACCTTTCAAAGTTTCCAGCAGTCCCTGAAGCACACTGAACTGTGTGACATCAGAGCAGCTAAGCCAACGGCAGCCAGAAGGGTCACAACTTGCTTGCCAATATGGGCTGTTGTAGAACACCTGAGTAGATCAACCAATGGCATCAAGGGAGCCACAGCAAGCAGGGGAAACAGAAGAAAATAAGGGGCAACAGCAAGGGAAGACTCACGAGGGCTGTTCAGGACCATCTGAGAAAGGCTTAATGGTGTAGCCCTTCATATGTAAGTGATTGGACCGTGAAGTCCCGGGTGGCTTGTGGACGAAATGTTCCGACACGTTGCCAAGAAGGCCAAGAAATAATTGAATTCCTATACTTTAGTCCATCTCACTCCTCCTCTACTGTCATTGCTCTTCGGGGGATACACCCATCTCCAGAACAGTGTGGCTGGATCTAGGACAGATCCGGTGATTTGCCATGAAGAAAGAAGTAATGAAAGCACTCATTAGAGGGAACCCTATTAGACCAGGAAATTTTTTAATCCCTGTCACACAGTGGTAAAATGTTGCCAGCCTGAAATTCTTAAATCAAAAGCACTTTCTGAGTGTAAAGAGGAGTGACTCCTTTCTGCAGCTTCCTTGGTACCATCCCTCTGCCATAATGCTGAGGCCTTTTGCTTTCTTTAAATGCAGGGGTCTAACTAATTACTGGCAGGAAGTGCTCTTTTATTATTTCATTGGTATGCAAATTAACAGAAGTAGAAAAATATTCTAAAGAAACTGTTACAATATCTGTCCGCAGCCTGATGGCCAATTAGAAAATGGTATTGTATCAAGCCTTATGGCTGCAAACTGTTCTCACTTGAATGGCTTGAAGTTGAGTTTTCATGGGGGCTATGGCTACTAGGCCTCTCAGAACGAGGGGAAAGGTATTTCAAGTGAGGAATTATAAATTAAGAAACATTTTCTGATTAAGCCAAAAAGAAAAGAAACAAGGAAAGGAAAAAACTAACTTGAGGATTTGCCTGTTTTATACTTACCACCAGTAAGCTCTACAAAACACACACACACAAACACCCCACAAAACTTTATTTGGCCAACTTACAGGGAAGTTAGGACCAGGATTGTGTGATACATGTCACTTTATTCTGCAGACACATTCCAAATAAAGGTAGGGACACTGAAAAGCATCTGTGTTGTATATATTAATGGGACGAAAGTATACAGAATTTCCTCTGGAGGATTGCATCCAACATCTGGCTTTCCAGTGGTGTAAACAGTATAAAGAAAGCTTAAAGATTTTTATAATGGATGGTTGAAAAGGGCTACATACTGTGAATACAATATATTGTTTTCATACAATTATTCTGTACTTCCTGCTTCCACTTAAAAACTTGCAATAACTCCCAATCTTGTGATATTTTGGAGCTTCCGCTTACAGAGGACAGGGAAGCAGAGAAGCACATGAGAAAGAGGAGGAATAATGAACAAGCAGCTTCTTGAGCCAATCAAAGGGAGTTTGAGGCGGCTTGTTTCCTTATAGTACCACAGTAATATATGCAAATATATAATTTTCTGGATGTATACTATTTATGAAATAAATTATTTGTGATATTTACCTTCCACAACCACCCATGGTTCCCTTTTTGCAATCTGTTCTTGCTTTCTGCAGTAGTCAAACATGCATCTCTAGTGTTTACTAAATGTATCTAATGGGCTTCAAGCTAGCCCACAAATGTTTACGCCACACCAGAATCAATTTTCTGTTCCTTATGGTGTCACAGGACCCTATGATGTTTTCAATAATTTGTAATAACCTAGAGTGGCATTCAACTAAGCTTTACTCAGAGCAGACTCATTGAAGTTAATGAACATGACTTAAGTTTATGAGTTTCAATCTGGTTTACTTTGAGTAAAACTTAGTTGAATGCCACCCAAAGTACAGTACCTTGGTTTACAAACTTAATCCGTTACAGAAGTCCGTTCTTAAACCAAAGTGTTCTTAAACCGAGGTGTGCTTTCCCATAGCAGCGGGAAATTTACAATTTACAAATGGAACACACTCAACAGGAAGCAGAACATGTTCTTATTCCAAGGCAAAGTTCACAAACTAAAACACCTACTTCCAGGTTTGCAACATTCCTAATCCTAGTTGTTCATAAACTAAGCTGTTCTTAAACCAAGGTACCACTGTATTCACTTAGGAATTCGAATTAGCAGGGTTTGCAAAAAACAGAATAAGGAATGTTTTACATTACCTAGAAACAGAGTTAGGAAGAGCAGAAACTCTTTTTTGCCATCTTTTAAAGGTTATTGGGGTAGGGTGGACACCTATTAAATTTTTTCATAGATCTTTATCTATAGGCTTTTTTTCTGTTCCAGTGGGGGTATTTTAAAGTAGCTTGTCTATGTGAACCACACAGCCAAGTCATGGACCCCCTACTTTTGAAAATTTTGGTATGTCTGTGGTAGCTTTTGGTACGTGAATGGTGTCATAGACTCCCGTGGTGGGTTATGCAGACGCCTTGGGGACCACCAATTGGGAACCACTGGTCTATGCTGACCGGTAGTGGCTTTTCAGGATTTCAGACAGGGCACATTCATAGTTTACCTGGTGATCTCAGGATTAAACCTTTTTGCATGCAAAACTGATGCTCTACCACCTGAGCTATGGCCCTGCCTTGTGGAGATGCGTGCAGGAGTCCTTAAAGGGTGGGTCTACTTTTGAAGATTCTGGGATTTCCCGGGGGGGGGGGGAGATCGCTCTCTGAATGAATGTTCATCGATGCTGAAGACTATGTGCTCTATATACGGATTAGCTGCGATGACAAAAGCCAAGCCGGGTTTTGCGCGCCCTGTTTCATTAACACGAAGGGATCGTGTAGATGTCTTGCCGTGAATTAGCCCGCATGGGCTGTGATCTTACACAGGAAGCCCCATGGAGCGGATAGTTCTAAAATATATGATGCCTCTCTCCAGTGAGTTCGTCCACGTCCCTCTCCCAAGCACGCCCAACTAAGTCTGTCCGAAACCTACTTCCTTGGAAGTAAACCCCGCTGAAGCCAAGGGGGCTTACTTCGGAGTAAGCGCGGCTCGGTGCACTGGAGAAGGCAAGCCGGGGCCAACGCGCCGGCGCACCTGCAAGGCGGGTTGCTCCGAGGCGCCGCGCGTAAAAGGGAGCAGGCGAGCTGCTGCTGCTGCTGCTGCTTCGCCCGGGCCGGCTCTTCCTCCCTTCGGCGTCGGGGCGGAGAGCGAGCGGGAGGCGGAGCCGGGGAGGCCGCGCGTTGCTGCCGCCGCCGGCCTCCAGGAGGGGACCAACGAGGAGGAGGTGAGTTCCCCCCCTCTGGGTGGGGTGAAGAGCCAAGGCCGCGCGAAGAGCCGAGCGGGGCGGGAAGGGGAAGGGCGCCGGGCGCGCCGGCCGCCTCGGCGCCGCAGCTGCACCCAGCAAGGCGGGCAGGCGAGAGAGCCGAGCAGCGGGCCCAGGGCGCGCGCAGGCCGGCGGGCTGCAAAGAGCCGCCTTGGCGCGGCCGGGGACGGGCTGGAGGCGGGGGCACGTTGCTTGGGCGGCCCCCTCGGCGCTGGCGACTATGCATATGAAAGGAGAGCGAGGGAGGCGGCGGCGGCGGCGGCGCGGGGGGAAACGCCAGCCTCCTCTGCCAAGACCTGCAGGGACCCCTGTCGTCGGGCCCAGCAGTTACTGACGGGCCGAATATCCGAGGTCGGCGGAGCGCCCGCGAGGCTCCCAAGCCAAGCTCCCTCCCCGAGAAACCTCACTCCTCTGCCCCTTACCGGGCGCTGCCTCTTCGTGGGCTTCGAGGCGCGGACGTCTGCTGCATTCAGCCATAAAGCAGGCTTAAGTTGCAAGAAAGAAAAGAGTGTTCCGGAGCACGTGCAGAGTGCTTTTCCGTGTTAAGCACCACACCCACATACTACGAGGCTTCCTGGCAAACTCGAGGTTTAATCGCTCGTTTTAGAAATAAAAAGCATTCGGAGCGGGCGGGCATTGAAGCACAATAAACCTCCGCAGTGGAAAGCGGTGGTGAGTTTTTATGGGGAGGGAGAGTAGCTTTGAGTGGGAGAGCACCTGCTTACCTGCTTTGTATAGTGAAGGGTCCAGATAGACCCTCTTGCAGATCCGTAGAGGGCTGGGCAGCTTCCAGCTTCTGAGGCCCCTAGTAGTAGTAGTAGTAGTAGACATAATTATTATTATAGTAGTAGTAATAACAATAATAATAGGAGGACACACAAAAGTAAGTTGCCAAAAAGGAGTGAGTGGATTGTTTATATAATCAACTAGTCTGAAGATACATTCATCACTGTCCAATCTTGTGCTGTCAGAACTGATACATTTTTGCTAAAATGACAAAATCTGTCCGTTGACAAACACACATACACACACTACCAAATCACATCTCTTACTTGCTAAAAAAATTCAGCTCTAAGCTGAGAGTGGGTGTCACATTTTGGTGTGATGTGCATAGTCGCAAAACTTCTCAAATGCCAAAAAAATTACAAGTGTCGAAATGTGAGTTCTCCTTTGAGCTTGAGGCCTAGACCAAATGGCCCTCCCGGCTCACTCTCTGCTTGGTTCTGGTCTAAAGTTCAACCCCAGGTGTCTCCAGTTAGAAGGATCAGGTAGTAGTGGGTAATGGGTAAGACCCAAATAAGACTCTGGAAAGCAGGAGCCAGTCACAGTGCTTGCTGAGCTTGAGAAATGGTCTGGGCTGTTAAGGCAGCTTCCTGCTTACTGTTTATGTAGTGGAAAAAACCAAACACTGCTGCCCCAATCTTTCTCATGCGGGGGTTTCTTAGGACATGTTAAAGGGCATTTGCTGAAGGTTTCAGTTTCTAAATTTATGGAGAGTCTCCTTTTACCAGTTAGTAGTAGGCACAGATTCCTGTAGACAGAATGCAGAACATAGGTAAAGGTAAAGGGACCCCTGACTGTTAAGTCCAGTCGCGGACGACTCTGGGGTTGCAGTGCTCATCTTGCTTTACTGGCCGAGGGAGCTGGCGTACAGCTTCCGGGTCATGTGGCCAGCATGACTAAGCCGCTTCTGGCGAACCGGAGCAGCGCACGGAAACACCGTTTACCTTCCTGCCAGATTGGTACCTATTTATCTACTTGCACTTTGTGCTTTCAAACTGCTAGGTTGGCAGGAGCAGGGACCGAGCAACAGGAGCTCACCCCATCGCGGGGATTCGAACCGCCGACCTTCTGGTTGCCAAGCCCTAGGCTCTGTGGTTTAGACCACAGCGCCACCCGTGTCCCTTTGAGAACCTCTGTACACCAGCTCAAAATGCCATGGTGGAGTGGAATTTTGAAAGATTCCATATCGTCGGGAACTGATTCATGAGACAAAATCTGGTCTGCTTGGGTAAGAGGGTTGAATATTCAGCATTTTGCATGTGGCGGAGCAGAAATATGATTGCTGGTTTGCAACTCAGCACAACAAAGTTGCTGAAAGTGAACTGGGAGGTGGGTAAAGTACACAGGCAACTTGCAAGCTTAAAGTTTGTTGGCACAGTCCCAGTGCCATTTTTCAGCAAATAGCAAATGCACAGACCCATTGATTCCATAGCCAGAATATTCTACGTTAAGCCATCCTGATTCAGAGCTTTTAATGCTGCTTTCTTTATTAAAGGCTCTCATGTAAATTTATGTGGATGCATGTTGTTGGGCAGGTAATAAATATTAGCGGGCCTTCAGATAATAGTTCTTGTGTGCTTTATTTTGGAGATTATCCTGTCATGTATCTTATGACATGGAGGAAGTAGCCTTCATTGTGAGAACTAAGAGGCTGCTGACCCAAACAGAAATGGAACAGCAGTAGAAGCCCTGCTCACTTGACATAAGATGTATTCATGCCTAGGAGTGGGATCATAAACACACCTCCCATCCATGTATTCCAACACAACTATAACAGACCTATGCGTAGACCTGGGACACTACAAAATGCATAGAGAGATCCCACATACATTCAAGTAGTGCAGGTGGAGGTTCTGTTCACAACTTGGGATGGATGAGGAGTGTGGAGAGCTGATACAAACCATTATGCCCCCCCCCCCAAAGCTGGATATGTTGCATGAATAGGGGAAGAAGAATGCACATTTTTATTATTTGTAATGCTTTGTTGCAGGAAATAAAGACTGAAAACTGCAAAATGGGTTGTGCTCTGAATGCTGGTGATTCAGTACCATAGTTTGGCTTAGGAAACAAAGTCCATAGAATGGATTAGTTCTTACATTGTGTTTTCCAAAATGGAGACCTTGTCTCAAGCCATGCATAGTTGACATGATGACCACATGAAGTTACAGTTTGTTCCTAAGATGCATGTTAGGAAGCAGATACCCTCAGCTGCCTTCTGTGAATCCTTTAAATTCTGCCCCCCTACAAATAATACTTTTTATGTGAGTTAATGCGAATATTAGCCCTAGGTTTGTTTCGTTTTGGGAAAAGAGGGGACAGAGAAATGTTATGGAGGAATCTTCTGCTTGCACTCAAGATGTTGGGAGGGTTCTTGTAGGTCCACCATCCAGTTTGATGCAGGAAACCCAGAGCTAGAATAACCACAACAGATACACCCTCTGCTTGAAAACCTCAAATGCGGAGGAACCCACCACACCTCTAGGTAATTGGTGCCATTACTGAATTGCTATAACTGTCAGGATCTTTCTGTTAATGCTTAACCAAAGCCTACCCCCTTGTAACTCAAACCCCTGTAGATCTTGTTCTGCCGTCTGGAGCATCCGAGAACAAGGGTTTGCCCTCTTTTATTTGACAGCCTTCAGGTATTTGAGGAGTACTATCATGTCATTCCTTAGTCGTCTGCAGGCTATAATCATGTGCATGTGGTTGTGCAACTGGACATAAAAAAGCTAGCTTTGGCCATACAAGTAAAAAAAACAAAACAACCCCTCTTAAAATGAATCCATATTGAGGGGAGTGTCTCTGTTTCAACTGAGTGATACTTGGCAAGTGTGCACAGATCTGTTAACACATAACACTGTGACAATGGGAAAAGCAGACTGGAGGGAAATATTTGAGGTGTAAATATATGCACTTTCTTCAAGGGAAGAGGGGTGGCGTTTGGAAGTTTCTATCCTGCACATAAATAGTTCTTGGATGCTAACCACACATTGTTGGCTTCGATCTTAGAGCAGTGGTCAAGAATAAAGGAGAAGCAGATTGCAGCCTAGTGTATTTCAGTGGCTTGGTATAATTCAATAGAGCTGTTTTATTGGACTCTATTAACCTGGTTAACCTTAAGCCTTAGCCATGACAGGAGTTTCATATAAGAACCCATATGTAAAGTGCAATATTGAATTTTAATTAGAGCTTTCAAGACATGAAGTGGAATGAATTCTACCCAATTCTTCCTCACTTCTAATGTACATTTCTTCCCTTAGAGAAGCTTAGGCTTGATAAAATACTGCGTGGTGGGAGAAAGTATATTTTCACATGTCGGCATAAATTTAGTTAGTTTGGAAAATCACAAGGAGAACAAATTCATTTGTAAAAGTTGATCTCGGATTTATGTTCCATTTCAGTTTGCGATTTAATCACACTTGTATGTTTACCAGTTTGGCACCCAGTCTGGACACCAATTGGTGTTGGTAAGGATTTCTGTGCAATTTTTTTTTACACCCCTCCCCCTAGAATTTTAAATAAAAAACTTTTAATAACCTCTTGGGATTTAGAATAATGTACACACAATGTTATAGACGTTGGCTAGAAGTCTCATTTTAGAGTGCCTACTGAAAGTTTTATGTACTTCAGAAAAATTGCTGTTCAGTGCAACCTGAGAATGATTGGTATAAGCTTAATTTTTAAATAAAGTTTTTGCAAAAAAACAACAACAACCCTCTAATTTTAAGAAGTTGTCTGTGGCCTGAGCTGGAAACTTGAATTACAGTCCTAAACTGCTGCTGAATCAGTGCAATGTCATATCTTATTCCTAGTAGGTATCCTGTGCTCTGCTGAGTTTGTTTTTAATTCTACTGTTTCATGTTTATGTTGTACATGGAAGGTGTCAGATCCCATGATGAGCATGGGAGTAAGCTTGGCACTGCTGTCACTGTTGCCACCCATGTCATGTTTCCCCTTACTACTTGCATGTGACTTGCAGAAGACGTTTGTGCAACTTTTGTATAATTGTTCTCCTTCTCATTTGGTCTCTAGTGCCATCCTTGCACCTCGTTCTGTCTATGTTTTGACTTGTAACATAGATCGGATCTAAAGCTTTAGGGTCCTTTTTTGAATTTACGTTCCTCGGTTTTCATAGCTGGACAAGCCACTTTAGAGTAGTGTGTTGGACTAGAACCTGGGAAACCAGGGTTCAAATTCCCCACTCAGCTATGAAGCTCACTGGGTGACCTCACTCACTCACTCTGCCTAATCTGCTTTACAGGGTGGACTCTCCTTCACTGGAGGTTTTTAAGCAAAAGTTGGGTGCCCATCTGCCATGGATGTTTTAGTTGCGTTTCCTGCATTGCAGAAGGTTGGGCTAGATCAGGGGTCAGCAAACTTTTTCAGTAGGGGGCCGGTCCACTGTCCCTCCGGCCTTGTGGGGGGCTGGGCTATATATTTTTTTGGGGGGGAGGATGAATTCCTATGCCCCACAAATAACCCAGAGATGCATTTTAAATAAAAGCACATATTCTAGTCATGTAAAAACACACTGATTCCCGGACTGTCTGCGGGCCGGATTTAGGAGGCAATTGGGCCGCATCCGGCCCCCGAGCCTTAGTTTGCCTACCCATGGGCTGGTTGGTTCCTGGGGTCTCTTCTAACTCTACAATTCTACGATTCTGTGAAATATAGATAGGAAGACACAAGCAGAAAGTAGGATCAGGCAAGGTATACTGTCCAGTAAAGCCTATTGAACAAGAACAATGTGTTTCTAGGAAAACAAGAAAAGCGACGATGTTTTCACGTATGGGGGGCCCTGTTATGAAATACAATTCTTAGGCTGAAGTGTTGACTGCTCATACTTTGCACCAGCAGCACAATGTCAAGATATATTGTATGCTGCTTCTGAGCTGATGTCTCTCCAGAGGACGTTTTAGCCAGGCACTTTCCTGTGGTTTTTGTGCCTCAGTTCATGCCCAAGCATACAGTTCAAAAAGATTTTGTTGCGTTTATTTGTGCATCTGCTGCTGAGAAGGGAGTTCAAAATACCACTGAGTTCAGATCTTGGTAGTTTGCTAATAGAAAGTAAACAGACTTGCTTCTGTTTGGGCCTTGACAGATTTGAGACACAGAGCCCGTTCAACAACTAGGCCACCTACTCCCCACAAACAGAAGAGCTGCCCACCCATAAATGTTATGTGGCTGAACTTTCAAAATTGCTGAGCAGTTGTTTACACACTGTTTCCAACCTCTTCTGGAAACCTGTCAGAGCCTGGCATGATAGAAATGACTGGATCTTTAGCTGCTTTGAAGAGTATTTATGATAATGATGGATTTATTTGCCTTGAAGTATAATTTGTAATAAATGGGACACGAGTGGCGCTGTGGGTTAAACCACAGAGCCTAGGACTTGCTGATCAGAAGGTCGGCGGTTCGAATCCCTGCAACGGGGTGAGCTCCTGTTGCTCGGTCCCAGCTCCTGCCAACCTAGCAGTTCGAAAGCACACCAGAGTGCAAGTAGATAAATAGGTACCGCTCTGGCGGGAAGATAAACAGCGTTTCCGTGCGCTGCTCTGGTTCGCCAGAAGTGGCTTAGTCATGCTGGCCACATGACCTGGTAGCTGTACACCGGCTCCCTCGGCCAATAAAGCGAGATGAGCACCGCAACCCCAGAGTCGGTCACGACTGAACTTAACGGTCAGGGGTCCCTTTACCTTTACCTATGATTTGTAATAGACATACATAAATGAGACAGAAAGGAACTAGGAAATTTACCTTGGGTGAAGATTTCATTTAAAATGCGGTGAATTAAATGTTTTAATTTTGTGTTGCATCTTATCTAGTGAAATGTAATTCGTTTGCATATGTATGCAAAATCAAATACGACACATGTCCTAATGTCCTAATACTAGCAGCCTGATTTGTTTAATATGGACAAGATTGGTGTAAATAGATGCATAGGATTGGTTACGTGGTGGGATACTACACCTAATATTAAAGTGGTTATGCAGAATGGGAGCGACAGAATTGAAGTTGCAAGGGAGGAATCAGAGAATTGTAGAGTTGGAAGGGATCCCAAGGGTCACCTAGTTCAACCCCCTGCAATGCAGGAATCTTTTGCCTAATTTGAGACTTGAACCCACAACCCTGCGATTAAGAGGCTCATGCTCTGCCAACTGATCAAGCTCATTTGTAAGCCCTTTTAGTACCCTTAGGTGCATGCCATCAGGTGGTCTTGGAGATTTGAATTCCTTTAAAGTAGCTTGGTGTTCTCTTACCACTTCTTTTCCCATCTTGGGCTGTAGCTCTTTCCTTGCATCATTTATTGTGTTTCCACCAGGTTGGGTACTGCTTTCGTTTTGGATGAAGACAGAGGCAAAGCAGATGCTGAGCAGTTCCACCTTCTCTCTGTCATCTAATAGCATTCCTCTGTCTTCTCCACGCAGAGGACCTGCTACTTGGTGGTTCTTCCTTTTGCTTCAGACATAGCCAAAGAAACCTTTTCAAATTATTTTTAACCTCTCTTTCAAGCCTGAGCTCATTCTGAGCTTTGGGATGCTTGACCTTCTCCCTGCAACTGTTGGTTACTCTTGCATGCTTTTCCTTTGTGATTTCCACTTTCTTCCATATATATATATATATATTTATACACACCCTTCTTAATCTCAGCTCATCTGTAAGCTCCACACCAGTTTCCTTAGATGCCTCCTACTTTTCTTTCTTGTTGGAATTTTCTGGTTTGGGTCCTTCAACATTTCACCTTTAAGAAACTCTTATCCATCTTGGACTCCCTTCTCTTCGCATATATCTGACCAATGGATCTCACCTAGTAGTTCCTTCAGCTTTTTGAAATCTGCCTTCTTAAAGTCCAGAGTGCATGTCTGACTACACTCTCCTTTCCCTTTCCTCTGTATCATGAAATCCAAGAGGACACGATGATCACTTCGTTTCAAGGTTCCCAATATTTGTCCAGGAATGGGACATCTTGCTAATGCAGAGCTGTGGAGACATTTGCAGAGGACATTAAGATAGGTCGGGGAAAACCAGCTCAGAGGGGTATTTGCAAAGGAGACTTGATAGGTGTAGTTTAAGCCTCTCCTCCAATTTGCTCTAGGTTGAAACCGCGTGTTTTCCAAGATAGCATCTCTCATTTAAACCTGAGTTTAGGACTGCCAAGGAACCTGCCAGTGCAGTGCTTTCTGATACTTCAAATGAATTTCACATTGAGAAGTTGGTTCATACTTTGGTTTCTAGATTCTTAACATGGAGGCCTCCAGAAACCACAATAAGACTGTGAATGCATTTAGTACTGATTATAACGCAGCCTTACTGCAATAAGTACAGAACTTTTAGTGTTGCCTTGGTAGATATGTCTCAAAAGTAAATGTCTTAAATATACACCTTAACCATATTGCTGTGGATGAGATGTGAAAATAAAAATAAATGTGTGAATATCCAACAGACTGACACGGATTGCTTCACATTTTACAACATTGCATCTCCTGACTGCTAGTCTGAAAAAAAGAGATTATATATACATAATGTATATATAACTTTGTACAAAGTTGTAAGCTAGGAAAGGGAGATACAAATCTTTTAGTTCGGGATCCTCTGCTTTCTGAAGCTTTACATTAACACACTGATGTAATTTGGAGGCAATGAACTGCTTCCAGAGGGTGAAAAGCTTGTAGAACTCCACCTTTTGTCTTCTTCTAACAAATGCCATAAGGGAGATCATTGTTTTGTTTTGTTTTTCCTAGGGAAGTGGAGTTTTTGAGGCAGTGATTTGCTCAAGGCCACCCAGAAAGTGTCTGAACTTGGCCCATCAACACAGTTTTCCAGGTCAAAGTCCAGTACACTGTTTGGACCCCACCAAGGGCTTTATCGGAAGATTTAAAGCAACCTTGCTTTGCTGTTTTGACCCAACAACATGTAAAAATCTCTAAATTAATATCCTTCAACACTCTCTGTGGCTTGCAGGGTTTGTTATATATGGTTTATATGCTGTGGAGTTGAGTGCCCCAAGGGGAAATCTTGGCCATATTTTGTGAATACAAAAGCTTGAGGTCTTTCTAATATAAACTTTCAGAAAATTTGCCTTTGACCTTGGTTGTCTACTGGACTGCAATTTAATACACAGTGACCTTCTCATTCCAACCTTGCGCATAGTTTAAGGTAAATCAGAGTTTCCCCAAATAAACAATTACATGATCTTTCAGCTTAACAAGAACAATTTCCTGTCTTGATCTTGCACTTAACCTCCCTCCTCCCCTTAAAGGAACAAAATGCTTCTGTTGTCATAAATTCCTTTTGTTTTTGGATATGATTTATAGTTGCAGGGTTACATGGCCCTGATCATTGTTGCTGGCAATGCTTTAAAAATTAGTCTCACTTCTGCATAAAACTATTAGCTTTCTTTTAAAATTTAATCTACAGGCTCCTTGTAAAACAGATGGCCGTGTTAGATGTTTAACTGCAAAAATTGCAAATTAGGAGACTATTTGAATGCTTGGTGTTCTCAGAACTGGACTGGACACATTTGTAATGGAGTTGTTTAGGATGGTTAAGAAATATAATCATTCACTCACTTTAAGATTGTGTGACCTTGGCAGCCAATTTACATGTGTCTGCCCTTGATTCCTTAATAGTTTGTGCTTAAAAACATCCTTAAAAATGTTATAACAATGCACAATATTTTAGGAGGTCACAGGAGTCTCCAGGGTACTACTACCAGGGATAGGACATGCCATTTTGTACAGTATTGCAAATGTTGATGCTTCTTCAGTGCAGCAGGCAGACAGGCAAGCGCTGATATTTTTACGACTGGTATGTTTGTCAATCTTCATCACAGATTTATTGAACAAAGTGTTCAATGTTTCGGTGTATTTGAGGCTGTAAATCCCTTCTTCAGGGCAAACCTATTTGCCAAGTGTACCCAGAGTTGATGGTTGAGCTTTTCTATAAGCTGCCCTGAGAACATAGCTATCGGATGGCCTTATGAGTATTAAAAAACCAAAACCAAATGAATTGTCACTTTTATTGGTTTAGATCAATATTCATATTTTGCAATTAGTATATTTCATAAAACACATACTGATTGCTTGCTTTAATAATTAAAAACCTACCTGTTTGCAACTAGATAGATTCTTTTATACTAGAAGGGAGCAGGATACGAAATATACCTTTTGCCGTACAAATGGAGATGCTGCCAGTTTTGAGGGGACCTTGGGCAGGTTGTCTCAAGGTCATGTTGACCCCTGTATCCCCCTGATGCTAATTTATTGATGCAGTCTAGCAGTAAATTAGAGGAGTAGGTAAAAGAATGAACCAAGCTCTTTCCTTGCCTCTGCTCCTTCTCCATTTGGCTTTCCTTCAACATTAGCCTGTTTCTCCTTCTCTGTTCCTGGTCTTCTCCTTCCCTTAATTTCAGTGGTCTGGAACCAGCCAATAGTAAAAGCATCTGGTTGTGGGTTTTTTTGTTTTTTTGTATGGGGTGGTTGGGAATCAGCACAACATTTGAACTTAATGTTTTATGTTGAGTTTCTTTGTTTGCCTCAGTGTATAGTTGTTTATGTGACCCTCTAAAATTGTTTTTTAGAGCCATCATAAGGAAATAATATGAAGATTACAGAGATCTAGATGCAACTTTTGACAGGCAGATTTGTCGCGGTGCTGACTTTCTAGGCTTTAAGTGTTTACTAACAGGCAGGAATAAAATATAGTTGCTTTTTTAAAAAATTGGAGGATTGTAGGGTGGAAATTTCTTTGGGACCGGAATTTGCAAATTGACACTATTCTGGCTAGAACAGGGCAGTTGGAAGTTAAGGTATAACTGACATCACAGTGTTCTGAATGTGTGTTAATTCCACAGAGAAATCATATTGTGTTTTCCTTGGAACAAACAGTCCAAACTTCTATTGAAGGTTATGTTCATATGAAGTTTACTCCTTAGCAAGTGAACACAGGATTTCAGCCAAAGCCTCTTAATGTTACTTCATATGAAGCTCCATTAAGAGGCTTTGGCTGAAATCCTGTGTGCACTTACTAAAGAGTAAATCCCATTGAATTTTGTGAGCCTTGCTTCCGAGTAAACAGGCGTAGGCTTTGGCTGTATGTCTGTGCATTTTTCTTTCTTTCTTTCTTTCTTTCTTTCTTTCTTTCTTTCTTTCTTTCTTTCTTGTTAGAACTTTTAACTACAGTAGTTAAATGTATCCACTAAAACACGAAGTTCTGCTGCTTTTAGTAGCCAAAGTTGGTCAGTATTATTGTTACTGTAGCTTTTTCTTTGTTTGTTCGTATTAGCTACATTCCCAATGACTTTCATGCCATTTACGTCACTTTCCTGCTGATGATTTGCAGCAAGGGAGATGAAATGGGCAGCTGTTTTTATCAAAATCCAGTTATAATCCACCTTTGGAAAAAAGACAGAAAAGCAGGAATTTGCTTGTTTGTTTGTTTGTTTGGCCTGATTTTGAGTGTTTTTAGCTGCTAGGTTTGTTTTGAGTCAAAAATAAAAAAGGATTGCCTAATCGAAAATAAAATGGACATTCTGCATTCCACTCTTATTTACTTATTTATTCTCACCACTTTTAGGCTATGTTGGCACAGTGTTCTGGCAGTGTCACCAAGAAAAAATGTCAAGGGGCATTGGCACTGTTGGGGTTGCTTCACGTGAGGGCAGTGATCTGCTTGATTTACCAGTTGAAAATCTAGACTTTCTGTGAATGAAACCAGAGGTTGGATTTTAAATCACAAAAAAATTTCCAAAGGGTGTTCTATTTCAAGTTTCCGAAGGCCACTTCCCATGTTACAGTTTAATGTTTCAGACTAATCTTCGTGTAGAAAAGAAGAGCGTATATGCCATATTATACAACCCATGGCATGAATAGTTCTTTATGCCATGATTGATTTTTTTTTTAATGCCAAATTCTCTAGTCAGGCATGGAGCTGATACAAGTGTTATTGTAATGTGTATATTACATTTACTGCTACGTATATTTTGGCGTTTTCTAGTAGTTAACCAAAATCCTCACAGTCCTTTGTGAATGCCAGCATCTTTTGTATTTTTAACAAAATGGTGGTTGAGTCGTCCCCCGTTCCCAGAAGAATGTTTATTCCTTAACTTGGCTATTTTTAAGCACTTGCATGGTGTTCATCTTTTCTTCCCTGTCTAAATGGTTTAATGAGGGATTATCTTTTGTATACTTGTTAAAATGAATAATCAGTAGGAGAAAACATTGCAGAAATAAACAAGAAATGGTTGGAGTTTGCTCTGTTTAACTGAGACAAGTTATTTCATCCATTTTCAGTGTTCCTTAGCAACGCAGAGTAGTCTTACCCAGGGCACTTTCACATCTTTCTTCAAATATAGCTTTGGTAATGTTTTATATGACCTGAAGTTCGTCCATCTGTCCTGAAGCTCCCAATGTTTTTCCATTGCTTTCAATGATCAAATGATCTTACATGCCTCCTTTCAGCTTAATAATGCACAAGTTGACGAGAGAATCATTTCACATGTCAGGTTTTTCAAGAGTTCTGGGAAATTACTTGCGGTTGTGTTTAGCAAAGCTAAAAGTTATTGAAAATGTGTTACAATTTCATAATGAAAGGAGTAAGAAAAATATTAGCTTGGAAACAAGCTAAATATTTTCTGATAGCCCTAGCCTCAAGGGGGATTCTAGGATCGCTTCTAATAAAGGGATAATTTTGATATCTTTTGGTCAATGGACTAGGACTCTGTTTAGATAATAATTTTTGAAAATGCAGGCTTTATGCAGATTGTTACATTATCAAATTCTTTGAGTGTCAACACTGAGTTTATTTACGGCTAGTGCTTTCATTGTTTCTTTGTAGATTTAGGAAACTTGTTCTCTTGAGTATTCCTTCTTAACAGATCAAAGGATATCTAAACACCCAATAATCCTGCTTTCCTCTTCTTGCTTTATATTTTGCTAATGTTCGTAAAACTGATTCTGCTACTTGCACTTGTGGATCTCTGATTTGACTATGGCTAATCTCTACTTATTTAACTGAATAATGAAGTTGTTGCTGGGGTGGGCATGATGTCACACAGATACTGCTTTACATGGTTTTCCAAGGTGGCCGTATCAACATAGGGGCTACTGCCAATCTTCAAAACTATCTTTAAGCTGATGAAAATAATATTTTCCTGTCTGTGTGGCACATACTAATGTCAGCATGGACATAACTCCACCACAGGCATCAGTTTACAGTGTCCTCCACTTGGCAGCCATTTTGTATGCACTAGTTCTTAATATCTCCCCCTGGTCTATATGTGAAGCAGAATGAGATGATGAAGGTCCAAGGTCATAGGCACCAGCTCCAGGGTGCCAAGGCTCTTCGGACCCCCTCAATCTTTTTTTTGAGGGAGCTGACCCCCGCATTGTTGAGGCCAAACGTAGAGCCAGGCGTGGAGCGACGTCAGGACATCGCATCAGGCCCCCTCAGTATTATTTGATGGTGTCTCTGTCCAAGGTAGTAGTATGAATTGTACACAGAATCAGTTAATTGTTTTATTGCACCTTGTTTTGTGTACTTGCTATGAAAGAGCAATATACAAGTTCTAACATACAAATTTCAGCCTTCGACCACACAGTTTCCCCCCCAGAAAGTGATCCTATTTGACTTTAAGGATAGCGTCACGATATTGAGTTTATATGGGGGGGGGGGGAAATGTCTGCATATTTATGTTCATGAGTTTCAAATTGAACTATAGTTTTTTCTTTTTTTAAAAAAATTCCTGTATAGAACTACATGTTTAGCTTCCAGATTGATGCTGCCTTTGCTTTGCAATGTCTATGGGAACCATTCACACCTAACTGTTTGATCATGATGGCAGTCTGCTGGGTATATCCTGCAGGGAAGCTGTCCACTTCCTCCTGCCTGTTGCCCAGCTAGCATCAAATCTCCATATAAGCACTGCTTGCTTAGACGTAATATTTATTAGTTCTGAAAGATTGGCAAAGATGCCAAGAATCCTGCATCAAGCAAGGAAGGGATGCATATACTTCATGTCATTTCCAGATGTTCTTGTTAAATTTTAACCAGCTGTCTTTACCTGATTACATATACGTGATTAAGTGGTGAAAGCATAACCCATTTTAAGCACCAGAGTGAAACTTGACTTACTTAGGATTGGCTTGAGCATATGGTGGTACTACTAATTTTTCCTGGGGTTTCACTTTTGTCCACTTCTGCAATTCCTGAAACTTCTGTTGATTATGGAATCTCCTATAAGAACTGCTGCAATCTTAGCAGTTGTAGGAATAATGTGTTATGAATGTGCCACTTCCTTCCTGGTTGCTACTTGGATGGGAGACTGACTGGGAATATTGGGAGCTGTAGGTTTGGGTCGGCCCAGATAGCTCTAATGGTTAGAGGGTGATGCTGATAATGCCAAGGTCGCATGTTTGATCCCCGTATGGGGCAGCTGCATATTCCTGCATTTCAAGGGGGTTGACTAGATGATCCTCAGGGTACCTTCCAACTCTATAATTCTATGATTTTATGAAAGGATGTTTGTGGGTAGGAAACCCTCACTTCCAGACAAGTTCAATAATTGCCATCTCAATTTCATGGCCTTAGAAACAAAGGGCTGATTCCTTCAAACTTTCCTATTAGAACCTTTCTGTTCTTTACTGAGTTGTTTCTGTCAATCTTCACATAGCTGGATTAAGATGGGAAACCAGAGACCTCTGTTTAGAAGGGAGATATGGAAAGAGCTGTAGGAAAGAAAAGGTGTTATTTGGAACGGAACCATACAGAACATTTCATTCAGAAACTACTGCATTTCATGCACCAACTGATGTTAGACCTTGCAATTTTTTATTCTGCAATGGGCATTGCTTTGCCTTTGCCTTTCATATAAGTAAATCCTGTATTTTATAATTACCATAAATTGTGTATCTTTTAAGGCCAGGGAGTCATATTGTCTTAGCTTTAAACTGAAGGTATTTTGATAATGCCTTTATAGCTGCTGTTTCCAAATGTGGGCTTGAAATGTTAGCAGTAATACTAGGTTTATTTCCTACCTCAAGAAATGAAGGAATTCTCTGGCTGCTCCATTGTTCAAGACTGCCCAATCTAATCAAATTGAGTTACTAACTGTTGGCTAACTGAATGATCCTAAACACATTTACGTAGAAGTAAGCCTTGTTGAGTTTATTTAGGAACACTGCCTGAATATGTCAAAGTTCCTCTTTGAAATTAGGTCCAAACGTTTTTAACGGAAACATGTAACTTATTACTTTCTGGCTTTTAAAGAATTCTGCATAATAAATTGGTGATCATACTGTATATGCAGTTAACTCTGCTCTGATTGGGGGAGTGAGCTATATTATTTTTAATACCTTTATTTATTGTGGGGTTTGTGTTACTGTGAATTACTTTCTAACCCTCCTTGATTACGAATTAAGTACTTAACCTGAGGTACCACTGTATTGCGGAACTGCTATAGAGGGTCAAATTCCAATGTTGAAATGAGTTTTGCATTTTGAAAAACGTGTTAATAACTATTTTCAAGAGGCCTAAGTGTGGTGCTTGTTGTGGTATGTCAGCAGGGAGGAATCTGTGAGCCTCCAAATGTTGGACCACAACTTCCGTTATCTGTAGCACTGACTATGTTGGCTGAGACTGATGGAAATTGCCCCCAAAATATATGGGGACCACAGGTTCCCCACCATTGTGATATATGAAACAGGAAGTGGGCAAATTTGGTCACCTGTTAATGAATCAGAATCAAAACGCCTTGTTGAGGGACATATTCCAGGCTAAGCATCAAGGAACCTTTTTGTACATCACCCTGTCTGGTGGGCTTCAATCTTGGCCATAGAGGTGTCTGTGCCATGTTGGGAACCCCAGCACTTTAGGAAGATTGATGCCCTAGGAAGTGAATGTCACTCCTCAGTTTCTATGGAGAAACTAAATGGCTGTTCTAGGGGATAATGCCATGGTTGGAGCTAACCTGTTTCTTCCTCTGCTGCTAAGAGGGGGAATGCCAGAATCGACTTTGATATGTATGGCTATGATCAATAGGATTGTTCCTTGTAAGACCTGTATAGTACTTTGATGTTATTTCTGTGAAGGGAGTAGGGGTCTTGTTTTCTTCTAGTGACCCACCCTGATGGATGTGTTTGGATAGGAACACATAGGATCTAGAGAGGGAAATTTTGAGTATTAATTTATTGTTAAATTTCTGTCCTGCCCTTCCTCCCCAAGGAGCCCAGGGTATATTGCCCTGCATTCGTTACTACTTTTTCTTAAGATTGTCACCCCAGAATTGTTGACAAGCAACTACCGCCACGGTTCAACAGTGGATTACAATACATTCTAGCAGATTTTGCAAGAATGCCCTGGCAAATAGAGTGATTTGCTTTTGCATGCTCAGTTACCATTTCTCCTTCTGGCTTTGAGGCAGATGCACATGTCCAGAACGGCACATATGTGAAAGCCACAGCCTTTTGCTGGCAATGTCAGTTTTTTGAACAATGCATAAGCTTCTGGGTTTCGGAAATGAAGCAAGAGATGTCAGTCGGCAATGGAGCTTAATAAATAAATATACAGGTCTGCTGTTTTTAATGATCAAAATATGATTTCCAGATTATTAATAGCTATTGAATATTTGAATGGCCTAAATGCAATCTAGGAAATGTTATATTGCCAATTAGTAATGTTCAAGTACAGTGGTACCTCGGGTTACATACGCTTCAGGTTACAGACTTCGCTAACCCAGAAATAGTGCTTCAGGTTAAGAACTTTGCTTCAGGATGAGAGCAGAAATCATGCTATGGCGGCATGGCAGCAGTGGGAGGCCCCATTAGCTAAAGTGGTGCTTCAGGTTAAGAACAGTTTCAGGTTAAGTACGGATCTCCGGAACGAATTAAGTACTTAACCTGAGGTACCACTGTAATTGTTTCTTCTGGAACACACATGCATATGCTTCATACACTTTTCTTTCTCCCTAACACAAGTTGCATCCTCCCACCCCCAGATTTCCAAAGGATGATTCCAGACCTTCCCCAAATAAAACAAAAACAGTTTCAAAGTTAGGCACAAGAGAGCTGCCAGTGGACAATACTGCTAACATTTGTATGGTATTTCTCCTTGCAGTTCCCAGCAGTATTCTTATACCAAATTTTCAGCTACCTTTAAATTTTTGATTTTTAAAAGTAGTTTTGACTATGTATGGACACCTATGGAAGGCAGCATTTCTCAAGGAAAGCTTGATGATGATGATGATGATTTTTAAAAACCTCAACTGCAGGTGTTGTTGTTTGTCTGAATGTTTGCATTGCAGTAATCCAATTCAGTAAATACACCCAGCATGAAATTTAACTGTGTTTTAATGTTGTGCTTAAGCAAAGTTATTGACACGATGGTGGATACTTCATACACATAAAGTTTCATTCCTTGAACATGGCAGAAAGTGCTGTAAAAAATGGTGCCATTGGAGTAACATGGGAATTTATAGTGATTTGCATAAATAAATAAATAAATAAATAGAGAAATCTTATGCTAAAGATAATCCAGACTGTATATGAGAGGTCCACTTAGATGAACTTTGTCCATTTGGGTATTTGCCTGGGCCCTTCAATCCTTGGTTTCCAGCAAAGGGAAAGCTTACCATTTTGTGGGACATTTGAGATGAGGTAGGGCAGGCACCCCCAACCTTCAGCCCTCCAGATGTTTTGGACTACAATTCCCATAATCTCTGACCACTGGTCCTGTTAGCTAGGGATCATGGGAGTTGTAGGCCAAAACATCTGGAGGGCCGCAGGTTGGGGATGCCTGAGGTAGAGGAAATCACTTTTTGACTTGTGTATCTATCTGCCTGCCTATCTATCTATAGCCTGCTCTGCTGTTTTTAATTTTGATTCTGTTCTGCTGATCTTAATTTGATTTTTGTCTGCTGTGTCAAGTTATTTTTATGACTGTTTTATTGTACTTGCGGGGTAAAAAATAATACATTCTTGACAGTTCCTTTGTTAGCAGTTTGGGATGTTGTCGAAATGGAAGTGGACGGAAGTGTTCTTAAACACAACAATCAATCCTATTTAGGTTGGGGAGCAGGGGACTCCAAAAGCAACAGGCAACTCCCTCAGCCAACTAGCTACAACAAAAAGCCAAAGACTAAAATTAAACAAAAACTAAAACTGGGAAAGCATGGGTAATGCTGCACCCTTTATCTTTTCCTATCAGTAGATAATAGTCCTTCCTTGGAGGTGCTTAAGCAGAGGTTGGATGGCCACCTGTCATGGATGCTTTAGTTTAGATAGCTGCATTGCTGGGGGTTGGCTGGATGACCCTTGGGGTTCCCTCCAACTCTGCGATTCTACAATTCTAAAATGCATGGCAGCACCCAGAAGCTGTTAGCGAATATTCTAAATTGAATGTATTCAGATTATCTTTTGTATTTGTACAGAACTCAGAATGTTTTGAATATGCATTTTCTGTAGTTTCTATGCTGGTTACTGCCTGAGGCAGCTCACCTGCTGCTCAGGTTGATCTTATTACAGCACCCTGGACTGAAGCAAAAGCCTGTGTGCAATTGTAGCTGAAAACGCTCCAAACCTGTCACTTAATCAGGTGCTGAAAACTTACGTGCTGATGTAGCCAGAGAAAGAAATGGAAGATATGGATGAAGAGTCCCAGTTTCTTGACCATGAAATATGTACTTAAATTCTGAGCAACTTTTTTTTAAAGAGGTACCGTGCTCCTTTTTTATATAGATCAGAGGCCATGAATTTGGTAAGCCTGGCATTCCACCGTTCTGTGGTATAGCTTGCTGCTGCCTGACTTCAGTGCTTCCCCTTATGAATAAAATCTCATATTATCATGTCTATAACTGACCTTATTTATAAGGATGGTGTGCAGAGGAGTTGCTCTGAACGGATGCAGTGCGGCGGAACTGCTTATGTTAATCTAATGAACAGCATTTGTATGGGTGTGTTTCTGTCTAGCTGAATCCTGAAACAATCAATCTACCTGAACTTAGTACGTATGTTTTAAACTTTATCCTAACTTTATTTTTATGAATGAAGCAGAGTGAAAAGTTCACACAACAGGGCTTTCTTCGTCCTCCCATCTTTCCACAGCCCCTGTACCTCTGAGAATCTATTCCTGGGGTTGGAGGACATTTGGGTGTGATGTTAGACAGGGTGTGGGAGGGCTGCCAATAAAGGCACAAATTGACACAATTTCCCCACTATTGTGAATGGAAGAACAACTTCCATGCTCTGGATTTAGGACTGATAAGTAAAAATCAAAATTTTAAGTGAAATAGGTTCTGTTTCCTGTAGATGAAATTTGTTAAGCATATCATATCTCTTTGCTGTTAGCAAGGCAGTGAGCTGATGACGTATTAACTTAAAGATGAAAGCTAAATAGTTTGCTGCCCCCCTGCTTCATAGTTTACCCTACTTAAATAGTTCAAAATCTGTTGATTTAAAATCTTGTTCAAATGAGCTTTTTGGAAATTTGAAAATGCTGCCTTTGTGCAAGCAGAATCCAACACAATGCTTTAAAGTGTCTAAGGTAAGGTGTTTCTGAATCATCTTGAAACATGTGGTTGCAACTTCTACAAGTACTTTCAAGATTGAAACTAGAACACAGGTTAGTGTTTCCATTTTCGTACCTGCAGTTTGCATCATCTCTAGAAAGAAAGCATTTACAGTCCATTTGTAAGGCGTATATTGAAAGCACATGCCTCAAATGTCATGCCACATGTCAGTTTAGTTGAGGTATGGGAGAATCTTGACTTCACTCCCCCCACCTCTTAAGAGGTGCAACATTGGGTTTCCCCATTTCAAAGTAAAACAGCTGTATAGCACATGTGGGTGCTTTTCTCTAGATGTTTGGGTGGGAGGGTTCTTGACATTTTAAATTAGTATTTCATTTCAGCAGTGTCTGCAAGAAATTTCTGTAAAAGTTAATAGAGCAGATGTGGGTCATCAGAAATCTATCTTTCTGAATAAAAATTCTGACTTGTTCTGAATATCCTTTCATCACTGAACAAATTTTGAATGTGTTAAAGGAAAATGAAATGCTGTCAGTTTTACTGCTGTAACCGAGGGTTCCATTGACATATAGGAGTGCTATGCATGCTCTATGTTTTAAGTTGTCCAGTTCAGGCAGAATTGTATTTATTTAGAATTGTATTTATTTATTTCTAGTCTGCTCAATTATTACCATTTGTGCTCCATTATTATTTTTTTGCACACATAGAGATGCCCCATTTAAGTAAACATCATGCAGGACCACACAGTGTTAGCAGGTGACTTGTGTGACAATATGAAATGTTGAAAATTAACTCAGTGGTGCACAGCTGTCTAAAATTGACCTGATAGAGATATTGAGATAAAGAGAAAGTAATGGGTGGCATCCAATGTTCCCACTCCAAATTCTAGTTCCAGCAATGCCTTCAACAAACTCCATTGTGCTTTTACTTTTGTGAATAAAAGCTGATTGCAATTCGCGTCTTGAGTCGTTTTTCTGACCTGTGGATGAAACTTCATTCCTGACAGCCCCTTAACATTGTACAGCAGAAGTATTGGTTGGCACCCGATGTTATTACAGAGAAAAGGCATACAGAAAGATTATCCCCCCATGATCTATTTCTTACATTTATATGCCACCTTTTACTCTAAGCAGGTCAAGGTTCTAGCCCCCCCCCCATATATCTTCACAACAAACCTCTGAGGGGAGGTTGGGTTGAGTGTGGTTGTCCCAAAAATCACCCAGTGAGCTTCATGGTTGAGAGGGGATTCGAACCCTCCTCCCAGATTGTATTTATGATAGAGTTCAGAGAGAAAGAACTTTTTTCTTCCTGCCATTATGTTTGAGGGATGTGATGAAAGGGAAGTGTGATGAATGCTAACGGTAGATTAAAAATTAGTAAAACATAGCAACAAATTATTTTTGTGTATATAAAAGTATTTTGTAAGTATAAAGCAAGTGAATTGCTGTGTGTGTGTGTGTGTGTGTGTGTGTGAGAGAGAGAGAGAGAGAGAGAGAGAGAGAGAGAGAGAGAGAGAGAGAGAGAGACCGGGGCTCTAAATAATGTTATTTGGAAAGTGCTAGCTCTTGCAACTGGTGTATATACCTTCCTTGACAAACTATTATTGTTAAACTTGAAGTTCTGACCAGCTTGTTCTTTGGTATTTAATACTAGCTGGTTTCCTTGTAAAAATCAAAACCCACAAATGCTTGATGAAGAGAGACTCACTGCTAGGATTCTAATAATACATTTTAAACAGGATTTTTAAAAGTCCTAGTTGTAGACCTGCACAAGTGATGTGGTTAGAATCCTGCACCTAGTTAAGTGTGCATAGGTTTCAATCTTCATTGAGCTTTCATCGAGGTTTCAAGTTCATATAAATAAACTTGGGCTAGCAGCTGCTGTGTTGAATTTCTATAATACACTGTAGATAAAGTATGTCTTGTGGCATTTTGATAATTTTAGAATGGATTGCCATGATGAAACAGAGCACGTAAATATCAACAACTGTACGGTTCTAATCTTGTTGAGAAATGCTTGTTGCATCTCATGTAGATGTAACTGCAGTGGAAGTCTTATCATTTTGTGTAATTATTCAGCAATCAGTTTCTGTATGACTTTGTATTTCTATACTGTTAATGAAAAAAATGTTTCTGTAAATATTTTTACAGAACACTGGGTGCCAAAGAAAAACGTTTTCGTAGAAGTAATCATAAAGTAAGTTGAATTTCTACTGTGGCATTGCATATTTATGTTTCTTGGTATAGTTCTTAACTGTGATGCAAAACTAAGTAAAGAACTAGTAATGTTTTTTCTTCACAATGAAGAAGAGCAATGTTCTGTCCTAGTCATAAAGTTTCAAAATGACAGCCTGAGAGAATATGAAATTTACCTCTATCGTCAAAGATGACAAAAACCGAGAACTCGTCACGTAGAATAGTTTTACTATATTTACCTTTATAGATAGGAAAGATACACACTTCATTTATTTTCTCAGGTAGTGCACAGACCAGAGGCCACTTTGAACACGGGTGAAGCTGCTAGCATGTTTAAGGAGTTACTTACTGTACCTCTGCATATTATCTGAATCACGTGTTTTATCCAACACTGCAGTACTGTTTGTGCAACAAGCACCTGTGTGTGCAAAGGAATGTCCCATTCATCTCTTGCAGTCCCTTGTGTGTCCTCAAAATCTGCTCTGGAGGGTAGGGGGATGCCCTCCCTCCCCCAACAGATTTCGGGAGAGGGAGGAAGAGAGGAAAGAAAGGGAAGTCACAGAACATGAGTGGAAATCCACTTGTGGCATTGGATATAACCCTATGACCACTGTTAACAATCTGACTACATAAACAACCTGTGGCTGCTTCTCTTGGACTTGTTTTCGTTAGGGAGAAGGTAGCATCTGTAATGTTTGTTTAGTTAGGAACTGCGGAGAAACTCAATTCAGATCTCATTGGAAGCCCTATCTATCAAATTTGGACTTCCGAAACAATATGAGAACTAAAACACAACTATCCATTGAAATTTGCAATTATTCAAATTTTGCTATGCAGTTTGTCAACCAAACACAGTTTACAAAAATACATATAGTGTGTATAAAAATGAATACATTGGTGAAAATAACACATAAACATGGATTATATTAGAGAAAGCTGCTTGCAAAAACATGTACTTGTCAAACGGCATATAAAAATGTGTTAGGAAAAATCCGCACTAAAATCCTGATGGATTTTCATGCATTCCCTCCACCCCCAAATTTTATTTGCAAATTGCTGCAAAGTGTTGGTAAGCTTAGGGAATGTAAGCTTAGGGAAAATGAGAAACAGAAAAAAGCAAAACTGGCAGATCCTTCTGTCCTTCGTTTCAGGTGCCGCTGGTGCAATCATTTACATATTTAAAACATTTTTATGCTGTACCAGTTGTTTGACAAAACAAATATAACAGTAAAACAACACGTTGTTGTTGTTGTTTAGTCGTTTAGTCGTGTCCGACTCTTTGTGACCCCATGGACCAGAGCACACCAGGCACTCCTGTCTTCCACTGCCTCCCGCAGTTTCATCAAACACATGCTGGTAGCTTCGAGAACACTATCCAACCATCTCGTCCTCTGTCGTCCCCTTCTCCTTTGTGCCCTCCATCTTTCCCAACATCAGGGTCTTTTCCAGGGAGTCTTCTCATCAGGTGGTCAAAGTATTGGAGCCTCAGCTTCAGGATCTATCCTTCCAGTGAGCACCCAGGGCTGATTTCCTTCAGAATGGAGAGGTTTGATCTTCTTGCAGTCCATGGGACTCTCAAGAGTCTCCTCCAGCACCATAATTCAAAAGCATCAAAACAACACAGGGAGGGGATAATCCTTTCTTTGCACAGTCAAGGAGGCAAGGAAAGGGATACACAAGGTTAGGATCTACTTCCAATATCAAATCACATATAGGACTGAAGGCGCTGCCTTATACTGGGTCACACTCTTTGAACCTGGGACCTTCTGCAGCTAAACCATGGCCTCTGTGACCAAGTTATGGACTTTGAGTGTGGGAGAGTGACCAAGACCTGTAGTTTTTATATTACTTCAAACAGTGTTTTTCAGCACAGGAAAATCATCGCTTTTTCCCTTTTCGATTTGAGTAATACATCAACAGGTAATGGGTAAATGTTGACGCACAAGTGTGGGAACTAGAGGTAGAACTTGAACTCGTATCTTGTATGCTGCTGTTAGTGGAACCATTTATTTTTGGCTCTGCTAGTAGAATTAGTGTTTTCATATGCAATCACAGTAGTTTTGTATATAGGCTTGCTTTATGGCATCATATTTGCTCTCTCCAGAACACAAACACCATGTGTACAGTTTTAATGTCCACTGCACCTGGAAAGTAGGCTTTATAACTACGTGGAAAGTCCCCCCAGCCTTTAATCAGCAGTTTTCCATATCTAAATCTGAAATACAGAGGCTGAAATCATTAGTCATTCAGTGAAGAAATGAATAATAGAAACTGCAAGAATAAGGTGGAAGAAGTTTCATCTCATTGAGAAAGTAGGTGATGCCCAAATTTGTGTTGCTTCGCTCTTTGAAGTAGCAGTTTCAATATCAGAATCAGGCCAGCCTTGCTGTGTCAAGATATAAGCTATGTGTACTAAACAAAAAATTGGAGCATTTGATACCAAACTCTGTAGATTGGACTGCAATCCTGTGCATACCCACCTACAACTAAGGCCCATTCAATACTTCAGGATGTCCAAAACATATGCATAGGGTTGTGTAGTAACTTTCAGCTCTTGTTTTAATTGAGATAAGCAATTGGATGTTAGAAATCAAAGACCTGAACCCATTGTGTATGTGTCTGTTCCTTTAAATTTGTGGAACTTGGATTCCTTTAATTGGCTCAAGGGATTTATACAGGGGGAAGGTCAAATAAAGAAAGTATAACTAGTATTCTGGTGACTGAGAGGTGGTAAAGCTTGACTTCTGAGAAACTGATAAATCAGGTCTGCCCCTCTCTTGTTCATCATTGGGGTGACTTCACATCCAAACATCTTTCTGCTTGCAGCTGAAGTTACTCTTGTTTCCTAACCTCCCTTCACCCTCTCCAGGCCTTAATTAGTTCCACTTTTATTCATTCATTTAGAAAGGTGAAAAATTGCTGCTGTTAAGGTTTCTTCCATGTCCTATGAGTTAAGAGTTAAAATTTGAAAGAAAAATACCTTCTTAAAGGCTCATAAGATGTGCTTGTTAAGGGAATCAGTCCTTGGAATAAAATACGTCTTCCAGTATAATGGATAGTGAGATTATGAGAAGGCCACAGCAGGATATGGACAAAAAATAACCCTCCACTGCTCATCACCCTGCAACTGATACTCAATGAATATTTCTTCTCAACCTGGAGGTTCTGTTTAGCTGATTTGCCTGATGCCTTTGGACAGACCCCCATCCCAACAATCATAACTAAAGAAAGGTGTTTTTCAGCATTACTGAAAAAGTTTGCAAAAAATGTGAGTGGATTAGGTTCAGTGGTGATCTAGTTGACAAAGCAAGCACAGTGATGCCCTGTTGAGCCTGCGTATAAGATCCTTGCAGATGGGAGATTTGAATTAACTGTAATCAATAGCCTAGAGTCCACTTAGATTCTCGCTACTCTCGTTGGTGCATTTTCCTGAGTCATAACAAAAGTTCTGTAATTGTCAGTGAGGGAAGATAACAGTGATTTGCTGTCCAAATCACAAGCTGTGTCATAACACTATAATAACACTATTTGCAGGTACAGTTTCAAAATGCTGTGGCATTTTTCTCACTTACGCCTTGAACTCGAGCTATTCTCCCCCCCTCTTTTAAAATATGACACTGTCTGCTCATTTTCCTTTTGAGCACTGGGTCCCACCTTCGAACTCTGCAAATTAAGCATGCAGTCAAAAACCCCATTCTATTTGGAATTTCATGAAGAAGAATTATAAATGCTGATCATCAGTTGTATTAACAGCAGAACCCCTTTTAACCACAAAGTGTCTAGGAATTGACTTATTACCAAAATAAAAACCCTTGCACACCCCAGCTGCTTCTTCCCTTCTTAATTTCCAGCAATTAATTTATTGCCAAAATAAAAGCACTCCACACCCCAGCTTTTTCTCCCCAATTAATTTATTAGCCAAATAAAATCAGTGAACACCTCAGCTATTTCTCCCCTCTCAAAATCCAGCAATTCATTTATTAACAGGAAATCATTGCAACCCCCAGCCCTTTCTTCCCCTTCCCCTTCCCCTTCTTCGTTTCCAGTCCAGTAATTAATTTCCTATAACAAGTTTTATTTATAATTTCTATTGCTTTTTTTATTAGCGTGCTACACTTCTGACCCCATTAATGCTGGAGAACCAAGCTGGAATAGTGGCTAGAGAGTTGGGCTTGGATGTGTTAAATTCAGGCACAAATCCGAGCTTGGCTAGGGAGAATACTGGATGGCTTTGAGCAAGCCATCTCTCATATATACCTTTGTCCGTCTCCCCAACTTCACAGGCCTGTAGGCTTCTTCTATGAAGTACTGAGCACCTTGGCAGATGGATGGAATACAAATACCATGAACCATAGCCACACTGTGAGGTGCTTTGGTGGTGTGCAGGTCACTCAGTGGATGTCCGAGCAAAGGAGGATAAATTGTGCTGTTATCAAGTTTTCAGTAATGAAAGCTTCAAGGGCTGTAAGCGAGGAACTGTTAAGTGATGTGTATTAAGACCAAGTGAAAGATGGCTACCATTCGTAGGTTGGTTCCTATAGTTCTTATTTGGGTATTTGTTTTTAAAACCATCCTCCTGATAGTTGTTAACTCAATTTTAAGAACACATTCCAGTGGAAAGAAGCTTCCAGGGAGAAAAGTTAACTGTTAGCTAGCTTTTCCTAAGCTATCTCTTATCTAGGAAGAGTTTTACATGTGCCTCCCAGCTAAGAGTCCCACACAGGTGGCTTCTGATCTAAGCTCTGAAACCACCTTCACAGTTTTACATGGTTCCAACCTGGCAAAGGT
Source organism: Podarcis melisellensis (assembly GCF_964234715.1). Taxonomy (NCBI): domain Eukaryota; kingdom Metazoa; phylum Chordata; class Lepidosauria; order Squamata; family Lacertidae; genus Podarcis; species Podarcis melisellensis. Next base: position 99,269,794 of record NC_138528.1, on the reverse strand, counting down.
ATACAATCAAAAGGATAAAGAAACGTTAAAAAAGAAAAATAAGGTGAAAGAGTGAATGAGTAAAAAAAAGCAAGCTCAAAATTACAGAGATGGCCGGCCAAGCTCAAAAAGATTTTTTGCTGTTTTGCTGAACTCCACTGGGAAGTATGTAAGTTGCTCGTCAGAGGGCCACAGCCTACTCAGTTCATAAATCATTTGTCTTCAGTGTCATGCTTTCAGTTTTGTATCACTTTCAAAACAGCTTCCACATCCTACCAAAGAGATAACAGTATTGCATTAATTCCTCAGAGTGTGTGTAGATAAGCATGCACACATATGCTTTCCTTTTGCAATTCTGTGCACTTGGAATTTTATGCAGATTGTGGAAGGAGGCGTAGAATTTGGTCCCCCCAAAATCTCTTATTTGTGTCTTGCGTTCATGAAAATCTGTTTTAAAACAGTACTTGCCAGGTATGTAAACGGCTCCTTTGTTCATGCAGTGGAGCATATGTCTTCTTTCTACATGGTCACATGTCTATTCCTTATGTCTTCCATTTTCCTGCGTAAAGGTTGCTCGTCTACTCCTTTCCCCATGATCACACACACTAAGATAATAAAAATGAAACGCAGGGTTTGGAATGAAATATCAATGCAAAAGAAGCCAGTTTTATTGACACACATAACTTGTGCTTTGTAGCCCAAAATCTTCCTTTTTAAAAATTAGTTTAAACACGCCTTAGTGCATTAGGTAAAGGTAAAGGTACCCCTGCCCTTACGGGCCAGTCTTGCCAGACTCTGGGGTTGTGCGCCCATCTCACTCAAGAGGCCAGGGGCCAGCGCTGTCCGAAGACACTTCCGGGTCACGTGGCCAGCGTGACATCGCTGCTCTGGCGAGCCAGAGCCGCACACGGAAACGCCGTTTACCTTCCCGCTGGTAAGCGGTCCCTATTTATCTACTTGCACCCGGAGATGCTTTCGAACTGCTAGGTTGGCAGGCGATGGGACCGAGCAGCGGGAGCGCACCCCGCCGCAGGGATTCGAACCGCCGACCTTTCGATCGGCAAGCCCTAGGCGCTGAGGCTTTTACCCACAGCGCCACCCGCGTCCCTTAGTGCATTAGTTTGTTCCAATTACCTGGATTTTAGCATAGTGGAATTTACTTTGTGATGTTTTATGGAGAACAGTTGACTTGCAAATTGCTTTGATGCCAGTGGCAGCCGGTGAACAGTGCAGCTTGACATCTACACGAAGGCAGGACTGAGGGGGTCAGAGAGGCAAAATCAAGATTGTCTTAGGACATGGGTACAGACCTGGGACTGGCTGGAGGGCCAGTTAGTTATTTCCACTACCTCTTGTGCATAAGGTTTGGCAGATGGGCAGGATCACCCACCTGCCCGTCATCCAATGTCACAATGTTTGTTTGTTTGCTCTGCATAAATCATGAGAGTGCTTTGAAAAGTACAGTGCCACACCCTCTTGAAAAACCACAGCAATTGACAATTGGTTGATTCTCGGGTACTGTATTGAGAAACTAGTTTCAAATTGCTTTCTTGTACAACAATTTGCAGGGGGCTCTCTACAAGACCCAACAACCAGCTGCTAGCTCTCTTTGCATAGAGGGTTGCAGGAACAGTTGATCAGCAAATCCACTTTTGACTGAGCCATATTTTTACCTGCCCCACACCTGATGATGCTGGGCGTGGCACAGGTAAGTGGTCTTGTGGGCCAAATGGGGTAGCTTGGTGGGCTGGAGGTTCCCTGCCTCTTCCTTAGAATGAAGGTAATCTGGTTGACTTCGGATGAAGGGACTCCTGTGCCTTTGGTGACATATGGTTTTATTGACACATATACTGTATACTGATTATACATGAGATGGACAGGCTCACAGCATCAGCATGCTAACAGATACTGCTACCCACTTAGATTTCTAGAGAGCTTTTCCCCTAGGGCCCAGCAAAATCAGGCCTGTGTGTGTTCCCAGCTAGGCTTGGGTCAAGTTTTCTCTTATACTCATTGGGAGGAGTTCACTGTTGCACTGACTGAGGTGATTATTCCATCAGGACAAGCATTTCAGCTTCCAGATGGAACGATCAGCTTTCTCCTACTCCTATATGCTGTTCCTGGGGTTCTCCAAACCCCCAGACAAATTTCAGGGCGTATGGAAAGGAGGAGGGGCGGGGGAAGCTCCATTGTGTAAGTGGGAGAATTAGCTGAATGCTGCCCATTTCAGTGAGTGAATCGGTATAAGCAAAACAGCTACTTCTCTCAGTGGCCCAACCGCCCGCCTGCCTGGCTCTCAGAACATGCTCTGCTGTGCAATCTGTAAGGCAGGGGGAGCTTAGCCCACCCAGCCCACATCTGGTGCCATACATGACATCAGAGTTTTTACAATGTTATGATTTGTAATGTTATGCTTTTTCTGTTTGCAAAATAATGTTTTTGTTACAACATGCACACACACACACACACACACACACACACACACACACAAACTCTACGTAGGATGAACACTACAATTTAATTCAACTTGTAGAAGTAATTTTGTTCACTATTCACTTGCAAAGCATACACTGTATTCTCAACTGCTGCTTCTGTTTAGGAAACATCTTTTCAGAAGTTATTGCACATTTCTCTTGGAATATAAAGTAGTTTCAGTATACTTAGATTGCTTTGGAGTAGATCAGCAAGTCGTTACAGCGAAAGCTTTCAAGAGGCAATACATTAGGAAAAAAGCAGCAGTAGAGATACCTGTAGAGAGCACCAGGCGTGCCCTAAAGCAATAGACAATAATTAGTTGCCTTATTCCCATGCAAACTCTCCCAAGTGTTGATGTTTATAAAATTCAGAGATCAGTGGAATATCGTCCTCAAACTCTGCCTGCTGAAGTTGTTTACGCCCATTCAATTTTTAATATACCTATAAGATGCTTTGATGAGGGCACTTAGCCCGGAGAGACTTGCATGCTTTATCACACCTCTAGTGATTCCCACCCCCCAAGAAAAAAAGTAAGAGGAGTTGATCAGAGTATTCAAAGTTCTGACTTACACTTCAGAATTAATAACAACATATTAACAAAGTGTTTCCTAGGGTTTCATCTTCCAGTTTCAATGATTGAATATGATCTTTGTAGCTTCCAGTGTGGCTGGAGTGTGAAGTTCCTGCTGTCAACAATATCTGCAGTGGTAATGGCTGCCCACTGTTTGTGGATATCTGATTTGTTAATTATTAGGTTCCTGCTTCAGCTGAAGTAAGAAATCCTGGAGTCTTCCATGTGACTTGACATCCTATAGCAGGATACTATAATTTGTGTAATTTGTTCACTGTGGTTTGGTAAGGATACATTACTTGAAAATAGTCCTTTAATTTTTTTTAAAAGGCTATTTTTCTGTCTGTTCTGCAAACACGTCAATATTCTGATTGTCCCTGTTTACAGTCTCCTGTAGAGACTGTGGAACCAACTTTTCCTCAGTGTTGCAATATACAAAGACTCCTGGTATAGATGGCACTGGCAGGTGCTGTCAATCAGAGTAGCAACCTGATTGCTGGTTTGTAGTGATGGCCACCATCTTGGATGGCTTTAAAAGAGGATTGGGCAACTTTGTGGATGGCAAAGCTATCAGTGGCTTCCAGCCATGATGGCTGCGTACAGCACTACAGTATTGAAGGTTTTCTCTGGGTGCTGGTTGCTAGGAAACACAATTGCGGACCATACTCTTGAGCTCATGTCCTGCTTGCAGATTTTCCATGGACATCTGGTTGACCACTGTGAGAATGGGTTGCTGAACTAGCTGGACCTTTGGCCTGATCTAAGAAGGCTCTGTTTTTTGGGAAGAGAGAAAAACCAACCACTGCTCTGTTGTGTATAAAATTGAAGGAGAATTTCGTTTGGAGAATAAATCCTCTGCGTTCTCTATCCCATTCCACATGTTCCAAAATATTATTTAACCCCCAAGGGGGGGGAGAACATGTAGCCCTCCAGATGTTGGGACTCCCAGTTCCCAGCATGGCCTGTGGTCTGGGAAGGGAGTTGTAGTCCAACATCATCTGGAGAATCATAGGTTTCTCACCTGATGCAAGCAGGGAGGGGAATTGGCTTTGGAGGAGGTGTACACTCAGATGCATTTCCCGAAGTGCAATTGCTGTCTTCCTGTCTCCCTTCTAAAAATCATGACCCTCTAAAAATGCAACAGTGGATTCTCTTACTGTGGTACGTTGGGTTAAGAACTTAATTCGTTCTGGAGGTCTGTTCTTAACCTGAAACTGTTCTTAACCTGAGGTACCACTTTAGCTAATGGGGCCTCCCGCTGCTGCTGCGCCGCTGCTGTGTGATTTCTGTTCTCATCCTGAAGCAAAGTTCTTAACCTGAGGTACTATTTCTGGGTTAGCGGAGTGTGTAACCTGAAGCGTCTGTAACCTGAAGCATCTGTAACCCGAGGTACCACTGTACATTAATGTCACTTACAGAACTGAGTTAGTGACTAGGTCTCAAAAAGCAACTAGGATAATAGCAATCCATTATGGAAGATGTTGCACCGTTGTCACTTTTTTCTATATGTAGGCACTGATATTACTCTTTTCCACAAGTGTGGAGGACACCGCAACAAGAAGCAGCTCTTCTCTATGGAGAATTGCATGCTGACATGCTCAGAGATGCTCAGTCACATGACCCACTCCAGGGGTGCCTTCATAAAGGTACCTCAGTTGTCTTATTCCTTTGAAAAGTAACATTAGTTGGGTCATTAGATAGCCACCAGATCTACTATGCAAAAGCTTAGGAGTTATTTATTTATTAAACTTGTAGAAGACCCCATAAAATAAATAAAAATATATTTATTTGAATGTTGCATCTTGCTGTACATCATATTATAAGGGTTTAGTGTCATCAAAAAGCTGTGGCTTCCTCCACACACACCCAAGTGTACATGTGTTATTTTTGGTTTATTTTCTGTACCTATTGTGAACAGGCATCATCCACGAAGAATTATTTTAAAAAAGATTTTGATAGTGGCATTGAACTAAGTAGCAAATGTTAACAACTGATGGATGATTTACATTTGTTCCAGCTGTGAACTTGTCAGCTGTCCTTTGCTTTCTAATAATAGGTGTTTCTTGATTGTTTTTGTTTGATTTCCAAGTATATGTCATTTGTTAACATTAAGCCCTCAACCGGCATATCCTGTGTAAAACTGGTATGCTAAGGCATAAACTCGACAGTTACCTATTTATATAGAGAAATATTATTTATTGGAGTTGGAGAAGCTGTACAAAAGCCTTCAGGGTTTTTAATTTTGTTTAATTAATATATTATTTTCCTAAAAAATCTTTTCTCCCTTGCTGGAAAAAACTTGTTGCCTGATTGGGGTGTGTGTGTGTGTGTGTGTACGTACACACACACACACACACACACACACACACACCAATCTATCTTAATATTTTATTGCAGCAATATAATGTGTTATAGAGGTGGACAAGGCTGCAGATTGAAATGTGGATCATCCAGATTGTTCCTTTCCCTAGACCATATGGTCTAGTTCTAAAAGCCTTTTGTACACTGTCTGTTCAGTTAATTGTAAACTCAGTCTTTAACATACCTAATAAAATATAAGTGGACAGATAGGCAAACTCTAGATATTCTTGGAGCACCCTGGGAATGTTAGCCATGTCAGTGTAAAAAATTTCCGGTCTCCTCATATTTGGTGAAGATTTATTGCCAGTGAACATCTTTGAATGTTGTTTTTTTTCCTATACATGAATGCAAACTTTCATGTTTTTTGATCACATACATTAGAAGCTCACGTTTCTATGGGCAAGAGAGCCATCAATGAAAAATGCGTAAGAAAGAGAGAGGCTTTAATATACTACAGAACATTTCAGCGTAGTGTTATTCCTCCAGCAGACAGCCCTCTGCCAGTGGGTGATGTATGATAACAAGTTAGATTTATGACAGATGGATAGTAGGATTGCTAATACACCTACACAACTTCTAGCTTCTAGTGTTCTCTGTGCCTGATAGGTTTTGTCTTCACATCCTGTTCTTTTGTTGCCCTTTGCATGGTCTTGAGACTATGAGACTGAGCATCTTAATTTGCTTTGTTGCAGATGGTGTATTCTGCTCTTGATTTAAGACAGACTGCACAGAGCCAGACATCAATAGCTATACTACCTGCTTGGAAATAACCTGTATTAGCCATTGGCAAATTTATTAGTTCTGTAGCTTCTTAACTGCAAAGAACCCAAGGTTAGGAAAGGCTGCTGTAGACACTACTGAAACCATGGAGATGGGGAATGAATTTACAAAGTTGAGTACTGAGCACGGGGGGAAGAAAGCAATTAAGCCACTCTAAAGCATGGTTTGCCGGTTTTGAAGCTGAAACCATGGTGTGGGTTTGTTTAGTACAAACTTCTGGCGTGAATTATTCTTATAGGTCCCAATTTATGATTAATCAGGGCACAGGGAGTTCCCTTTAGTGACAAACGTTATTTTACTTTATTATTTATATAAGGGATTACCAAAAAGGTGCCCAAGGGCACCACTGTGAGTGCCAGTTCCTCCTACGGCAACTGCAGAAGTCTCAGTAAATATCCTCTCAAAATTCCACAATGCTCAGTTTCTGTTTTTAGTGGTTCAGCCTCTCCTACATAGACGCTGCCTTAATAGCTTCTGCCTGAATAGATTGCCATCTATTCTGAACATAGAAGAGGTACACAGAGCTTCTCTCTGTGAGGGAGCACGGTAGGCGCCTTTCCTCCCATGGATTGCAGGGAGCGCATTTCTGCACCATTCTGTGCTCTTTTAGATGTGGCATCCATTTTGTGCTATGCTCTCAATATAGCCATTTTGTGACTGCTGCCCATGGCACTCCCAGATGTGCCACCTGGCTGAAAAAGGTTGGTGACCTGTGAATTGTATAGCATTGTCAGCATTCATGGAGCTTTGCTTAAGTATAAGAGGGCATTTCTGAGGGAAGAAATCTTGCTTCTCTGTTACATAATGCCCCATTGAAAGAGAGGAGAGGTGAGGAAATCATAAGGGGTCTGGGACTTTTGGATTAGATCAGAAGTTGCAGCCTGGAACTGGTTTGGTTTTGCCCTTTCTTTCCTAACAGACATTTATTTTATTTATTGATTTATGAGATTTAGATACTGCCCTTCACCAAAAGATCTCAGAACAGTTCAGAAGATAAAAATTTGAGATAAAAGCACAAATAAATAGTTAAAGAACCAACAAAGCAATGTCTCCCCCCACAAACACATTTAAAAGGCCATAGAATATGAATCAGCCTAAGACCTGGTTGCAGAGGAGCGTTTTTGCCTGGCGCCTAAAGATATACAGTGGTACCTCGGGTTACATACGCTTCAGGATACATACGCTTCAGGTTACAGACTCCGCTAACCCAGAAATATTACCTCGGGTTAAGAATTTTGCTTCAGGGTGAGAACAGAAATTGTGCTCCGGCAGCACGGCAGCAGCAGGAGGCCCCATTAGCTAAAGTGGTGCTTCAGGTTAAGAACAGTTTCAGGTTAAGTATGGACCTCCGGAACGAATTAAGTACTTAACCCCAGGTACCATTGTATAAGGAAGGCACCAGGCAAACCTCCCTGTGGAGAGCATTTCACAAATAGGGAGCCACTGCAGAAAAGGCCCATTTTTGTGTTGCCACCCTCTAGACCTTGTGTGGAGGAGGCAAACGGAAGGGCTTCAGATGATGAACATAGAGTCTAGGTCAGTTTACCAGTATATGGGGGAGGCAGTCCTTGAGGTATTGTGCCTGTACTGTCCTTGAGGTATTGCATGTGTCGTGATGACACAACTGTTCATGCATACCTTTTTTCTCTGGATCAAACAAAAAATGCATTTTATTCCACTACTTTTGTTCCTGAAATGTCACTTTAGGAAGTCGTATAGAAATCTGAATACCAGATGCTGAGCATGTGAAATTGCAGTAATTTTTAAGCCATGCACAAAACTTTACCGGTTTATAGCAACACCATTGATAAAACACCATTGAGAATGATTGGCTAGGTGAAAATACTCCTATGTAGAGTAAGGTTGCAACTTTCTCCCCACTTTCCTATTATTTTAACCTAGGTGAAAAAACATTTAATTGCTACTGTGGATATTAGATATTGAAAAACATACGACAGCTGCAGCCTGTTTTTCATGTTATGCAAAGGAACACATTATCCATTTTTCCTCTAAAGTGAGTAACCCAAGTTTCAAAAGAGAAAAAGCACCTGTTAAGCATGAAAAGTGAGAAATGAGAGAAACACAATTTGCCTGCTTCTTTTGAAACTTCTGAGCTCATCAGAGGTGTACAGATTTCTTGTTTTCATGTTCCATGTGTTGGCAGCAAGCGCACTCAGGAATGGACATTTTCCAGCCAGAAAATATTGGAGCCTCACAGTCTTATGGCATGTCATGCATGCCAGTAAAATTAGAGGCTTGTCACATGTGCAAGCACGCATCTTGATTTTGGTATGATGTCACTCTGAATCACATATGTATCTGTGGGCAGAAATCCAGACCCTGTTTACTACTGATTCATAGAAACTGAAACCGAAGGACCTGTGTGTATAACAATTTCAGTGTGCACGTGAGTGAGAAGATTCTTAGCAAGGTTTACAAGACCATTCTTGAATATACTTGGTTGGAACCTGCCTTAAACATATTTTGAGTAGTGTCACTGATTTCAGAGGATTAGCTTGTGGTTAGTCTGAAGAGAGCTAAACCTAAGCCAAGCCAGGCCATTACTTACCTCAATGCAACACAGCACCAGAATGTCAGTGGAGGAGCAAAGCTCTTCTGGAACCTGCACACTTCACACTAAACCATGGTTTAGCATGGCATGGAAATGAGGCCACTGCGACTCTTTTATACCTCATAATACTCAACACAATATTGTCAATGCAGATCAAACGTTTGCCTCTTTTTAAAGCAAAGGGACTTGTGCTTTGGTAGTAGCTCATTATGAGTAACCAGGAAAGTGCGCACTGCTTTGGGATAATCGCATTTGCTTTGAAACATGGACTGGGTGGGTACAGTGGGTACCACTGCCTTCTTGAAGTAGAACTCCTGATTTCAAGTGCCCAAGAATGATTCCAGATGATAGTTTTTAAGCAAAGGTTGAAATTTAACTTCTAGTTATTATCACTTCAATAATTCCTTTAGGAAGTGTTGCATGATTAAAGATGCACATTTCTCTTAAAGTGCACACTGGTTTCCAGTTCAAACATGTACTTCTCAGCTAATACCTGGGACTGACAAGCTCTGGGTAGGTTTCTGGTATTGTTTTTCTAATGCATTGTGAGTAATTGTGAGCTACTAAGCTCTCCATCAGGTTTTTGATTCCATCTAGCTCAATATTGTCTGCTCTTGACTGGTGGTAGCAATCCAGGGTCTCAGGCCGAGCATCTGTCTTGTGACTTACTACTTGACCATGTTAGCCATAGATGCAAAGGGATGAACCTGGGACCTTCTGCATTCAACGCATGTATCCTGCCACTGTGCTATGGCTCATGTGTATGTCTCAACTAGGTAATGCTAATTAGGAAGTTTTTGTTTATAATTATGTGTTCAGGATAAGTGAGACAAAATGGCAGAAACATTTTATAATTAAAAAAAAAAACATTTTCTCAGTATTGGAGTTTTGTTTTTGTTTTTAAAAAACCCAGCATCCCGAAAAGATGGTAGTGGTCAAGTTATTTTTTTCCAGCTGTGTGATAAAAAATAGATTCATTTACTTTGAAGTCCATAGTGGCTGAAGAATTAAATGCATTAAAGAACTAAACTGAAAGACTGTGAGCTGAAAGGCAGCAAAACAAGAAATTCTCAACAAACGTAACAGTGGTAGAAGTGCCTTGAAAAAGGGAAGACGCATCAGAAACAGATCAGGAATGAACTTGCTGGTTTCACCCCAAATCTGTGTTAGTGCTCCAAATTCTGCTGTTATTCTAAGGAAAAGCACTATACAAATAAGTGCCTATAAATGTGTTGAAATAATAGGGATAAGAATGTATGAAGCTTCCTCAAGGTCTTTTTAATGAAATCCTTTACTCCCAAGAAAATGCTGAATGCGTGGTACCAAAGCTTTGTGGTGGCTATTTTAAAATATAAAGGGAATTGTACACTGTGCGCTAATTATCACCCAATTAAGAGGAAATAGCATGTTATGAGATTCTGGAGGAAGATTATTGAAAACGTCTGTGAAATAGTTGAAATTTGGAAGGGTCATTATGGTTTTATGCTAGGCTGGAGTACAGCAGATGCTATGTGTTGCTGTTTACATGCAAGTTATAGAAGCCTTCAGAAATATTAGTTGTAATTAAGTATGCTTTGTGGATCTGGAATTGATAGTTGCTTATGCATAGGGAAGCTAGTATGGTTGAGTGTACAATGAGTGCGTCTTGATTAGTAATCCAACAGTTTGCATTTTGAATGTGAGGCTGAGGAAAAAGCAGGGTGGAAAATGTGTTCAGCCAAAAGTAGCAAAGGGTCTACTGGGCTTCTGGATCCGACAACTTTACATGCCCTGAAATGCCTTTTGGATGTTAAAAATGCAGGGATCATTTATTTTGATGCCAGTAGCGGGCTCCTAAACTTAGTTACGTAAGTCTCCATTCTGGGGAAAGCTACACCTGCTGAATATCTGCCTCTTTTGCTGCTCTGAAAAGCACAGGAGCCAGCTGCATAGAACTTGTCCCCTGCATATGTGTAACAGGAGGCATCTTTCTAGATCAGTGCTTTCCAAATATTTTTGCCCACGGACCAGTTGAAAATTGCTGAGGGTCTTATGGGACAGCTTAATGATACGTGAGTATGCATGGGATTGCAGTGTTGCTATGCATCACCCACCATTATGTCAACCTATTGTTAACTGCTGGCTCCCTGTTGTTAGCTGCCCTGCCTCTGCCCTGCACTCCCCAGTGGGTACCAGTTGGTGCTGGTGAGCTCCTTGTGACCATGACAATATCTGAAGGGGACCACTGGTGGGTCTACATCAGATCTTAGCGCAGTGCCTTCTTGTTTACAGCAGTCATTCATATGATAAGTGAAAGTATACAAAGAGAATATGACTGTTTCTAATGTATTGATATGCACTGAAGATTATTGGGACTTACTAATTAGTTTGAATCTGTAACAAAGGAACATTGACGATGTTAGAGTGAATATTAATAAGAACAAGGCTGATAATATCCTGAAGGTGACTTCAGGACGAGTTTAGAATAGTTGAACAATCTTGTTCATGTCTACTCATAAGTAAGCACCATTGAATTCAATAGGATTTTACTCCCATCTAAATGTCTGCTGTATAGGATTTACAACCTGATTATCATTTCAGTGGTAGTTTCTGATGATGATAACAATCTTTGAGGTGTCCAGAATAATACAAAAAAAGATAACATTGAATGAACTCAAAAAAATTTGTTGGAAAATGCCTATAAATCTGTAATTTGGAACAATTTTGTTTGTTTCCTCCCTCCCAAAAGCCAGTATTTGGAAAAATGCCGTGCCAGTGTGATGAAGAGGGCTAGGAATTGTAGCTATTTGGCATTTTCACATTTGGCAGCATGTTAATTATTGTGTTTTTAATTTTGTACATGAAGAAATACATAACACTTGCTTACCTCAAAGGGATAATGTGAAGTTTTATAATGCTGGCATAATTCCCTGGAGTCCCTGAGTGAAAGCAGACAACCAAACTGTTGTTAATAATAAATAAATAAAAGGAAAAGATAGAATATGACAAGCAGCAACACAAAACAAAAAATCTCTTCCTCATCTCCAGATGAAAAAAGTGCATGCACCAAAAAAGTCAGTTCAAAGTTAGGTAGGCATTTGCTTATCAGTCGCCACCTTTTTATATAATTGAAAAATTGCATGATACACACTAGCCGTCCCTTTTTTTTTCCTCCGAAGATCCCGTGTTACATTTTAAGTCATAACAGTGGATCAATATTTTTTATATAGCCTTAACAATAATAGGAATTCCCTATTGGGCAGCCATAAAAACAAGACATTTTTCTGTCTATAAACCTTGCCTGTCTGTTTCCAATAGCGTCAAAGCGCTAATGCATAGAGATGATGTACTCTGGGGTAGTAAGTCAACAAGTTAAAAGTCCACCAAACAGATGTCAAGTGCTTGTGTGTGAATTATGGGTGCTACATAAAACAGCAGTTCTATAAAAAGGCAGCCTGCTTCTTCATTTGGGAGAATGGGGACTGTCCACTCTTGTACCCTGCCCTGTATTGCTTAGATTGCAGCCAAAGTCTGTCTTCTTCCTTGAACCAGTAGCAAGTACAGTCAGTGCTTCTGTATCTGAAAACAAAATACTCTATGCAAGTTGAGAAACATATGAGAGTGGTGAAGGTGGCCTGCACTGCCTGAGTTGGCCCGGTCTCTGTAAACTGTTAAGTTGCCCCTTTTCTGCATAGCTACAAGGATCCTACACAGTCTTCAGCTGTTCATTCCCTGGCCTATTCATGCACCCAGAGAAGCAGTAGAAGCAGCCAGAACTCTAGCATCAAAAGTAGGACATTCACATGCTCAGGGACTAGTAGTAATGGTCTGTTCCTGTGCTGAATGTAGCCACCTAATGTTTTCACTGTGAAGGGTGCCTAAAAGTAGCCAGTGATTGTGCATGTTGCATCGCCTTGGGGAGATCATTCCATGGGCAGGATGCAACCCCTGAAAAGTCCTTTTGTGTGTTGCCACTATCTGCACCTTCTTCGGAGAAGGCACACAGAGAAGGACATCAGATGATAAATGCAGAGTCCTATTGGTTCATGTGGGGAGAGGTGGTCCTTGACTTACTGAGGTCTTGCGCTACATAAGGCTTCATGGGTCAAAACCAGCACTTTGAATTGAGCCCGGAAAACCCCTTTTTCTCTTTCAAAAAAGGGCTTGTGTTGTGAGACAATCATCATCATCATCATCAATAAAAATAAAAATAAGCAGCAGCAACATTAAAAAAAAATTTGGTTTGTTTATATACAATGCAGATTTAATCATTTTGAACTCATATGATTTTGATTTTCAGCCCTAATAACAATCCAGTGTTGCCTCAGCATTGTCTTAGCAGTCTTGTTTCTAGCTTAAGATCACACTGGGGTGGGATGAAGTTTGTAAATTCCCAGGTAAGTTGCAAGTATTTTTTTATTTTTTTAAGCCCACGTTTTGTGACAGCTAAATCCCTAAAAGTTGGCCTCATTTCCTGAGCTCCCCATGGCTTGAAAGTGCTGTGAGGCAGCAGTTGGCGAATTTTGATAAATGTTTCAGGCATGCCAGTGGACATTATTAGGTGTCATCAGGCACCTGGCAAAATATCGTAAGGGTCTGCCGCGTGTCAGTGACGGTTGTAAATAAGCAGAGATGCATGACAGGTTCTACATTTAACGGCCAGAAAGCACACACCTTGGATGTGCTAATGCACAAGACACAGCAGAGTGCTTTAGCACATGGGGATTTGTGCACATCCTGGCTGTCAAGCACACTTCCTGAAGTGGATTTTTCAAGTGACTATAAAATGACTTCTCTTGAAGCTTTATTTGTACATTGAGGGATAGTAAACATGATGCCCTCCAGCCAACATAGTCAATGGTTGTAGGTCACAATACCTGGAGGGATACCAATTTGGCTAGCCAAGGATGGTGGATTTGGGAGGGAAGGAGTAGAGCTCTGGTCTCTGAGATGGTTCCTTTAAGAAGGAAGTAGAGAATGGTGGCATCACAAAGCCTCAACTCTCCACTCTTAGGCATTGGGTTTCTAGTAAGTTATTAAACCACATTTTTTTTGCACAGGCCTTTTTAGCTTCTGGGTTAGCTCCTTGATGCCGTGATTCCACCTAGTTACTGGGCCCTAAGGCAGCATGTTTTTACTCATGACCTATGTATATCCTTTTGAGCCTTCGTCATGGTGTTTCTATCTGAGTGCTGTTGCTGCAGGATGGAAAGGAGAAAAAGGGTCACTCGAGTCATTTATATATTTAATGCATGCATATACATATACACATTGTGTGTGTGTGTGTGTGTGTATTAGTGCAGAATTATAGCATACAGTAAATATAGATTTACAAACCTGGATTATACCCTTCCCCCCCTTTTAAACTCCTCAAAGGGTTAGATCCAGACTTTCGTGTTCTGCAAATGATGTGGCTCCTTCCATCCATGAAATGGGTTTGATCCAGGACTGGGATCCCCGTGGCTGAAGGGAGAAGAGTGACGTTTACCAATTTATCTCCCCGCCCTCCCACAACCTGCCTCCTGCACTCCAAAAACCAGCTCTAAGAGTCTCCGACCCCTCCTAGGAGCAGATTTTCATAGACAAGCAGCAACCCCAGAATGAAACTCTGCTCAGGAGATGCTGCTGTTGGTGTTTTACTCATAGAGTAATCTATGAAGAAACCCTTAATTTCAGTTTTCTCAGCACAGGAATCCTTCTTTGGGATTTAAAACCTTACTGCTTTGCTCAAGCATGCTAGTTGTCCAATTATTGTAAAAATGTTTTACACTGAAGGGTGAGATATAAATGCATAAAATACAACACATGAGTAACAAAAGTCAGTTTTCTGTAAATACAATATATTTGTGAAACTTCCTGAAGCAGGCCTAGCTTCTCTGCGTTTCTTGAAATAACACCTTGTACCCCTTGCACAAGGTGTGTACCCTTGTACAATCTGTGTTTGTTTAATTTTCTCCAAGGAAATATCACTGACACATTGCGGCCCAATATGCTATTTTCTGCTGGTTTGTCATCACTGCAGATAGAGCTTGTGAAGTACATTGTGTATAGAAAATCAAAGGGAGAAGAAAACGTTAAGTTTATCAGTAGGCCATGTTATTGAGTATTAAGTTTGTTATGTTAGTCTTCACCCTTTGCATCTGCTTTGTTTTATCCTTAACTTGATTTTTTAAGAAATAAAATAAAATGTGAAGGTGTTTTTTTAAAAAACAAAAACAAAGTGTCTGTTTTGCCAACTCTTATCTGTGCCTTGATAGCTTCCTTAATCTTCCATTGTGTAAAAGGCTTGCATCCGCATCTGGGCATTTTCACACATTGCAGAATTGTTCGCCCTGGAATGAACTTGCATGGACGGTAGGGGCTGGTTCTTTTGAAAGCAGCAAACGTGGGGTAAGATGCTTGGTATGTGTGTGTTTCTGGTTTAGCACATCACAGAGTTGGTCCTAGGAGTCTCTGCATTGAATTGATCTGAGACCTGTGCTGCTGTGTACGAAAGTAGTGCTAGAGGCTTGGTTGTGAATTACTTTGGCCCTGAACAGCATTCTCTACTACTGCTGTTGCCCATTAATACTATTCCTGCAAGGAAGATGGAAGAAGGAGCAACTTCCTTTATATTGAGCTCCAGTAGGGGTGAATTCATAGATGCAACGTTTACCAAGAAGTGTTAGTGATAAGCTTCAATGCCTAAGGGACAAAATCCCTTCTAAAACAAACTTTGGCTTGGAGTTCAGGAACTATTGATCTGCCATACTGATAACTAACCAGAGGCACTTTCGTTCTAGCATCTGCCTTGGTTGGGATTGGTGAGAAGTGTACTAATTTTTCGTAAACTGACCAAGAATGTGAATAGGCACTTGGAGAGCTTTATGAGATGTCAGAAGGTTGGAGGGAGTAGTAAAAACAATGTTACTAAGGCAAAATGATTTTTCCATTCAGTGTATGCTATTCTTCTGTTACTACACTTATTTGCTTTATATCCAAATAAAAGTACTATATTTTTGAAAAACAACAACTACACTAGTAAAACTACCCAAGCTGTGACTGTACACATTACCAGCTTAAAATGCAGTTAGGTCATTCTTTTTCTCAATTTGGATCAAATCTGGTTTGGGGAAAAACACATCAAAAGTCAGTATTTCAGTAACGACAGAATGGATACAAGATTGATTGTGACTACTGTCAGGTGCACACTGCTTGCCAAACCAGTAGTTGGAGCATTCTGGATGCAGAGTGTACAGAGCATCACTCACAGGAGTGTTTTAAGATGTTTTGGAAGTTACACCTGTTAATAGGCAGGCTCCACGTTCTGTGTTAGCTGGTTTTCACACCATCTTCAGAGGTAACCCCATGCATTGGAATAGACTAGTCCCATATGATCTGTACCCCAAATGATCTAATGAGGCCATTTACTGCATTCCACCACTTGCAAAGGCCACATTAGATTTTCTTTTCCATACAGCCTTCACACTCTGTCTTTCAGTTTTACTCTTTCTAAACCTTTTGATGTTGTATTGTATTACTGCATGACTAATGTTGTTCAATTATATTTTTCTATTTTTACAAACTGCTATGACACTTTGGGATGAACAGCAAAATAGAAATATTTTAAATAAGTAATCAATAGCAGACATTCTTTTATAAGATTCTAATATATGCATTAAATTAAGTAAATTGCAAATTTAATAGGGTATCAGAAAATTTTCGGTTTATGTAAGTTTGCATGTTTATAAATAAGAAGTATATTCGTTGCTAGATTCCTGAAGAATAGTCTCAGCACATAAAAACAAATAGCCTATAATGCAAAGTATTGTATCTGATACGTAGTCTTTGTGTCCAGCAATCTTTGGTAATAAATTTCTCCACACTTAAGGTTTGTTCAAGAAATAATTAGCACAATGCTATCTAGGTTGCTTTTGAAAGCTTGTCAAAATCATTGATTCAATCTTCTCTCTTTAACACAACCAGAGGTATACAGAGAGGGTTTCGTGTCATCTTTTGTCTAATATTTGAGTGATGATATTGCTCCGATCTTAGTTTCTCCTAAACAGGAGACGCTATAATGTAGAAACCAGCCTGTGAATTTAAAAGAGTATCATGTTGGAATTTTTAGTAATATAATTGAATATAGATTTCTAATCTAATCTCTTGAATATATATTTTTTTGCTCTGAAAAGTTTATACTGTGATATATATATATATATATATATATATATATATATATATATATATCCCAAACAACTACAGGGTTCTTCATATATATATGGGGTTTTTCATTGCTTGTCTTCTGGATATTTAGGTGCATAGATTGCTTTGATTTTAAAATTGTGTACAATTCCAATTTCTATAGAATTTTTGAAAACCAGATAAAATTTGTGTCTTTCAAGATAAGTCTGATGTGCAATTATTAGACACAAGATACCCAACATTCATGATCTTATGTATGCTTGTGTTCAATGTAACTTACTCCCAGGTAAATGTGTACAAGGTTATGCAGAAACTTAAACCCCATTCATATAAACAGAACTGCTTATAAGCGTGTACTGTGTCCCCTTGAATTCAGTAGGACTGCCTTAGATCATACCATATTTGTATCATTAGCAAACAAAATATTAGCTGGAGCTGGCTAGAACTTAAGATCTAGTGAAAATGCTACAGGACACAGTTTTTCCATATGTCCAGGCCTAAATGTCTGAGATTATCAAATAGTAGGCTATTATTACCAGACTGATTCTTTTTCTATAATAGGGAAGTAGCTAATAACATCTTCCCCTGTCATGTTTAAAATATCTCAGAGTGGTTATAGAACTAATAGGTGTGGTAATGGGAGATGTAACACTATTTTAATCTAACCTCTTTCATCCAGTTAAATCTAATGTGAGCCACTGAGGTCATAGGAATTGATAATCTTGTACTATTAAGAGTTGAAAACAAGATTCTTTGAGATGCGAGCATGACCTGAATGAAATGCGGGCAAACATCCCATCAGCATTATAGTCACATGTGGAACCATAAATACCACTTTAATAATACTGTTTATTGACAAGTGGTTTCCAAAGCTTTGAAATCAAGCAGGAAGTCTGAATCTTTCTTTTTATTTATTTTTAAAGGTGGTAACTTTGAATTTAGAATCCAAAGTATTTGATATAGATGCTATACATGCTGAACTGTACATGTTTAAAGCTGCGCTATTTCAGGATGACTGTACTGTCTGGTCTGTCAGTGCTTGCAGTACCACATAGTCTAACTACTTCAAATTCCTTAGTTTGGTAGCTACCTTAAAAGTTTTGGTGAATTAGGACTGCGTACACACCAACCTATTTGTACTATTTGTAGTACAAAAGTGCAGTTTTTCCTGAATCCAGAATTGTTCATGCTTCTCCTCTACATGTTGCTATCAATGTAAGGTAAAGGGACCCCTGACCTTTAGGTCCAGTCGTGGCTGTTTCTGGGATTGCGGCGCTCATCTCGCTTTATTGGCCGAGGGAGACGGCATAGTGCAGCTTCTGGGTCATGTGGCCAGCATGACTAAGCCGCTTCTGGCGAAGCAGAGCAGTGCACTGAAACACCATGTACCTTCCTGCCAGAATGGTACCTATTTATCTACTTGCACTTTGTGCTTTCGAACTGCTAGGTTGGCAGGAGCTGGGACCGAGCAACGGGAGCTCACCCCGTTGTGGGGATTCAAACCGCCGACCTTCTGATCGGCAAGCCCTAGGCTCTGTGGTTTAACCCACAGCGCCACCCGCTTCCCCTATTGAGTCTAATTCCTGTCAACAACAACGGGTAGGTGGGGATGCTTAATGTGTTTTCAAAACCCTCCACCTTGATTAGGTTATCCATGCCTTTTCCTCCCTGCACATGCCTCAGGTGCATGAAGAAGGAAGTGGTGATTGAGATCTCAGTATATGCCCCCCCACAACATCTTGTGCAGGTGTGCATAAACCCTCAATTACCAGCACTGCCTACATCTGTTTTCATTTGTTCTCAACTGGACATATTGTGGGGTAATGCAGAAAAATCTTTTATTTTTGATATGGAATCAGTTTCTTCAGAAGTGTCTTTCTGGAGAAAAACAACAGCAACCAATCACAGCAAATCTAGATTGTGTGTGCGGCATGTAGAAAAAGAAGAAGAACTCAGTCTCCATTGATTCTAGAATGTAATGTGATGTGTATGTTGCCTGAGACAGAGAGGGGTTCTGGCAGCTATGGAGGTGCCTTGTTTTTTGTTTGCTGAGCATGGCTGCTTCAACACACAGATTGCTCTTGCAATTCTTTGAGCCTTGCTTTTGCTTTTCTGTGATGGCTACTTGCCTTGGGCTGAACTTGTCAACAGAGCTGACATGTAAGGCTTATCTGTACAACTACTTGGAAAATTGTCAATGTGCATCTGGGACACCTCTGACCCATAATCAATAACCTGGAGACTTTTTCCTAGTTCTCTTGACTATTTCTACGGAAATGGCGCTGCTGTGGTCCTTGCTGGCACAGTCTACATGCAGGTCTGATGCGGGAGTATGGTAGTACCTACCTTTTCCTTTTGGATGTTCCCTTTCTCACCCCTGGTGTTTGAAGCTAAAACACTGAACTAAGTGCAGTGCAGATAGACTTAGGTTGGGGATTTTTCCGGTTGGATCCAGAGTTTTCATTAGTGGAATTGCCCTGGAAGGTTGCAGAACACTGGGGGACTGTAGGAAGGGAAATTGAAGAAAACAGTCTGTCTTTGTGGTAATATTAATAATAAAAATAAATTTTATTTATACCCCGCCCTCCCCAGCCAAGGCCGGGCTCAGGGCGGCTAACAAGCAATAATAAAAACAAGTTGAATGAATACAGCTTAAAAACAAGATTAAAATACAACATTAAAACATTGAAACATTGAAACATTAATTATTAGCTTCTACTAGAACTCAAGACCTTCTACAGAAAGAAAGTGCATTTCTGTTTTGGGGCATTCTGGATCCAGCATCGAAAAGTGTCAATGGGAAAACTAGAGCTAATTTTTTTAAATGTTGTATATAATATACAGTGTATACATATGTATACCCAGGGAGAGAGAGAGAGAGATACTTTGGCTTGAAACCATTTTTTTGCTTTCCCATAATTTGAAAACAAGTTTAATTTATGGCATGAAATTATAAAGGCCATTAGTGTCTTTGCATAGTTCAAAAAATTAAAGCAGCTGAGATATGGAGGTTTAAAATGTAGCTACTCTGCATGCACATTAACAACTTTTCTTTAAGGATTTATATCACCATCGGTTCTGTTTCATGCATAGTGTAATACACAGATTTTATAGCATGTTACTTTTTAAATATGTAAAACTCCAGTAGGAGTCATTATGCCTTGTACTATAAGGTGTCTGTAGATTAATGGTCACTGGGACATTTTTATATTACAACTTTCAATTTCCTGATGTTGCAGTTCAAGTGTGGAGTATACACGTGTGTGTGTGTGTGTGTGTGTGTGTGTGTGTGTGTGTGTGTTCAGATAGAAATGGTTCCTTTATACCATGGGTAGGCAAACTAAGGCTCGGGGGCCGGATCTGGCCCATTTGCCTTCTAAATCTGGCCAGTGGACAGTCTGGGAATCAGTGTGTTTTTACATGAGTAGAATGTGTCCTTTTATTTAAAACACATCTCTGGGTTATTTGTGGGGCCTGCCTGGTGTTTTTACATGAGTAGAATGTGTGCTTTTATTTAAAATGCATCTCTGGGTTATTTGTGGGGCACAGGAATTTGTTCATTTTTACCCCCAAAATATAGTCTGGCCCCCCCAAAATGTCTGAGGGACAGTGGACCGGCCCCCTGCTGAAAAAGTTTGCTGACCCCTGCATACAGTATGTTCATGCGAACCATTTTAATTTGGCTTCATTGTGTGCTTTCCATAGTACTGTGAATACGTTATGAAGCTCTACAGGAGTGAGACTGTGGCCCTGTGGCTGGCACAAGGCAAAACTTGCTGCCAATCCACTGGTTCCACTCAA
Source organism: Podarcis melisellensis (assembly GCF_964234715.1). Classification (NCBI taxonomy): domain Eukaryota; kingdom Metazoa; phylum Chordata; class Lepidosauria; order Squamata; family Lacertidae; genus Podarcis; species Podarcis melisellensis. Next base: position 99,249,092 of record NC_138528.1, on the reverse strand, counting down.
AGACCTGCCCCTGCTGCCACATCATCCCAGCCTTGTGTAGGAAAGCAGCAGCAACTCTGGCATTGGGATGGGAGCTCTGTGGCTCCACCCCACCCCACATTCTGCTACTGGAGAAACTGTGTCTGTCAAATACCTTCCGATGAAAAATGGGGTGAAATCTACCCTGAGTGTGCTTTTCATTGCAGAAACAATACAGAAGCAGACAAACAATGCAATTCTCCTAATTGGTTATGAGCTGCACAGTAGTATACAGTGTCCCCAAATTTCAGCCACTTAACCATTTACAGTTTTCTTTCTTTTTTTTGAGGGGGGGATGCTAGGGGCAAAAAACAATAATAATCACCCAATATATCTTGATTTTTGCCACTTGGATACATTTCCTCCAGTTAATGTGTTAACTAAATGAGGGGGAAATGCCCCATGCAGCAAGCACTTTTTTAAAAATAGAAATTTTCAAGCAAAAACTGACCCAGAGAAGCAGACAAGTGCACTTGTTTTGGCACATCACATGTTTCTTTATTCTACTATGCTAAGACACATTGTAAGTCACCTTGGTGTAGAAAACTACTTCAGAAATATGTATCTTGTCAGGTTTTCTTTTTTCTTTTTGCTTTTCTTGGTAGATTTGGTGTGAGCATAATGCTTATGCATGGTTTAGCAGTCTGTACACAAGCAAGAAAGAGCCCAGATGAAGTGTTGGGTTTCAGCATCCCCCCAATTCCTGCTGAGTTGTTTCACTTTCAAACAAGTTATGGCTACTGACCCATCTGAAGACCACTTGTATACTCTAATGATGATGGAGCCTGTGGCCTGTGCAATGCTGCTGCATTAAAGGAGTTGTCGTCCAATAACATCTGGAGGACCACGGTCCCCTTGTTGTTTGTCTGCCCGGCAGTGGCTTTTCAGGGGTTCAGACAGTGCTTTTGTCAGTTCTACCTGGAGGTGTCAGGAAGCAAATCTGGGCTGGTTTGCATGTAAAACACATACCACTGAGCATTGGCTCTCCCCCAGTTCTTCTTCAATCCCTCACAGAAGAACATGATGGTCACTCCAGATAAATTCCTCAAATTGTAAAGCCTAAGGTAATGAACTTAAGCAGTTATCTGTCATGTAAGCTGAACTGCTTTTTAAACTGAATTGCAGCTTAAATGTTACTTATATTGTGTCAATGCGTGGGAAAATATATATAATAACTGGAACTTGTTTAGAAAGACTGGGAAAAGTTGGTTGTTGGCTGTAATTTGTACATAACTTGCCCAGAAAGAAACTTTATCATTTTGTCAAAACAGTGTGATCTCCCCCACCCCCAATTTACTGTACCTACGCTACTATAGTCTCCTTTGAACATGTATATAGCTGTTCAAAATATATGCTCATTATACTTTTATTAGTCATATTTTACCACATTTGTTAAAATGCAGTTGCAGCGTTTATTAGCTGGGGTTTCCATGAGAAATGACAAGCATGGTTGGTAACTGAAATTATTTTAGTAAACATTTTGGTGGGGGTTTTCTTCCCCATGGTTCTGTATTTAAAACTGGGTGAAGAAAGGAGGTGGCATAAAAGCAAGCAAATATCATGGTAATACCTATTTAATTTTGAGTTGGCTGTATGTACACATACACTTTTTGTTTGTTTGTATTTAGATATGTTTGTTCCTCTAAGTAGTGCAATGTGTATGTCAGATCAATGAAAGGTTTGTGGCAGAGAGAGATGTTATGTTTTGTACCTTTTGTTGAGCAAATTTCCCTTGTGTGGGCCTTTAACCATCACTAGAACCATTCCTGAAACTCAATACTTTTGTTTCCTATAACCAAAGAAATTATCTACCTATGGAATATATTAACTGTTGCACCCTGTATTTTTCATGATTGCTAAAATGTTTTGTTGGAACGACTTCTAAATACAATATGTAACTTACACTGCCCATTAGGTCACCGTAGGGGGGCTAACTATGGCTCTGTGATTTGAGCTAGGTTGACATCTGTGAAACCACATTTATTAATGTACATATGAAAGAGTAAGTGTATTTTCTTTAATAAACCCTCAGCAAATTGAATGAGATTTTTTTATTTTGTGTGTATGCTTTTTAAAAAAGACCAACCAACCAACAACTGCAATTTATTATTACTTGCATAGCTCATGTGATCTGTGAAAGATGAAAACTCTTGCTATTTAATATTTTTTGTAAGTTTCGGAGAAGAGTAGAAATTTAGAGTGATATGTATGAATGCATGGATTTGGACAAGATAAAGATGGAATACTAAAATAGAGCTTAGCATTAGCTGCCTGAGCCAGCACAAGTCTCGGGCTCATGTTGTCTCCCATCCCAGAATTCTGAATCTGTATGTGAAAATGCCTCTTGAACCCAAGCTCTAGTTTGAAAATATTGGGACTGTCACAGTTGTAGCCTTTATCTTAGGAGTCAAATCCATATTTTTTACTATGGCAGTGTTAACTATACTTGCTGCCTCGGTTACATTTTAGAAACATACTTTAGAAATTCTAAAAATGAACAAGTAATTCTAAAAATGAGCAAGTATTTTTGACACATTTGCTTTAGGACAGTCTCTTTAAAGCAGGGGTCAGGAACCTCAGGCCTATGGGCCAAATGCACCCCCTGGTCTCTTTGTACAGTCCTCTAAACTCTTCTTAGTCCAGTCCCACATTTTACCGGTTTTTCTGCAAGAATATCATGGGGAACTTTGTCCAAAACCTTACTGAAATCAAGATAGACTATGCCCACAGCATACCCCTGATCCACCAATCTTGTAACTCTATACAAAAAAGGGAAAGGGAAAGGGAAAGAATGAGCTTCATCTGGCATGATATGTTTTTGAGAAACCCATGCTGGGTATTAATAATTATAGTATCCATTGTATTGACCTCAAACTGATCGGTCTGTAGTTACCTGGGTCAGCGTTTGCCTGCCTCCAGTCTGCAGGGTTACGTGCTCTCCAAGAATTCCCAGAGATTATAGACAGAGACTGAGATTATATCCGCAAGCTCCTTTTGTACCCTTGGCTGCAGCTCATCAGGCCCTGGAGATCTGAATTCATGTAAAGTAGCTAGGTGTCCCCTTATCCTCTTACTCCACATTGCTGTTCCAGGGCAGAGAAATAGAAATTTCTCATATTGTCTGATAGGTCAAAGTGTGGGCAGGTGAGGCTCAAGTTGCTGTGCCTTCTCTTCCATAAAGGCAACCAGCTTGAACTTGCTGCAAGTGTGGTTTTGCACATTCTCAGGGAGGAAGACAAACATGGCACAGGTGTTGCAAGTCACTGCAGCATCTCCCTCGCTGTTCATGTCACATCTGTGGCTCTGTCCCATTACGCCTCTGGCCTCAGTGTGTGATGTGGCACCTGGAAGGTTTGTTCATGAGGAAACATGGCCTCTGGCTGAGAAACGGTTCCCCCTCTCTGTTCTAAAGGAAGGACCTTGTACAACAGTCATTGGAAGATGGTAATGATGATTTGTTTTAAGATGTCAAATTTAATATGCAACCCTGCATAAGTTTATTCTCAGACATACTTGCTTACAGTAGCTTCAACGCTGGGAGCAGTATAACTGCTGTAAATTTTCTTTAGTTGAATGAAGAATTTTCTGACATGTCGTGCTGTCAGTATAGTTTGTGATAGTTCTGATGTTATCAGTAGCAGAACATTCTGGAGGTCCATCATAAAATACAAATTTTATGGAGACCCAGGCAGATGGGTGGGGTATAAATAATAAAATTATTAGTATTAGTAGCATTATTACCTGCTTATTTACACAATTATCATAGGCAGAAATGAACACCATGTGCATTCTAGACATCTGTGAAGTTGCCAGTTGTATTTGACATGTGAAAATCTTTGGTTCCTCAAAAGAGAAACCAGTCAAGGACACCTGGGGGCTCAAAAAATGAGCCATTAGTGACCTATGAAGTGTCCTTTATGTACTGTTTCCTGGTCCCTCCCTCCACATAGCTCATCTATACCTAATATTTGTATTTTGTCGTTTTCTTTTTACTACCTCCACCCCAGTGCTAGCAAAAACTGTTTCCAAGTTTACTGAAAATCTGCATGTTCAAAGCAGTATAAGGCAGGCATTGTGTTGATTTTATCAGGAGACTTTTATGTGCAGTGTTTATGATTTATTTTTATTTATTCCATTTCTGAGTTGCATTTCCCACTTACCAGGAGTGCCCATACATAATATATAATTGTTCTGGTATAGAACCTAGCTTGCTTTTATTTGGTTCTGTCTCAAAAGTGTTGTGTATTTTGACTTTAGCTTAAAAATATATACTGGTCTGGAATAAGCCTTCGCCAACATTTTTTGTCCTGTGCCTATTTAAATTTTTTTTGATGTTGGAAATAGTGTTCCTGATCAGAAGCAGATACACTGTTTAAGTATTGGAACAAAAGGTGGAAGTTTTCAAAGAACAGAATGCTGCTGCCTGTATCCTGTTCACGGAGGAGCTGACCTGTATTTGAATATCAGGGTTCTTAGCAATGTACCTTCTTGGGGGCTGGGGTGTGTGTGACTATGATGTAATGCAGAACAGTGAATTTTTCAAGCCGCACAGTGATGCACTCCTGAGAATGGAACCAAGCCATTAGTACATCACGGAGAATTACTGATTCCAAAGAGACACCCTTGAGAGAGGAAGTACTGTAATGAGAAAGCAGCAATGTTGTTCTAATATTTGTTGTTTCCTTTGAAATGGCTAAAATACCTGAAATGATTTATACCTAATTGAGCTTTGCATTCCATCTGATAGGGTAAATGTTCTCAGGCTATTTATCATCGGTGGCTTTTCAAGATCTCCTAGGAGTACATGGCGTATATTTACCTTAACTTGGCTAGGTCAAGGGAAATAGCTTTTTTAAAAACAAAACAAAACACCAAAGCAAAACAAGAATAATACGTGATACCGTATGAGATTGTAGGAAAACTAGAAATGCAGTGCTGGCATGATTTACATACTTTCATCCTGCTTTCATTGTTGCTAATACAAATATGTCGCATAACTAGTTAAAATTTGTAGATTAATACTACTACAACAACTAATAATAATAATAATATACAATATTACTTTGTACAAGTTTTAATTGCTCCTGAGAATGGGCGTGGCTTGTTGGTGGGGTGAGAAAATGTATTTCGATCCAGTTCTGCTGTTAGTTGTGTCTGGGATTGAAAGAAATGTGGACCTCATCTTTAATGTCCATGAGGAACTTGCACTTAGGTTCTCAAACGACAGCCCTATACTGCATGTAAGAACTGAAACCGAGGAAACTTTCTAAATCAGTTTCTGATGTGGCCTGGTACAGTGTGGTGGTCTGCTCTTCAAAAAGTGTGTATCGGGGTCAATTCTAGCCTAGCCTAGGACATTTTGCCACTTGTTCTGTACCTTGCTATATTTATATCCTGCCTTTCCTCCAGGGAGATCAAGGTGGCACACATCAATCTTTCCCTGCTATGTTTTATCCACACAACAACTCTTTGAGAAAGGTTAGGTGGAGCGTAAGTGGCCCAAGACTACCTAGCAGGCTTCATGGCACAATTGGGATCTGAATCTAGGTCTCTCCAGACCTAATTCAACATCATCATTGGCATCATAATTTTCTTTAGTGTTTGGAGCGCAGGTAGGGAACCTGTTCCCCTCTAAATGTTGTTGGACTGCAACTCCCATGATCCTTGACCAGTGGTTACGCTGGCTGGGGCTGATGGGAGTTGGCTCTCTTAGCTTCTTGTCAATCAGATTAAGGTATGATCTGCTGCCTGAAAAGAGTTAATGATGCATCATATACCCATTCTGCACAGGGCAGCATGTCCTCCTCTTTGGAAAAGGAGAGAATAATTCTGAATTAAAACAGCAAGGGTAAGTGCATGGACTACACGAGAATCATAATCAAAATACACACACTATCATTTTTGCCACTTAGCAGCATCCAAACATTGTCTCTAGCTTTTGAGCCTTTTTAGCACTTGTCACAGACTATTCTGCTTTCTCTTTTTTAGGGGGGGGTGTTGTGTTGTGTTTGTTTGTTTGTTTCTGCCTTAGTTTTGTATGTCAGCTGCCCTGTGGCTGAGAGTGTGAACAACCTTCTTAAAGTGTACAATATTGTTCTGTTCCAGCTAGTTTGATGTAATAATGTATTTTGCATCTCCTCTAGGGGCTGAAAATGTCACTTAGTTCTGCTCCCAGCCTTCTGTAGCTTTAAGTGTAGATGTCCTTGGGGTTGAAGACTCAGCCTGGGTTTCCTTGGGCTGCCCCTAGTCAGATTTCTTTTAGTCATCTTTCCATATTGCCTTTAGTATGAAAGATTATTTTGGTTGAACTGTGCTTGAAATGTCTTCCATTTTTTACGTACCATCAGTCACAGGGCAATCTGTATTAGAAAACAAATATGCGATATTTTGAAGAAACAGCAAGCACCAACTTAAAAATAAATGTATATTTTAAAGTAATCTGCTAAGTTAAAAGCCTAAACATTTTGAAGCACATGCATGTATGACTGAACTGTTAATTGTAACCTAAATTTTAATGGAATGTGACTTTGATTAATAGATACTCTCCTTTTTCCATGCTTGCAATTTTAATTAGTCTTTTTTAAGTTAAACTTATTAATGAAACAAAAAGATTGAATCCCTTTAAAATTGAGCTCACTGGCTGAGCTCTTGTAATGTGGTTCCGCTTTTATCATGATCCTATATGACACATTTTTAAATGAAATAATTATAATGTAGGCTTTATTAATATGCCTTTTTTGTAGAATCCTGGGCAACTTTGGAAATGTATAGGAGAATGAGCGTTTTGCTGATTGAAGCTTTTTATGGAGGTTCACACAGGCAGCTCGTGGATCTCCTAAAAGAAGAAATAGAAGACTGTGTCCTATTTACTCTCCCTGCAAAGAAATGGCATTGGAGAGCAAGGACTGCAGCACTCTACTTCATGCAAGCTGTCCCAGCCAGCATGGACTACAGGTAAGGCGAGCTATGGATACCTTCATAACTCCAGATCTTGAATTTCTGTATTTACTCATATACAGTTCAGCAACCTTTCTGTGGAACTGAGATCACGTAAGGTAGGTGCCTTAGATACATGAGAACGTTTCCACTTTAAATCCCAGGCATTTCCAGTTGCTCAGAGCCAACTGTGTTCTACAGACGGTGATGTGAGAGAACAGATGCCCTTGTGAGTGGTCATGCACCGTGATAAAACCAGTGCCACCATGCCGTAAAGACATAGCTCTGCATATAATTATGTACACATGGGGTGAGATCCAAAAAGCTACTTTTAAGGATGCCCGGTGGTGTGGGATTTAAAAGCAAAACAAAACTCTGCGCAGTCAAGTCTCATGCTCATATCACAGTGTACTCTTGAAAAGGTAGGTAAGTTCCTTTCCAGAAACACACACCAAAAATTCTGCATGTCCAAGGCAGCTAACTGCTTGGTTCTTTGGTCACTGGCTGTACGTGTATTCTGCCTAGCGACAGACACGGATCAAAGAGCAGCCCCGGACTGCGTAACTGCTTGTCCAGAGAAAGTGCAACCCTGTCCAGATTAGGCAATGGACTTGTCTCCTGGGCACAGGGACCACTCGCTTATCCCTCTTCCAATAAGAAGTTTTATTCTGACAGAATGCTGTGAGGTGGGCTAGGCTTCGAATGAATGACTTCCATAAAGTCCAACAATTAGCGAGGTCTTCTCAGTTCAAAACTAGCATTCTCTCTGCAACACAAGACTGGCTTTGGGCAGTCTTGTAGGTAGCACAGGAAGCCTTTTAACAAACTGGAAAATTGTTTCTTGTTCATTGGGAACACACTCACCGAGCAAGCTAATAAATAATCACGGTTTTCAATCCTGAATTTATTTGGCTTTTCTAAGCCCCTAATAAGGGGCAAAAAATTTAAATATGTAAGGACGGACTCTTTCTCAATTGTCTTTCCTCACACTTGGATTTGTTTATTCTCCAGATAATTCCCACAACTAAGGGATAAGAATGGTTTCAATAGATTGACAGCATTTGGTGGGGTTGGTTTTTTCAGAACTTCCCCAGTGGACTTAAGCAACCAGCTCCATGAGCTGTGTCGTGTGAATCTAAGTTTAATTTTATGCTACCTTGAAGTATTTGCTGGGCATTTTGACTATGTGGAGTAATTCCGTTTTTTAGCATTTAAAATAAAGCCCTTTAAATATATTTTATTTTCTCTCTGGCTTTTCCTTGGCTGTTCTCTGCTTCTTCTTATTGCATCTAAGCTGCCAGTCTGGAACAACTTTTCAGGGGGGGGGGGATTGTTCTGCCTGAGGTGGTTGAATGTGGGTTTTGCTTTGCTCGACTTCGAAACAATCCTATTTTGTAGGAGTATGTATGACAAACTATTATGTAAATTTTTTTCTACATCACAACCACATCCTCCAACGCATTGCAATGTTATCTCAGCTCCTTCAAGGTCAGCAGCCCAAGCTGTCCAGCGCTCGCTGTATTAAGCTAATCAGACATAACTCATAGCCATACACTTCATTAGTTTAACGTACAGTTACATTGACCTGAGATAACTGAATTCCAATTTGTCAAATAACCTACATTTTAACAGAAAGTACTAGAAGCTTAAAAACTGATTCAAAGTTAGCAAATCTGTCATGTACTTATGTGCAATGTAACCTTCATAAACACCAACTAAATCTACGCTTACCCAATACAGCATAATGAGGAGGTGATGGCCCTGCTGTTGCTATTGGTATCTGATCACAGAGAAAATAATTCAGAGAGTTTTATATAGGTGCAGGTTCAATAGGAATGTAATCCAGCCAAAATTAAGCAGTTGAAAGTCCCATTGATTTCAGTGGGAGAATTAAGCATATGCTGTTAATATTAATATTCTAGCGCTACTACTAATGTTGAGGGTGTCAAGGAGGGCATTGGTAGCAATTGATTAAAAACTAAATTGCACTCTGCACTCAGTTTTGGGGTTGCTTCTGACAGCAGCTTTACTTCTGTCATAATGCCATGTGTTTTTCTCTGCTGCTACCAATGGCAGATTTCCCTTCTCTCACGCCTATGCTATGTGCATGGGGTGGTGCCAGGGATGGTTGTGACATTGGGGCAGGGCCAGCAGCACAGTTCCACATCCCTTTCTATGCATGGAGTTCTGTTCATGCATATGACACATGCATGGGACACCTCTATGTTTCTGCTGTACTCTTCCATGCATTAAAAAGTCAATGTAAGTTGTTCCCATCTATTGCAAGAGCTTTTTATCCTTGCAGAGTCCAAAAAGTTCCGCTATAGTCTTCCTGATTTTTCCTTCCATGCAACAGAAATCAAGCAATCAGAAAAGTAATTTTACCAGTCTTTCCCCCCTCCTGCTTCATCATGGCACCTGTCTGTAGACAAAGGACATAAGAGGAGGAAGGAAGCAATGAAAGTAGGAGCTGGGGTTTTTTGCCATTAGTGACACTGGGCAATTAAGACTAGCTGAAATTAATTGGTTAATAATTTGTCAGCGGAAGAATGGGGGATTTTCAGATGTTGGTAGAGAAATTGCGGTGTACAAAGTCCTTATTCCAAAGGGAACTCCTACATTTTAGTTGGGTCTCATGAATGAGCTAGAATGGATTATGAACATCCATAGCTAATGCCAAGGCTTTTTGCAAACAGAAGGAGTGTTATGGGTTAGGGTAATGATGAAAAATAGATACTGCAGTTTCTTTTAATATACAGCCATGTGTCCTGATTATCTGAAAATAAGCTGAACCTATGAATAATATAGAAATAAAATAAATACAAGACACTTTTAAGAGGATAAACTATACTAATTAAAAATCATAAATGTAGAAATACTGAATCATAACGTGCAATTTCATTATACTATAGTGCTAGCAATGTAAATACCAATATATATAAAGCAAGGCACACATAATGCATTTGAATAAAACAAAACAATTCTTCAGATTCTCTAAAAACCTAAAATGGAGGAAGCAAATATGCTGGAAAAGAAAACCACAAAGCTTTTATTTTCTTATTAGGGCAGGTTTTTGAAAAATCAGCAAAACCTTTATGCATTAGTGATGACTATAAATCTACAAGTGCTCTGAGTAGCATGATCAGAATACTATTACTGTTTTTGTTAATCAGCAAGTGATATATACATTTTTCACATGGTTGTTGGTGTCATTATGTTCACAGTCCTGCTCTGCCATGTAACAGAAGGATCTCATCAGTTTGCAGTCGTCTCCGTGTGTTTATATAATTTGATGCTAATATGAATCAGTGGGCACTGGCTCTAGAACTTAATAAGGCAATATTATTAACTAATATTTCTCCATCCAGAATGAATTATGCTGAGAAAGGAAACCTGGAGAAGTTACCCTTGGCTGTTATGACAAAACTTAAAAGATAGGCCGAGCATTTTGAGTGAATACGGAAAACCATTTACCAAGTGGTAATTTATTGTGGTCTACATGTAACCTAGCTGTGCAGCCCTCGCTCCACTTACAGCCTTCCCGTGTCAAGTGAGATTGTCCATGTCTAAAATATTAGGAAGTAGAGGGACCCATGGGCAGACTGTTTACATTGACAGTCCCATTTTGATCAGTCTCTTCATCTGTTTGGCTTCCTTCAATTGATTTACACTGAATGCCAGTCAGGGCTGGTCCTCTGCCCCCACTTAATTTTGAGTAATTTTGACATGCTTAATTGTGAAATGTTTAAAGTTGTGCCATATATATATATATATCACATACATACAAAACAAGCAGAATAACAAAACTTTTCTAGGGAAATGTGTAGGGGGTTACATGGATATATTTTTTTAAACAACTTGTCACTTTTTAACTGAAAAGCTACCATCTGCCAACATTTTAATCACAAGCAAAGCTTATTAATGCAAAGTGAATGTTTATGATCATATTGATGTCTTCCTGAATAATTTTCAGGTAGGCTCTTTGGTTATATTATTAATTGTTTTACTTTTTTTCTGTCAAGTTTCTTCCTTTCTCATTATCTGAGAACTGCTTTGAATTATTGAACCTGCTTCTTGAACCTATAACCGTGACACCTGGAGAGTGGCTTCTGCTGCAGCCTGATTGTAGTTCTAGAATCATTCATTTTTTTCTCCCATTTAATTATCATGCAAGAGGGAGAGTTTGGGAGAAGCCCAGTAGGTCCTCAGTGTATTGCTGACTGAAGGTCTTTCTACATCAAAGAGCCAAGCACATGGGCCGCAGGGGCAGATACCTGCAGAAGGGGGCAACTAGTAATGGAGGGGGGACAACAAGTGAATAGGGCCTGTGTGTGAGGCAAATGAGCCAAGTTTAACCCCAATACATTGTCCATCTCATGAAATAAAATTGGTGCTGGGTTTTCAAGAGATGGGAGGGCATCTGTTGGTATCCCCACTCTCTTACTCCCAAACAGTGCCCCTGTCTAAGCTAGTGGAGATTATATTGGTATGGGAGGCCTCCATAGTACATGTGGACATCTATGCTGAGCCCCTTGTATTTGTGTTGCTTAGGAATATGTGAACTGCCACTCAAGAAACACTGGGTTGTATCCAGCTATATCATTCCAGCTACATCCTCATTTAAATCAACTTATTTCAGTGGGTCTACTCATTGTATGACTTTGTTAGATATAATCCTTTATAGGTAAATCTGATAAATGTATACTAAGAGGTAAGTTCTATTGAATTCAGTGAAACTTACTCCCAGGGAAGTGGGAATAGCATTGCAACCTTAGTGTAGTTTTTGTCATGGATAGATACTAGAATCATAGAACTGTAGAGTTGGAAGGGACCATGACTGTAATCTGATCAGCACCCGATAAAGTTTATATTGGTGTAGGAGTATATCAGGAAGCAAAAGATCGTTCACTTTTGGCAATCAGCTCTCTCTTTCTTTAATTTTTAGATAGTATGTTAGTCAGAGTTCAAAAAAGAAGATTAAAATTCTCTTCCCAAAGGGCCAGTATAAGTCATGCCCAAGCTGCCACTTAGAACTATTGGGGATTTTTCTTTTTTATTCTCCAGTGATACTCATAATTGCTGGCCCACTTTCAAACCAAATTGATCCAAAGGGCCCAGTTTTATCAACAGTTCTTAGGTTCATATCAGGTAATCTACACTGCCCCACAAGTTTCATTTACTGAGATGGGCTGTGAGAATGTGCCATTACTGTTTGGACTGCTTATTTGCTGGGACAGTGGCTTGTAAGACTGTGTCATTAGAAACTACAGCCCAATTAATATATTACTACTGCTTGGATGGCACTTGAAAGCAACTTCCAAGTGACTGGGGCACATGTCATAGCACTAACAATCTTCAGTGTTACTCACAGGTCTCTCGATTTGCATGGTTACTTCTCATGCCAATAGCAGTGACCCTACTAAATGATGGGAAGGAATCGGCCAACTTGTTTGACGACTGCTGTGCGTGTGTGTGTCTTGTTAGACTGCCATGTGTTATCAGATAGAAAACTCAAATTAAAAACGGAGGGGGGAGTGGGAAGTTTAAGAATGTATGTGAACATGACCTTCAGAAAGGGGTCAAAATGAGACCCTGGGCTTTGGAAACAAAACTTTCCAGTATGTAGAATGTACATTGAAGGAATCCCATTCAATTTAAAGATGTCCTAGGAGGTTGAGGTGAGCCTTCTCTTACCTAATTTCATTTTGTTTTCCAAAAGATACTGATAGTTTTGAAAATGGTGGGGATGGGGGGTGGGAGCGGTGTTTTACATTTAAGTAACACTATTTCAATGAACACTGTTTGTTCATAAAACTATTGCACCGAAAGCACCATGTAGCTATAAAGCCTTTCTTCCCTGATTGTGCAGCGTATTATATATGTTTCTTATTTTTCAGAACAGCAAACCCATACCTAAGCTTGATATCTAAAATTTGCCTCTGGTCTTAGTATCATGTTAGATATTTCAACAAAATAATCCATGTTCTGACTGCACACCTCAGTGCTGTCTTAGTTTGTTTGGTGCCTTTTACAGCCATCAGGGTTTTTTCGCATATAGCTCCATCAGTTAAAATAATGGCTTTTCTCCCTGTGTAAAAGTGTAATAAGCATACCGTTTGTCTTTTAAAATACAATTGTCAAATTTTAAGGGGTAAATATATTTTGAGTATTTACCCCGGAGCTCTTTAAGGGCTGGAATCTGTTAGAAATAAGACCTTTTATCCAAATGAACAGTTACCTGAGGGCGAGTATAAAATGCAATGCAGTTTTTTCCCCTTATTACAAAAAAATGCTACAAGAACTATTAAAAGCACACACTTTCAGTTCTACTATAACATTTAACCCTTTGGTGTGTGTATTTATACATGCACGGCTGTGTGTGCACATGCAGAAATACACACACGTGCGTCTTTGTGAAATTATTGAGGAAAATATCTAAAAAGACAGAAATTCTGGAAGTTGGTCCTTTAGCAGCATCTCGTTGTTCTGATTGCCACTTTCCCCCATGATCCAGTGAAGAAGAAGAGGAGTTTGGATTTGATATCCCGCTTTATCACTACCCTAAGGAGTCTCAAAGCGGTTAACAATCTCCTTTCCCTTCCTCCCCCACAACAAACACTCTGTGAGGTGAGTGAGGCTGAGAGACTTCAGAGAAGTGTGACTAGCCCAAGGTCACCCAGCAGCTGCATGTGGAGGAGCGGAGACGTGAACCCGGTTCCCCAGATTATGAGTCTACCACTCTTAACCACTACACCACACTGGCTCTCCTCAGCCAGATTGGGAACCATGTCCACAAAAAGGTGTTATGTGTATGCTTTCCAAGATTGAATCTCGGCATAGAGTTGCTGCATGTATAGGTCCCAACACTAAATTGGGAACTGGAGCACAAATTGTTTCTAGTGGTGCATTCCACTAAGGGATTTGGGGACTGGATCCAAGTCCACCTATCATCATGGGAGATGGAAAAGGATTAGATTCAGGCTCCCTCACACTTTTTCTGAAAATAATCTTTCCAAAAGTGAAAGTACCAATGAAGATATTTTAGGTGCACACAACTCATTGGGGTTTTTTTTTGGGGGGGGGGAGGCTTGTGCAAATTCCTTTTTATAGTATGGATTTAGGGACCTTAGCTTTACTAGATTTTCTTAGGGACCTGAGCTTTTATTTCTAGCATGACTTTTTTGAACTGGGGCTGGGAGCAGCATTTCTAAACAAATATTCTGTCAGAGACACACTTAGAGATGGGGATGCCCTTCTTTCCAATTTGGAAACTTACTCTGGAGTTAGCATTGGAGAGTTCGTAGGCTTTTATCCCTGGGGGATGGGTGGGATTCAAATCCTAGAATTCTGCTGAGTATTGGAGATTGGAAATGCTAACACCTAAGATCATGTCAGTATCAGACCTCAGTATCTTCAACTTAAATGTGTTGGTTGAAAAGGAAAACATGAGTGTGGAACATGTTACTTTTTCATGAGGTGCTCATGAGGCATGGGACTCGCAGGAGCATTTGAGTACTTGCCTATAACAAGAAACAAAGAAATTGCCATTGTAAGTTCCTTGTACATGTCAAAAGAACAAATTTTGTTGTTCTTGTTTGTCAGACGTTTGAGGTTGTGCATGCCAGATTTGGGATTGGGCAGATAAATATGACCAGAATGGATGTTATCTGCTGTGATAATGTGGCAGTTGAATCCTTGGTTTTCCCTGTGTTAAAAGTGCAAACCCGTGAACTTTGCATCCTTAACTCTTGGGCCTCTGGAAGTCATGGGACAAGGAGCAAATGAGAATTCTCAGAAAAAGAAGAAAAATGAACAGCTAATAGACATCTGTGGCAAAACCTTGGGATCGCAAGGGCTAAAAATGGTTTATTGCAATTGTATTGGGGCAAGGTGTTCTGAAATTTGCACAGCTGTGATCTGTGCAATGTAGTACAGGAACAGGAATGTAAGCAGACTTCTGAGATTCTTGGTTTCAATTTATTTTTCTTTTAAGCTGAGGGCCTCAAAGTCAGAAAGTCAATCTGTAGAGATTCCATTGGTTACTGAACAGAAGTTCAAAGTTTGATGCACTCTGTTTTCCCAACCTGTGGTTACCTCAGCTCTTTCCCTGCCCACCCACTGTCAACAATGACCAGCTTTGAACTCATAACCTTGACTTTGTAAGTTAAGGACTCTTTCCTGCTGAGCCACTTTCAAGCAGAGACCATATTATCTGAAGAGGCCTCCCAGCCTGAGTGCTATGATTGGTTCCAGGTCAGCCCGGGGCCTTCCTGAGAATTGAGCAACCTTGCTGCACCCTCTTGCCTCTAGTCTTCTGACCCAGCCAGTCTCCTGCTGCCTGTCTTCCAAACTTGTTTTTCATATTTTCTTTCTACCTTAACTTTCCCTCTAGTTATATTACAGCTTTCAATCCCTGTTGTTGTATCTGCTGCTACATATTGCCACATGCTTGGCTTAACTCTTGGAATAATTTCCTAAGCTGTACCCCTTCAGGGTCTCCCCTGTAGCTGCTCCTAATTCACCACATTTTTCTTGCAAGGATCTCTTAACTGGTTGGGAGACTAGAACACATAGGATAGACAACGTAGGATGAATTTGGCTTAAGAACAGGTTAGCGCTTATTACACATCCTACTCCATAGTGCTAATGGCAGCAAAGAAACTAATACTTCTCTGACACTATAAAACTTCCCAGAGTGCTGTTCTGGGTGGTTTGAGGCATCTTGCAGCTTTGGCCCTCATTGTACCACATAGGCCTAGCACACTGAGCAACCATGGACATAACATCAAAGATACTTGTCTGCATTTTTTTAAACTACTGCTCTTCTAAGACCTAAAAGAAGGAGCATTGCAGTTTTACACGTCCAGAAGACCAGTACTTGTTACCTATAAACAACATGGTATTTCCTGCTTCTTGATATATACTATGTATAGTATACACCACATCAAGATCTACCAAATAAGTCCAAATAGGTTAGGAGTCTCTCTTTTTTTAAAAAAAAAAAGAAAGAAAGTCTACATCAATACCCCAATAAATTCAGAACCAGTGTTGCAGGCAGTTGTTTGCATTTTGTCACTGTCACACTGTTAATGGTCTCCATCACCGGAGAGCTTGTCACTTACTGCTAAGTCTAGATCTTTCATCAGTTTTTATGCAGTTCACGGCACTGAACGCCAGTTCACAGTTAGATACAGGCAATAACAGACGTGAGTTTGTTCAACAAAGGAAATATTTCTGGCTGGGAAACCACATTCTTGCACAAAGCTGCAAATGGAAGATTCTTTGCAATAATTTTCAGTTCAAGCCATTTATCCAGCAGTCCCTTTTAATTGTGGCTTGATGGGAGAGTGTTTGGCCAAAGACTAAAATCTCAGCAGGAGAGTGGAAGGAGCTTGCAGATTTCTATATAGGACTGCCGGTTGGGAGAGAGAGGAAGGCGGTAAGAAGTGTGCCGTTTACTAGAAAGAAAAAGAAACAGACTCATATGCATTTGCCCAACTTCCTGCAGCAATTCCTTGCTGGAGCCCAGGAAGATACATAGGCTCATTTCCTTGTATTCCTCTTCATCATGTGGGTAGAGAGAAGGAAGAGAGGATGATCCACACCTTTTCTGTGTTCCGGTATCACAGGCAGCAGTCTGAGGTGAGCCAGGAGCCGGAAATCCAAAGCTGTCGGGTGTCAACTGGAGAACCAGCCAGGTGGAAGGTCTGAAAAATAACCAAAGATCCAGGAACATATCTGTACTCAGGAAGGTTCAAAGAAGAGTTGATTGGAAGTAGTAAGTCCTTATCCATTGGAAAGATGGGTGGACAGAATCATCCCAATATCTAAATGAACTTCAGCTAGAACAAGGGTGGCAGGCTTGGGGACCAATTTCTCCAAA
This sequence comes from Podarcis melisellensis, assembly GCF_964234715.1. NCBI lineage: Eukaryota > Metazoa > Chordata > Lepidosauria > Squamata > Lacertidae > Podarcis > Podarcis melisellensis. The sequence goes on along the minus strand of NC_138528.1, from coordinate 99,232,255 downwards.
TTTTTCTCTGTGAGCCTTGTAACTCTACCCAGGCCATAGCCCCTTCACAGGCACCCCCTCTCTACCCATCCCACATCAGTCTTGCTTCACACTCTACTTGATAATTTTGCCTGGCTGGAATCCGTCGTGGAACTCTGAAAGAAGAAATATAGGTAGTATCTGTGCTTCTTTTTCTAGAAAAATAGATGCCGGTACTCACTATGAAGTTGTTACAGTGTCACACTTTTTAACAACAACAACAACACCAAAAAGAGGTGGCAGTACTGCGTACCTTTGAGTACCCCTGGAAAAAAGCCCTGAATAATATAAAGCATTAAAAAACTGTAATTCAAAGCAACACCTCCCAGCAGCAACAGAAAGGTTGGGTAGCACTCATCGTAGCTCCATTAAAATCAGCAGGTCTACTTTGAGTATGACTAACGTTCGAGGTTACCCTTTGGACTTGAGCTCCCCTTTACAAGGGTATCCATTTTTATCTAGCATCCACTGGCAATGAGTTCCTTTGGTTTAATTATAGTTTGTATTATAATTAATGCAAAAATAAAAAACAAGGCAAGCAATTTTTATTTTCAAATTTACATATAATTAGAAGGCTGCTGACCGTGTGTTTTATTTTTATTTTTTATCTTCCGGTTTCCTTCCCTTTTTTTGCTTTGCTCTTGCCTCTTTTTGTTAGTTTGTTTTTCTGTGTGTGTCCTCTGCTCTGGGTCAATGAGGGTACACACATGAAGGTGCTGGATGGTTGGTGAAAAACTCTGTGTGAGAGGCAGGGAAGGGAAGATCTCCCAGGGTAGGAAGCTGGGTGAAGAAAGGGAAGCTCTCAGGTAAGAGCTGGGAGGGTTCAAGCATTTTTATGTGACAACAAGGGTTAAGAGCTACCTGTGAGAGAGGGTTTTGCATTTTGTTTATCCATCTCTCTTTCTCTTTCTGTTTTCACTTATGTTTGCTTGTTTTTTATTGTATTACGAAAACTCCTTAATAAAATTTTATGGGCAAAGGAGGAGGGAAGAAAAAGAAAAACACTGCAAATATTTTAGTAATATATACAATTTGTTTATTTGTCCTTTGTTGAACACTTTATTCTTTGCCTATGTGAGGGGGATTATGTATACCTATAAATATTATTTTTTCCTGTTTTGTATTTCCACCATTTTGCAAAAGTCCTCATTTCATCTGATAGATTTGACCACAGCTGTGCATTTAGACGTCTCCATTGAGCTGTCCACTTACGGATAGGGAAGCCTAAGGCTGTATTTACCCATCTGGCTCAGGGAGGTGAAGAATCAAGGCTGGCTGTGTTCTAGGAGAGTGAGAAATTCAGCCTTGGGGAAGGGCAGGCAGGCCACTTCTCTGCCAGCAGAAATTGCTTTGTTTTAAGTCAGATACAGTTTGCTTTCAGGTTTACATAGATACTGCAGTTAGGTAAGGCTGCTGATCTCACAAAAGTCAATACTGAATCCCTGACTGTCTCAATTACTGCAGCCTACATTTAAAGGCTGTTAGCCTTCCAGGTCACTAGCCCAATTGTATCATATATAGTCATGTTGGAGGCCAGTTTCTGCAGTGTAGGGTGACTCATTTTTGGTCCCACTAACTTATTTGTAGTTGATTGTATAGGAAAGGATGACAAACCTTGCATTTTATTTTTTAATTGCTGAATACGGAACAATTAAGATTATTAATGTTTTAAATGCTTTTATTTGCCCTACTATTTAAATTAGGATCTTGCATTTGCATCTCTTGTTAGGGATTTTTTGATTAGCCTATTCGTATTTGTAAATTTTCATGTCTGTAATTAGCAATGTGTTCTCCTGAAATCTTATTGTTTCCTCACGTGATTTTTTTTGTGATGTTGGAAGCCCCTTTGAGCATGGTTTACCACAGAAAAGCAGCATGCGAATAAACCATGGTGATGATGAAATGTTGGACTTTAGAATAACTTTATTGTGTTTGAAAGTAATGCCTCTGGGGGAGGAGATTCCACAGCTAGGTGCCACTACGGAGAAGGCCTTATATGTCACTAGACAGCACATTTACTGGTGGGAGGAGGCCTGCACCCCCCCCATTGGGTTCCAATTAAATCCCAAATTGTTCAGGGCTTTACATGTCAGCATTAACACCTTAAATTTGAACTGCCAATGTATCGACAGGTGTGTACATTGCTTGGCATCATACACAGGTGCCTGTCAATGTTCTAATAGCTGAATTCTGCCCTAGCTTCAGTTTTTCGACCATATTCAATGGAAAACCCTACAGAGAACCCACTATAGCAATCCAAATGCCATATCCAGAGCCTTGTCAGACACATGGCAGAAAGGAACTGGAAGCTGATTTTATTATTTTATTTATTTATTATTATTATATTTATTTTAAAATGTTGAGAATACATGTGGCATCTCCAGGAGTAAAGTATGTCCCCACCCAATTTCTGTGGCATGTTAAGGTAAACGGGAAGTCTATAGATTTTTAAGTTCTAAGCCTTCTCCAAGCATTCCCTGTATGTCCATTTTGGTCCCTCTACCAAAACCAGTAGAGCAAAGGACAAAACAGAATCCAGGGTCTGCAAGGGCTGAGAGGTATTTGTTTAGTCAGAACTTTTTCTCCAGGGTGAGACCTTTCTCTCCAGCCTCAGAAAGGGGGATCAAAAACATCCTATGTCCTCTGAGCCTCCCTCCCAGACATCATCGGATTGCAGCCTTAATCTAATTATAGGCACCGCAAATATATAGATTTCATCTTTTGATTAGAATGCTATATATTTGCTTTAGAACCTGTAAGTGCATAATATTTTGAATATTCATGGTGGTATTCACAAGGTATACTTCTGAATACTGAAAGTGTCTGGTTTGACAAGAATAGCTAATTTGTTTTTGTTTGCAAAATTCCATCTCTTCTCATGGTGTGTTTTCTGGTGTTTAAGTCCAACATTGCATTTATGTTGGTGTAATATCTCTAAATTATCTCTGTACATAAGTACTAAACAAATTTCTCTACTTCTGGCTATAATGTGTAACCATAGTGTACTCTACTGAATTTAAGATCAAAACATGCAATACAGTGGTACCTCAGGTTACATACGCTTCAGGTTACATATGCTTCAGGTTACAGACTCCGCTAACCTAGAAATAGTGCTTCAGGTTAAGAACTTTGCTTCAGGATGAGAACAGAAATTGTGCTCTGGCGGTGCGGTGGCAGCAGGAGGCTCCATTAGCTAAAGTGGTGCTTCAGGTTAACAACAGTTTCAGGTTAAGAACGGACCTCCGGAACGAATTAAGTACTTAACCCGAGGTACTACTGTATTATGGAAGGTTTTCGGCTTGAAATTGCCTCTCCATGTGACCAATCTTGCCTTTTGACCACAAGGACCAGCCTTAGAAATGATCATAACAGTACTGATGTACTGATTTACCTAGGGTGGGAGTGATGGTTTTTTGTTTTTTAAAAAATAGATAAATAACTAGGATGGACCATTCTGTCCATGTCAATGCATATTAAACAGTTTGACACTTTGCTTAAGAAATAATAATAACCAGCCAGATTGTGCACTTAATAACATATTTCTCTGTAATTCATCTGCAGAATATACCAGACTGATTTCACTTATAATTTTCTGTAATTGGTGGGATTTCCCCCTCTTGCTAAGTCCACAGAATTCTGATGCAAAACAGACTCAAATTCAGGCAACAGCTTCCCTAAACATGTATTTGCAGCAAAATGTACATTTGCATGATTTCTATACAGCAAATCATAATTTTTTTTATTCAACGTAAGTTACCTCTCTGTATCTCTGTCTTAGTTCTTACTGGGCTGGTCCATTCCAAACAGCAGGTTTGGGCTCATGTGATTCAATGTTCATCTGCAAAGAAACAGTTCCCTCTGTTGTTGTTTTGGGAGAAAGGGCCAAAATAAAATAGTAGCAAATGGGGGCTGAGAGCTTTCTTGCCCAGGGTTGGTGAACCTTTGGCTCTCCAAGTGCTGCTGATCTATACCTCCATCATCCCAGATCATTGGCCATGATAGTGAGGCTGATAGGAGTTGCAGTCGAACATCTGGGGGACCGAAAGCTTTCACAGCCTTGCTGTAGCCCCTCTTCAATTTAAGCACTGAACTCCACCAAACTGACATGAGTTGGGCCTCTGAGGGAAGGAGGAAGATGGGAGGTGATCTGAAAAGAGAAGCAATTTTCTTTTTTTCTTTTTACAAGGATGGTTTGAAATAGTGAGCTTTTTAAAATACTGCCTTTTTCTCAGTGCAGGATTGGAAACTGGTGCCCTGCAGGGCTATGCTGTCCTGTAGGCATGCTAGCAAGACCCCTCCATTTTGTACATCTGTGGGAAAACAATCTGTCTGTTCCCTGCCCTGCCACACCCCTGGTTTCCCAATGCAAAATGTGCACATCCCACGACACACCAGTGGAGTCTCATTAATAGTGTCATGTGTTTCAAATTATACTGAAGGAGGCTTCTGAAATTTGAATAATACTTCACATTGTTTATATTTTTATTCTTAGTGAAGTTACTGTCTGGGCAGCTTGCCTATGGAGAGGAATAAAAAGATCAGAGAGAAGATGCTTCGTGACCCAGGACTAAGCCAGCATATTAATGGTCAGATGTTACAGGGTTTAGTTCGGAGAAATCTTGAATCACAGCTATGTGCGAGATGAATGCCCATCTCTCTCTCTCTCTCCCTCCCCCCTCCGTGCTTTAAAACGAAAAGAGTTCATTTGATTGATGGTGTTTTGCTACACTTCTGACATTTAAAATGGATATTAGGAGGTGGGTGGGTTATTTTAATAACTTGTTGCTTTAATTCAGCTAGCTAAAGAATACTGACATATTTTACACCTAATGGGAAAGGCCTCTTTGAGCTACAGAGATGTACATATCAGGAACATGTCAGCATGGCTGACTTAACAGTAATGGCAGATGGATGTTAAAGGGGCCACTGGGCTATCACTGAAAAGAGCAGTCCTACTCCCCACTCTGCTCTGGTACAAGATGTATTTTGGTGTGACCCAGTGCTCCTTTTCTAGAAAAAGAGGTGCCAGAACTCACCATGAACACCTCCCTTGTTCTCTTATAATGGCAATGGCTTCCACCTGAGAGGTGCCGGAACTGAGTTCCGCTGAGCTCCTGCTGAAAAGAAGCCAAATGATGTGACCCAAATGATTCCTGTGATGTCTACTTCTGCCATTAATCCTATTTAATTTCTTTAAACTTGCTTAAAAGAGGGGTTCTTTTAATACAATGACTGGTGGTACTTTAAAAAGTTTGAAAGTTTTATAAAGAAAAATATCATAAACTTTTACCTTAATTTTTTTCCCAGGAGAGTAATGATCTTCTAGTTGTACCCCACAACTAACTAACTAACTAACTAACTAACTAACTAACTAACTAACTAACTTACTAACACACTCTCTCTCTCTCTCTCTCTCTCTTTCTCTCTCTAAAAAGCAGCAAATATGTATTCATCTTAATTTAATGTTTAAATGTCATTGTATATTATAAAAAATGTGATGGCATGACAGCTCTCTATTCTGAATTCTTCAAACATCTCTGAATATTATATTAAATGACATAACCATGGATGTACCCCTTGTATATATCAGGTCCATATAACTAGAGAATAGCAATTGTTCATCTCAATCTTGCCTCAGTTAAGACAGTAATATGTAAAAGCTGGAGAGCCATAAATTTGAGGAGCACATCCTAGAAAGCTTTGAAAACAAAAAGTTAGGAGATTTTCATAACAGGTTAATATTATTGGTTTAATATTATTTCCTGTCATGAACTATTTTTATCTTTTCCTGCTCTCTGACGTAGCAGTCCATTTAACTTTTTTTTTTTCCTGGAGAGCTACTCTTTAATCAGATCAAGCTCAAGGAAACTGATATCTATCTGTTTGGCGCACATCTTCTGCTTCTGGTTCTGATTTAGTTACAAGACGGTTGCAGACTCAAATCCTTTAAAACACATTTTGCTTGAATTACGGGATGAGTGCAGTTTATGTCTTGGATTCCTGTGCTAGTGGCTCTTGCCGTATATTCTCCGAACACATCACAGAATTGTGATGTGAAATTAAAAGAATGCAAGTTTGGCACTCCAGCCTCTGTAACTACATGTCTTAAATTATCACTTTTTAGTTTTAGGCAGTAGTGATGACTCTTAGGAGAAAAATTGGGTGCGTGTGCACATGCACGCACACAACATTTTAATAGCACAGCACATTATCAGCAGTGTTTTCATCTGGCATTTTTTTTAAGACTATGCATATTATTTAAGACTACAAAATACTATCATAGTGCTACACTAAATGCACAGAACTTCTTTTAATAAAGGTAATTCAGCATCATCATCCACCAGCCCAGCATCTGAAAGCTAGTCATTCAGTATCAGCAGTGCAATTTAATCTGGCTGTGTATCTTCTGTGGCATGGACATAAAGGGTATGTGGGTGTCATGCGAAGCTCTAGCAGCATTTCACCTGTATATTACATAGCTTTGGGAGTACATTGGATGCACTTCTAAACTTTTTAAAACCTCATTGAAGATGCACTGTAATTTTAGGAATGGCTATGTGTTTAAGAACGCGCTCAGTTGATATGAATGAGTGTCATGCAAACAGGTGTAATCACGGCATCACACATTACGATTATCACCTTTCCCTCCTCTACACCAAGCAGGAAAAATGTCATCAGTGAAGAGTCCCTGAAAGGTAGCATCTCACAGCACCTGTCATATCAGGACATTGCAGTATCTGGTACAATTGCCAAGTCCATGTATGATGATAAAATCTAGTTTCTGTGAACACTTCAACATTCCGCCACTGCAGGCTTTCCTGAAGTGAACAAAGGTGAAAAACGGAACATCTCAATGCCTGTATCGTCTTAATATGTCTAGTATCTGAGTCACTCAAAATAAAAAATAAAAATGTTATCTGGCAAAAATGCTTTGTAATAGTCCAACTTTCCTCAGCATTTCTATATTTTGTTGCCGTTAAAAGGTGATTTTAGGAGTAAAATATTGGTTGAGCAAGAATATTATGCTACTAAGCTATTTTTGAAATCAGACAGTATTTGGAAACGTGGTCCTAAATAGGTGTTGGACTTACATGGAAGATAGAAAGCTTAAATTTAGTGTTCTTAAAATCTAGATCTTCTGGTCACTGATTTCTAGAAAAGAACATGTTGCTAAACCATAGTTTAGTGTAATGTGAGTGAACTGCAGTAAGATTCGGGCTTGCTTGCTCCTTCCCCTCCTCTCAATGAGGAGGAGTTTGGAAAGTTTCACTTCTTTGTTTTTTCAGCCTCAGTTTGTCAGGTCATCCATACTGATTAATGTTAATGTTAACTATGGTTATGAACTATGGTTAACTATGGTCAGCCAGTTCTGAATCTGGCTTATTTAAACACACCATAGTTAACATTAACAACAGTTTGGAATTCTGATGATATGCCAACTATAGTTAGTGGAAATTGAAAGTGAAAACTTCTCAACTCCTCACTGCAAGAGAAGCAGGGAATGTGTGAGTGAAAAGCTCTTGGTAGTCATGCTAAACTATGCTTTGTTGTGTCATCTGCATGTCGTCAGTCTGTCTCATAATTACAGCCCATGCTGTAACAGAGTTTAAGCTAAACTACAGATGAAATGGAATGAAGGAGTGTGTCACCAATCATGCATTTAGGATTGATATGGTAGGCATTGTGTGCTTGCCAATCCTGCAGATGATACCATATTATTCATGGTAGTAAAACAAAAAGGAGTTGAAAGGACCTCCAAAGAATTTCTCCAGACTAAGGGAGTGAGCATTAAAATGGCCAGTGCAATTCAGTGTAAGCAAGTTTAAAGCGATGCTTATGGGACAAAAATCCCAACTCCAGCTATATTTGGAGGGAGTCTGAAATAGTAGTGATTGGCCTGGAAAGGGATATTGAGTTGTGATAGATAGTGTAATAAAACTTCAAAGTGGTACCTTGGGTTACAGACGCTTCAGGTTACAGATGCTTTTGGTTACAGACTCCGCTAACCCAGAAATCGCACCTCAGGTTAAGAACTTTGCTTCAGGATGAGAATAGAAATCGTGTGGTGGCAGCGGGAGGCCCCATTAGCTAAAGTGGTACCTCAGGTTAAGAACAGTTTCAGGTTAAGAACGGACCTCCAGAACAAATTAAGTTCTTAACCCAAGGTACCACTGTAATCTAATTTGTGGCTGCTGAAAAAAACAACAACCAAAAAAAGAGAATTCCATCTTAGGCATCATTTGGAAAGAAATTTGAAATAATTGAAAATAAAACACTGAATATCATAATGCCATATCACAAATACAGGGTGTGACCACACTTGGAATACTGTGTACAATTCTGGGCACCACACATCACCAAGGATATTGTATGATTTGTTACCGTAAGATGTACTGATAGCCACAAATCTAGATGGCTTTACAAGGGGACTGGACATATTCATGGAAGATAAAGCTATCAGTGGCTAATGGTCATTATGGTTCTGTTGTATTTCCACTGTGGGAGGCAGTAAGCCTCTGAATATCAGTTACTGGGGGGCAAGTAGGGAGAGTGCTGTTGAACTCAGGTCCTGCTTTGGGGCTTCCTAGGGGCATAAGGCGTTTGGTCTAATCCAGAAGGACTCTGATGTTCCTCAGACTACAAACGGGAAAGTGTTCTTTCCGGTAGCAGCCAGGAGTGTGTCTGCATTTGCAGAATGAAAACAGTGTGTCCTAGAAAGGTAAGCAACTAATTATGGATATTTATATAAATTCAGTGTTTGTTTTTCATGAAGACTGGGTGGATTTTGGTACTTTTCCCTCTTTTCTTGACTTCTTTTTTTTTTTTATTTATTTTTTAAAAATATATTTTATTAGAAAAAAGATTCACATTACACATCATACATCAGATACATATATACATATACATACAATTAAAAAGTAGAAAATAACAATAGAAAAAGAGATTACAAAGAAAAAAAACGCATTCAAAAAAAGAAAAGAAAAAAAGAAAGAAAAGAGAAAAAAAAAGAAAAAACGGTAAAAGACAAACTTCCGTTCAACTTGGTCTAGGATTGCATAACCATTATATAATCTTTGCAGTAGAACTTACATTAGTATTATACATCGAAGGTGTTAATTATCATCTGCTGTTGTGTTACTAATGCCCATATTGTTTTCAACATAAATTAAAAATTTCTTCCATTCATCTTTAAGTTTCGTAGTATTATTTTGCCTTATTTTCTGTGTTAATCTCGCTAGTTCTATATATTGATATAATTTCACTTGCCACTCTCCAATCGTAGGCATATCAGGGGATTTCCATTTTTGTGCAATTAAGATCCTCGCTGCGGCTATCGCATATTGGAAAAAGGTTTGATCTGATTTTTTTATTTCCTCGCCAATCATACCCAAAAGAAACAACTCGGGTGTTTTGGGGAAATTGTACTTTAAGATTTTTTTCAATTCGTCATAAATCTTTCCCCAAAATTCCTTCACTGCCTCACAGGTCCACCAGATGTGGAAAAAGGTCCCAATCTTATCTTTGCATCTCCAGCAGTTATTATCAACTGTTTTATACATCTTTCCTAGCTTTGCTGGGGTCAGGTACCAGCGGTACATCATTTTCTCTAGATTTTCTCGGAGGGTTGCACACGCTGTAAATTTCATACCTTTCCTCCAGAGTGTCTGCCATTTATTATAATCGATATTGTGTCCAAGGTCTCTATCCCACTTTACCATCACACCCTTCACCAAATCCTCTCTTGTATCCCATTCCAATAGTTGTTTATATAATTTGGAGAGGTGTTTATCATTACTCTCTAAGATTTCCACCTGAAATCTTGATTTTTTATCCCTCATCCCCAGTTTCTTGTGCTCACCCCACAGTGCATTGATCTGGTGAAAGTGTAACCATTCTTTTATCTTATCTTTCAACTCGTCATAAGACTTCACCTTCCAACCTTCTTCTGTCTTAATTAAAAGATCCTCATAGGTCCATCTTTCCCCCGTCATGTTTGGTTTTTTTATTTTAATGATATCCACTGGGGAGAGCCACCAAGGGGTCCCTTCTTCAATCAGTTTTTTATATCTATTCCACACCTCCAATAGTGAACCTCTAATTATATGACTAGAAAACCCTCTGTGAACCTCACCTTTCTCCTGCCACAGGTAAGCGTGCCACCCAAACCTAATACTTTTCTTGACTTCTAATTGAGACCACTGCAGTGGTATTTGCGTAATAATGACCTATCCAACAGCTTTTATTGATCACATTTGATTAAAATACAGGGCATTTTCAGGATGAAAAAAAGAATTAGGCAATCAAAGCCATTTGCTTTAATTTTGTCTTAAATCTAAGTATAATAAAAGTAGAAAATCTAATGTCATCGTATCCATTTATGGCCTATGGAATAATTACATTGGAAGCACAGCATGATGCCCAAAACTCAGAGATGCAAGAAAAGTTTATGGAAGTCTGATTCTGTATTTTAAATACACTGGGTTTTTGTTTTTGCTTCATTTCTCTAAAAGCTGCCTCCTTTTTAAAAAGGGTAATTGCCAATCTCTTGTTCAGAATCTCTACAAATAGATTCAACAGGCTCTCCCTAAAACTTCTGTCTTTAGTCTTCTTCTTCTTCTTGTTGTTGTTTTGTTGTTGTTGTAGTTATAGGCAGCTCAACTTAAAATAGTCTCATCTGCTTTAACTAAACTCTTCTACGTTACTTGGCAGTGCTTTCTTTTGTACATGGCTCTTAAGAGGCCATGGAAGCTCAAACGGCACAATGCAGATCATGCAAATCACCCTCGCACTGCTGGTGTACAGTGGCCTGATTGAGAGGCAGTATGCATGGCTCATGGGCCAACCACATGAAAGGAACAATTTTAAAGACCAGATGAGCTAAAGCTGGGCCAAGTTAGGCTGATGTGTGAGCTTCAAAGGTTATGGAATAGCATCCTTATTTAAAATAAAACTGATTTTATTAATAACACCTGAACCAAGTTATTACTCATGGAGGAAACAGAGAGGTACATGATGCTAAATGCATACCATACTTAACGCAGGGGGAATAAAGATTATGTTGAATTTGGGTATATGCGCCCTGGCACAGAGCTGTATGTTTTCCTGGAAGAGGTAGAAATAGACAACCGTTTCCCTTTCACTGCACTGTGCATTTTTGAGTGTCCAAGGAACTAGGTTACTTGCGGAGTGTGTGCTGGAATAGGGGGTCAGTGTGTAGAAACCTTAATTGCTGAGGCAAGTTGATTAAGACTTGATTTTGTGATCAACCTACTGAGACATGTGGAATCCAGAAAGAACCCATTGCAACATGATAATAAAAATCATGGCACAATTGGAGACCGAGGCTGGACTGGGAGATAAAAGGTAAAGGTACCCCTGCCTGTACGGGCCAGTCATGTCCGACTCTAGGGTTGTGCGCCCATCTCACTTAAGAGGCCGGGGGCCAGCGCCGTCCGGAGACACTTCCGGGTCATGTGGCCAGCGTGACGAGGCTGCTCTGGTGAGCCAGCACCAGCACAGCACACGGAAACGCCGTTTAGCTTCCTGCTATAAAGCGGTACCTATTTATCTACTTGCACTGAGGGGTGCTTTCGAACTTCTAGGTGGGCAGGAGCTGGGACCGAAAGACGGGAGCTCACCCCGCTGTGGGGATTCGAACCGCCGACCATACGATCGGCAAGTCCTAGGCACTGAGGTTTTACCCACAGCGCCATGGACTGGGAGATAGGGAGATGAAAAAAGCAAATAAATATCCTGACCTTGAGAATCTTCTCTAGTATATCTAGGACTTTTTTTCTGATGCTACATTTATTTTTTCTTAGTAAAAAGGAACATGTAGAAGGACGTTTCTACTCCATAAGGAATACAGTTTAGATGTATTACAAATTGACTTTTTCACAAGATAGGAGATTGCCCAGTCTGAGTCTGATTAGGATCTCTAAAACCACTCTATTTAATAATAATAATAATAATAATAATAATAATAATAATAATAATAATAATAATGGATGCTGTTTTTGTTTGTAATGTTACTAAAGGGTCAATAATAAACTAATGTATCAAAAATTTATTACATTGTTGATATAAGACTGACTCTATTATGGTTCTTTGCTGCAGCTGTTTTAGCTACTTGTCACCATTAGCAAGAGGCGCTGATCTTGGTTAGAAAGTCTCTGCTGAGAAAACCAGTGTATCTGGAGAAGATGAAATTTTATATTAAAGTCCAGTTCTAACTTGCTTAAAAAAAAACCCTGGAACATAAAATATAAGGTTGAGAAAAGGCTAGTCCTCTGTCCAAGATCACATACCTGTGTGAGTGGAATATCTGCTTGTGGAATGGAACTTCCACTTTCTTAATTCTTCCCATGCCATGACCCCCAAATCTGCATTGGAGACTTGGGGAAACATTTCACTAAATCTAAATTACAGTATTTTGCAAACACGTGAACGGACCTGACGAAATACGCTACAGCAGAGCACTTGCATACTTCCTCGTGCTCGATTTAATGCTAAAGACAAATTTTACTTATTTTATACTATGCTCTTCAAGGCAGCTTACAAGGAGGCAGCTAAAAATTGTAGGTTCCATGTAAAAATACCCACCTGAATAAAATAATATTAAAACTCATATATATGTGTGTGTTTGGGGAGGGGGGGAGGTGTCATGAAGAACCTTCCTTGAGAAGCTGTTGCACCACACAGTTTGGGGCACCACATTAAAAAATACAACAACATCCCTCTCTTTTACACATCAGACATGCTGTCAATGAAGGGAAGAGTTGGGTCTCAGAAACTGCATGCAGGTATTGGGCAGTTACTGAGCATTTTCAAATACTGTGGTAATACTTTCACTTTTTCATTGTGTTATTTCTGTCCCTGTTGCGTGTCTCCCAGCTGTAGTCATCAAAACGCAGATGTGAGTGTATGAACCAACCCTTGCGAACTAAACGCTAAAAACCAGAAGAATCTTTAAATGCCAGTCGTAGACTGTGATCCTATGGATTATAGTTTGAAATAATTTGTGTGATTATATAGTCTGTTTTCAAACAAACTTTTTTGCAACATCTCCTTTACATTTTGCCTGTTTAAAATAAGGGTGCAAAGGAAGAATATATTCCATTTTATGGTTGCTATTTTATCATGGTCGGAAATTACAAAATGAATAAAGAAGCAGTCTTGCGTGTGTACATGTGTTTCTGTCTGTCCGTCTCTTCACATATGCACACATGGGCATTTCACTTAGCATTTTGTAATTTCTGTCTGTGTAAAACATTAATTTAAATAGTAATAAGTAAAAAATTACATATGCATATCTGAAAAGACTGCCTTATGTTTGTTCTGTAAGTGTTGTCTTTGAATATCCTGAAAACCGATTTGATTTGCTGGTTAATACGAGAAAAATGAAAGTATTATGTACACTTATTACAAAGTTGTTTGTCAGCTATTTATTTTCAGCCATACTTCTGCTAACAAACTCCATGTTGCTTGCTGCTGACAAACCTGTGATAGGCATCATATGCCTCCAGAACGAGAACTTCCTCAAGCAATATATCCACATGGCAACAGTTTGAAGAAAAAGGCATTCTTTCTCTCCTTCTCTCACATGTTACATTTTGGCACATCATAGAAGCAGGTAGCATATCCACTACCTGCTGTTGAAAGTGTTGAAGATACTGAATTATTTATTCAGTCTCTCTACACTATCCAAAACCGTTTTGGGTAGTTTGACACATCTCGGTCTTCCATATGGATACTTCATGGTGACAGAGTTGCCAGCTGCTCAGGTTTTGTGACAATCTTCGATTTTCAAGGACTATCTTAGCTTTCTTGGGAAAATCCTGTTTCAACCCCCCCCCCCTTTAAATTTACCTTGTTCTCCTACAGTGGGAATACGATTTTATGTTATAAAAACATTTGGTGGGAATATTTAGTTTGGGTTAAACTCAATTGATACAACAAATAAGCTTTATTATTATTACAATTGCTCATTTCTACACCGCTTTATACTTTTAATAAGAAAATCTCAAAGTGGTTTACAACCTATGTTAAAATACTGAATAAAACATTACTGTAGAAAGTCAAACATAAAGTAAACATTCAAAGCAATGTAATTTACAGGAAGCTAAAATATTATCTTTAAAGATTTCAAAATAAAACATTACAAAGGAGGTCAACTACAGAATGCACATTTAACTCAGCAAAGTTAACAAAAAAGTGTTTCAAGCATTTTGAAAGAAAACATCACTAAAGGAAGTAAAATATAAAATGCACATTTAAAATGGCATAGCTTGCAAGAAATTAAAATATCATCATAAGCGTAGTAGAACATATCTACTGCCAGTCCTGCTAATGGGGGTTCATGGTGAGCAGTGTCTGTTAAAGCTCAAGCTTGGTAACCTGGGTCTGCACTAAAGAGATAGCCAAAATGGTCTCTAGCAGCCTCAGCTTTTGTAACTGGAGTCAGTCAGGGCCCTGCCTTCCTAAGCCAGGTGGGAAAGGGCCTGCATAGCAGGGAGCAGCTCTTCCAGGGCTCACAGCCAAGATGGTCTCCAAGAATTGGGGTTTTAAAGATTAATATTCCTTAATTTTTATCCAGCCTTTCTTCAAGACATGTATCAGGGTTAGAGGAAAGACAAAAATGCAAGGTTTTAACCAATGCTAGTCATACTGAGTATAGGCCCACCAAAATGAATGGTCATGACTCACTTAGGTCCATTAATTTCAATGGGTTGCCTCAGAGAATAACTTAGTTTGATACAACCCACAGGTAGAAGCAAAACATGATTTATTTATTTATTTTTACATGCGGTTTTCTAAAGATGAAGCACCTTACAGTTTCCTTTTTCGGAAACCTAATGAGATTAGCAGTTCTGCTCTCCATCTTTGGAATCTGCTTCCAGAATGCTTTCCACAGGTGTCATCTATGGAGGGCCCTGGGTGCTGAGACACCCACAAAAAATTCCACTGCGGGTATCTGACTGGGCAACCCAATGCATCACGTGTAATGTCACATGCCATGCCAAGTCCCAGTGGAGCCCATTGCAGTCGTGGGAGGGTCTGATGGGACCTGTCACACCATGTGACATGTGCAATGCATATGACATAACACATGCGCAGCAGGCACCCCCAATGTGGAGCGGAACCTGGCACGCCTGGTGCTCTCATTGTATATTTGTAAATAAATACTACAAAGACACCATAAGATGCCAGTATGTCCTCCTCCTCATGGCATCCAAAGAAAACTTACCCTGGTAATAATATTCCCCTGGATTTCTCAGTGCTCAGGGAAGCAGGAGTGCTTAGCTATTGTTATATGCTATAATCCCATTCTAGAAGATAACGGAATTTGACAACTCCTGCAGCTCTCCTCTTTGGATTTGACATATGGTCCAATTTTCATATACATTATTGTCATCTCATGATATTCTCCAGATGAGAGATACATGATTTGGGAGTATCCGGATTCTGATACGTATGGGAACCATTTATACAACTATATTGGAAGTTTGGAGTTATTGCAGTCACAAGCCCAGTTCCACGGGGCCTAGGAAGCCACTTTGCATGGTGGAGGAGTAGGCACATAGCAGTTCCCTCCACCATACAGATAACATAACATTTGAGTGAGGAAGTCCGTTTGGAATACTTTGTACCCTTAAACCATGGCACATGGTGTCCCTTTTACAAATCACATTCTGTGCACAGGAAAGTACTTGTGCACATAATGCTAAGAAGATTGCTGGTTTCATAAATATAAGAACTGGGTCACAGAAATGTCTTTGTTAGTGTACCTGGGTCACATGTGCTGGATCACATGCTCCTTTTCTACATGCAGTCACATGCACAAGCATGTTTAGAGCAGTCATACTGAGAAAAGTAGCTGGTGGAATTCATGCAGTGAGCCATCCCCTAAAAGCGTTAAGGGCCATCTAGTCTAGCATTCTGCTTTCATAGTGTCCAACTGAATACCCTTGCGAAGACAGGGCCCTAGTGCAGCATGATGCTGCCCGCTTGCAGTTCCCACCAACTGGTATTCAGAAGCATTCTGCCTTCAACAGGGCAAGCAGAACATCACCATCTGGCTAGTTGCCATTGATAGATAGCCTTTATCCCACATGAATAGTCCTCTTTTAAAGCCATCCAAGATGGTAGTCTTACTGCATCTTGTGGGAATGTAAGATCATATGAAGAGAAGTACATTTGCATGCTTTGTACTAAACACCTTCCAGAAAGACCACTGCGGTCTTTCTGGATTGTATTCAACTAGGTTTTACCAACCCCTTGACTCTGCGTATTTCTGACATTTCCAAATAATTACGGCAGATCTTTCATAAGTAGGTGTTCCTTGCCCACTCACAAGGCCAGCAAGGTTATGGAATAGGGAAACTTTCAAATAAGGTGCCCCAACCCTAAGAAGTTGGGGTAAACTTTGTACTAGGTTTATGTTCTGCTAAGATTATACTGGTAATAAAATAACCCTTCCCTGATCATAGGGCACATTAAAATAATCTTACAGTGCAATCATATGCAAGTTTACATAGGAGGGAAAGGCTGAATATTTTCAGTGGACCTTGTTTCCAGGTCAGAGTGCATAGCCTCAGTTTTACAGCTTGCATATTTATTTGTCCATGAAGTGTTTTCATTTCAGGGGAATTTCTGTAGATTTATCTGTGCACAAGGTTGCTGTCTTTGTTACAGTGTATCGTAGATGAGTTTGCATATTTGTGTCTGCAGATAAGCTTCCATATTCTCTCAGAAACAGAAGCTAGTCCATTTCTTTTTTCTTAAAAGAAAAAAAGGTCACCCTACTTATTTGGTATGTCCCTTGATGGAAGCAAAGAAGGTAATATAATGGCTCGTGGTGAATCATCAGGTCTAAGAGTGAAAATGTGTATCTGCCAGTAATTAATTGTGGCTAAACTTAACTACAAAGGGAGGAGAAAATTATTACCATACTCCTCATAAAACTCAGGAAGCTTGAATGAAGTTACCTAAAAATAAAAGCAGTCTTTAAAGGCTCTTTCGTTAAATCTCAGAAGTCTATCTCAAAATCTTTTTAAAGTTTACTTCTTGATGTTACAGCTTAATATAAAAATACTTATCTGATTAGCTGTTGTTTGGAATTGCTCTTGGAAAGCTATATCAAAACTGTACTGGGGATTTAGCAATGGAATTCAGCAGCTATAGAATACCTCTAATGAGGATAACAAGTTTATCAATTTATGCCAATTGAATATTATAACCTTGCTTACACTGGAGTGCAAAATTTCTTATAGCTGCTTTATTCTTCCTGAACAACTCTGTGAAACTGTGATAGGGTATCAGTTTTCAGTTTTATGTACAATGCCTTACTCAGTAGGAATGGCTAGCGGTGTGCTGATTTATGGTAGGGTTGGGGTATCTGTGGCCTTCCAGATGTTTTTAGACTGAAATTCCCCTGAGCCTCAACCAGTGGCCAACATGGTTGATGGAAGCTAGAGCTCCACAATATCTGGAGAACCACAGATTCCCACCTGATGTAAACAGTGTTTTGGGATCATCATCTTGGAAAAGGATTACCAGAAAAATGGACATGCTGGCAACTTGGGTCAGAGACCATGATTAGGAATTGATGTTGCAAAGAAAAGTCCAGATGGTTTGATTATTACTAAGTAATACAGACTTTGGTTGGTTCTGCGAAATAAATGAGGTGGTATTTCCATGGAGACAGTTTGGTTTGCTGGGTGTTGGTTGGACTCTTCCCCCTTTTAAAGCATTCTATTCATCACATATAACTTCTCTGATGTTTAGCTCCTAATCTGGGAGACAGCGCTGTACATCTGTCAATGAATAGACTTGACTCCTTCCTTGAACAATCTATTGACAAATGAAAACACTATTCTGCGCTTATGTAAGCAGCAGGAGATTCAGCAAATTACAGGCATGTCTACTTTCTTAGGGCTAAACTAATCTTGAGGAAAGACAGTGTTAGAAACTGAGATTTGAAAGCTAGGAGCTAAATGGCACCTTAAACCTAGGTTGTGGGCGCAACAACAGAATGTCTAGTCACTCCTTTTTAATAGCAAAAATACAAAGCTGAAAATGAATGAACTGCAGCTAAAATATTATGTTCATTTTTCACATGGTCTAGTCCTTCCCCTGCCCACCCCCTTAATATTCTTAAGATGGTATCTTCTCCAGGCTTCAGGAAGTAGCTGGAAGTGGGGAGGCAGATCCTCTTTTCCTTCCACTCTGCAGTTTTAATATGAAATCTTAGGCTCAGTACTGCGTCCAGAGCTCAGAAACTGCTCGCGCTAATGAAATTCCCTTTCACAAAATGCACCTAGAACAATGGGAGTTTGTAACACTGAGGGAACCCACTTGTTTTCCCCAGACTAGAACAATTTGTAATTTGGCTGTTTTAGTTGGTAGGAATTTTAATAGAACACCTTGAAAAAGATCAGAATTTGAGAAACAAATCAGGAAATCTGCACCTTGAATGTATAAAACTGGGGGGAAACATAACCTCATTTTTTTAAGGGACAGTATTCATGTCCACAACATAATACTGTTGCACAGGCTTGTTTTTCTATGGTGTATTTTTGAAAGACATCTATACCATTTGCATTTGGAGAAACATGCCTATTTCAGAACAGTTTATGATAAATTGCTATGGCATTTTTCTCCTATAATACAGTTTTTGAACACCCCCCCCCCGGGTCTCTGTATTCTGGCTATGCATGTCCCCAATTTACTTTTATTGAGAACAGCAGATCTGCATCTGCATTCCAGCTGCTTTGACTACCAGGAACCAGTCTGCATGGCATGGAAGCCCCTTGCAGCACCTTCCCTTCCCGCAACATGGTGACAATGTAAGACACACTTGCAAGTCCCCCTCTCCATGCCGCAACAAGCCCAGAAAAATGGGAGGTTATACAAGGTGAGGCATGTAGGAACCTTATGCATGGTCTCAGGCTTTTCATGTTACCAAGACAAATATGGAAGATGGGGCACTCCTGCAAGCCCATGCTGCAAGTATTAATAACCAGGCCTAACTGAATGCAGTAGTTTCAGATGTCCACAGGAATGCATTTGAAGGTCGTATAGGATGCCTGTTGGTTTCCAGTACAGTGCACTCAGTGGCGTAGCGTGGGTTGTCAGCACCCGGGGCAAGGCAAGTAATTTGCACCCCCTAACCCGTGGATTTGCGCCCCCTGACCCTAACCCCCAGATGTTGCGCCCGGTGCGGCCGGCCCCCCCTGCACCCCCCACGCTACGCCACTGAGTGCACTGCTTTTGAGTCACTACAGACCTATTGTGGCTGGAGTTCAGAAGACAAAACATTATCAGTGCATTGACAATGGACAGTATGTCTCCTTACAGAGATAAAATGTGTTAAAGAAGCATTCACTGAATGATTTATCAAATTGCTTTTTTGGGGATGACACCAGTTCACATTCTAAAATAAATGAATGAGTTGCAATCCTAGATATTTGCTAGTTATATATTAGTATGTACATATAGTAATTACATTGAGAGGAAAAATATTTTTTTCATAACAATTAATGTTTGTAAATGTTTATGGAACTACATAACAAATATAACAAACACATGGACTAATTAAGATGAAAGGGATGACAACCCTTGTGGCTTCTTCTGAAAAATAAAGAACATTACAATAGTAAGACTTAATTATTTCTGTAAACATTTCAAATTAGTTTCTGTATAAAAACTGAATTTATAAAATAGTTTATATCGTCTCAGCCTTTTGACATTTGTACATACTATGTCAAGAATAAATTAGTCCTCATTTTTTATTTATTATATTATAGATTCTAATATATTATCGTTTATTGCTCTATATCTTTGTTGGAATTTTTAAAGTTGCTTATTGTTGAAGCACAAATGAAAAAGCTTTTTGTTGTGATTTATACATTCCCTTCGTATACAGTATCAAAATATAACTGTTACATGTTGATTGAATATTAATATATAATAAATAATTGAGTATTAAAGTAAGTAATCTGTTATGTTTTATGCATGAATAATGCTAGCTGATGAATAAGTACTCATTTTTTTCCCCAAAAACAAAAACAAAGCAATCAATTGACCCATTTCTTTAGTTTGGCACCCTGTTCATATATGGGGAGACAGAGTATTCATCAGTAGTCTCAATCCTCTTGCCTATATGTTGCCAATTATCAGGAGTCAAATAATACATTTTATTTTACATGCTACGGAAGGGGTGAGAACCTGTACTTGTTGCCAGTTTAATCTGTATGGATCCACTCTGGTATAAGAACTAGTAAAGTTGCTGTGCTTTTCTGGTTCTTAGCAAAACCTGCAGCTGGCAACTTTGCTTCTATCCATTTCTTGGTAGAGCAACAACAGATAAGTAGAAACATTCCTGACAGCCGCAGTTCATACATTTATTGTAGCCAAAGGCCATTACAAATATGCGGCATTAGTATTAATAAAATAATACAGAGCATACATCCACAATATAAGCCAACATACACTGTTGGAGCACTGAACTATATAACCCTTTGAGCCAAGGGAATAGTTTATGGGTGGTGGGATTGAGCAATGCATTCCCAGGCATGCTACCGATGCCTTTCCCCCACTCATATAATGCAAAAGTATTTTTGTTTGTAGTGGAGGGCAGGCTTCCCTTTCAGAATAAAGGAAAGAGTTATAATTGGCAAGCAGCTCATTGCCAGAAGATCATGCACCTGTTTGCCAAGAATTGGATGGGTCTTTTATAGCTGCAGCTGTACAGAACAGTGCTGAACCAGTGCGCCCAAAGCCATTCCATAGGACCGAGCCACCAAAAATCATGCTCAACTTTCACCAGCCCTGTGGCAAAATGGGGGAAATCGTTCACCGTAGATGCTGAGTTATTTTGAAGTTTACATTCTGCAGACCAAAGGGGCAGGCAAATATGTATTCAGATTTATGTGTATCTAATACACCACACATGTGCCTAATGGCTATGAAAGTCTCAAACAGTTCATTCACTCACATGTGAGTTTGGCCTACTCTATTTGTTCCAATTATGGGCAAATTCGGGTTGCGCTGGGAAAGCATGTGGCTGACTACACCATTGTGAAGTATTTGGCATCCTTTTGTGTCGAATATTTAGAACAGATGATCACTTAATAAATGTTGGGTTTTGTTTTTGCTTTTTTTGCTGGGTAGCGGGCTTGTGTTTGCTAACATGGTATATAGGGTGCGTGTGCGTAAATGCACTGCGCATTAGCATTTTGTAACGTTGATCAGGTTGGATAAGAATAATGTTAACGGCAGTTTTAAATTTACTCTTATTTTGTGAGATAACATGCTAATGATGTAGCTGTTTTAATTTGACTTTAGCAGACAGTTTAAATATAGGTTTCCCTTACAGAGACAAAAGTTGCAATTTAAAGCTCTTTGGTGGTCTAAAAACAGCTTAATTCTCTAGTAGCATGGTAATAAGCACTAATCCAGCTTATGCAGTGATTGTAGTATGTCATGTTTGTGAAAGATTGCCTAACTAGGCTTTCTCTGGGTTTTATGTAAAAAAATTAAATGTAAAACCTTATAACATCTTTATGCTGAGACAAACTGTTCAATTTAACTTGCGCTCAAGCAGCAGCTGTCAGGAATTATCATGTTCCCCGCGTTCTTGGTATCACCTTGTGTCCTTACCTCCTAGATAGACTCTGTGGGATGATAAAGCTCACCTTGTTAGGATTTATTACTGAAATAATAACCCGAGGTAAAATGAAAGTTGATGTCACACGGAATGACAGCTGACATATATTTATGTCATGGGCAACATTATAATAATAAAACTTCCTTTCCCTTCCCTGGCACTAGGTGTTAAGTGGAAGTCTGCCTCATCATATCCTCCAGTGCCCTGCGTAGGGAGTCCATTAGACAAATACACGGTTCCTCTGTGGGCATGTTCACTGTAATGTGCCCTGTCAGGTGTTGTTTAAGCTTTAAACCGTGGCTTCGTGGCGGTACGAAACAGACCTGTGGGGTGACTGTGCATACGTTCTTACAATGTCATGAGATTTATTTTTTAAAAGAGCACAGTTTTATCGCTTCAGTGGGGAAGTAAAATCTTTTGTAGCTGTGGGTTTTTTTAGTTATCTAGAGGTCCCATACAAGTAAGAGTTAGCAATGAATGGTCACGGGACTTTACCTAGAGGTGCTTCAACAGCTGCCAGTATATGGTTGAGAAATGTCACCGGGTTCTAGTATTATGAGGGAGAAGGATGAGGAACACTGTCTCCAGACGATTAATAATTTTATACACCTTCGTCCTGTCACGTCTTACTTGACCTTCTTTAAACTAAAAAGCCTCAAATGTTGTAACCTGTCCTCATGGAGGAGTTGCTCCATCGCACCTACCATTTTTGTTACTCTTTTGTGAACCTTTTCCTGCTCCACAATATCCTTCTTGAAGCGAGTTGATCAAAACTGTACACCAGGCATAGGCAAACTCGGCCCTCCAGATGTTTTGGGACTACAACTCCCATCATCCCTAGCTACCAAGACCAGTCGTCAGGGATGATGGGAGTTGTAGTCCCAAAACATCTGGAGGGCCAAGTTTGCCTATGCCTGCAGTTCACAGTTCTCCATATGCAGATGCCCATTGTATAACGACTTTATAATACTGACAGTTTTATTTTCAGTCCCTCTCCTAATAATCCCTGGCATGGATTTTGCCACCTTCCTAGCTGACACACACTGGGTCGACATCTTCATCATTACAACCCCAGGGTCTTGTTCCTGGCCAGTCACTGTTATCATAAAGCAGTCCAACAGTCACAACCCATGAAGGTACATGGGAAGTTATGTGCCCCCCCCATTGTGCATTGCTTCAAACTTGCTTACATTGAAAAGGATTTACCATTTGATTGCCCATTCACCCAGTTTGGAGAGATTCTTTGGGATATCTTCACAATCTTTTTGTTTTAGCCCCCCCTGAACAATTTGGTGTCATCAAGAAACATGGCCACCTCCATGCTCAGCCATTAGCCCTATGAGGGAGTTGACATACATGGGTCCCTATACTGATCCTTGTGCGACTCTACTTTCTGCACCCTTCAGTAGGAGGACTATCCATTCCCAAGTTCCATTTCCTGTTTCTTTACCAGTTACTAATCCACAACAGGACTTCTCCCCTCATTCTGTGATTGCTGTGCTTCCTCGGACGTCTTTGGTGTAGTCCTTTGTTACAAGCTTTTTGAAACAAAATAAAAAAAATCCTTCCAGTAGCACCTTAAAGACCAACTAAGTTAGTTCTTGGTATGAGCTTTTGTGTGCATGCACACTTCTTCAGAGCATGAATTAAGAAGTCCAGTGTGACAGTGCTCAGTGCCCTGAAGTTAATGCTTGTTTTGCTTTCCCATTCTCCGAGCTCCTAACTCCAGGGCGGCCTGCAAGAGGTACTATGGGTTGGATCCAGTGAAATGTCTGTGGAGTGGGTTAGGTGGATGCTGTCTTTCCTGTTCTCAGTACCACCCCCAAAAAACTTACTTTGAGGTGTTGGACTCCCTGCTGAATGGGGTGGACTGTGGCATAGAGTGCTGAGTGGGGTGCCAGAATATGAGGTAGCATCACCCATGAATGGTAGCCCCATTTACAAAAGGTGTGTCTTCTCAGTTTTCAGAGATTCCTCCACATGACAGCCCATCCCCTTCAACAAGGCCCCTTGACACTTGGAAGATGCTTTTATGGGTGTTACTTGGAAAAGGAGAAAATGAAAAGTAATCTTCTTGCCCACTCCTTCTGTAGAGTTTTCTCCAAATCCAATCTCTGATTTAGCCTTAATATTAGAGGCTCCACTTAAGGTGGAGCTGTTGAGTTCTGCCTCTCTAGGTGTGACCAGGATGTTGTGGTACCTATTCAAGCACAACTCAACTGATTCTGGAAAGTTCCTTTGAAAAGCATATTCATCATAACTCAGTTTTTAGTGTTACATCCTGAACAAGGAGCTGAGAGTTAAAGAATACACTATTCAATCACAGTTTGCTTTCCTTATTAACGCAAGGAGTGGGTTTGAAAAAGAATATGTATTGTGTTAGTGTTCCTTTGTGGTAAAAGGAAATGGGTGTTTCAGGTCAGAGGTGACTTAGCTTTAACATAGCCACAGTCTCCATCAGTGACTTGTTATGCTATTGTTGTTGGTTTTGCTGTCAGATTTCTGTGAAAAGGACTGTCACCATGGATTTGCCTTAAACGTTAAGGCCCTTAAGGCAATACCTGGCCAGAGTCTTGGACTTGACAAAGGAGTGTTAACAGCCAGGAATATTCAGGTCATGTGTCTCTATGGAAGCTAATTGTTGGAAGATTGCTTCTTGATACAGGACCACACAGCAATGTGCCGTTTGGGGGGGGGGGTCAGATAAAAGAGTAGGGAGCATTCTCCCCACCCTAGCCTCAGCTGAGGATTGTTTAATCTAGGTGTGTGTGTGGGGGGGGAGTAGGAAGAGAACTGAGTTTCTGGGCTCTGCAAGCTATTAGACTCTTTGGTGATTAGATGTGGGGCAGTAGCTCTGGTTTCTTGTTAGGTTGTTTATTTTTAAATAAACTCAAATATTGAACACCGTAAGCTTAAAGTGATGTTCTACCCAAAGAAAACTAAAGCACTACACCCCTGGAATTTCTCATTGCTTGGAGAAGAGTCCATATGATACTAAGTACTACATTTGCATATTTCTATAGCCTTTTAAGTTTGTTTAAGGCAGCCAGGTTTACCATATGATCCGCACCTGTGTTGTATAATTTGAAAGCAGTGACAGGTCTTACTGACTGCTCCAAGTACTGTGGCAATAGACGGGACAGAATGAACAAAACAACAAATGCTATGGTGGATATATAATATGAAAAAAGTAGGGAAAGGAAATCTTAACATGAAAAATAAAAACCACAGTAGATATGTCTATTGCATAAATCAAAAGGCTTTATGTCATAACATGAGCATGTGCCACACCGGCTCATATATTGAATTTCAGTAGTTGGTTGCATAAAGAAGTAAAGTGTAATGAAACTGGCAAGCAAAGTATTCCCCAGTCAGCCTTATCTTTGTTCCATTTGTCCTTCAGACACAGCTTTTCTAGCGTTTTTCAATAAAACCCATCCAGCTCTCTCTCCCTCTCTTTTACTTTGCATCTCTCTGTAACTGAGCTGAGAAAACCAATGAGATTCAGTGCTTTTCTACTTGAGTCCTTAGCAGCTGTTTTTTAAGAGATCAAAACTTAGAATGCTGCTACATGGTATTAAGGCTTAGCCACTGATGTGTCCCTATAGAGGTTATGTTTTTCTTGTGGGGAGAGCGGTGGGAGGGAAAGGGTGAAGGGTGACACTTTTGAGCAGCCTTGTAGACAGTAAACACTACTTTCCTTGTTTCTTAGGATCCTCTTTGCAAGCTCAGTGCTTAACCTGACTGAACTCGTTGCCCTTCGGCCTGACCTTGGCAAATTGAAAAAGGTCCTTTACTTCCATGAGAACCAATTGACATATCCTGTCCAGAAATGTCAGGAAAGAGACTTCCAATACGGGTACAACCAGATTCTTTCATGGTAGGTGCATCTCTCATGCCCTTGTGTTTAATTGTTTTCTAGTATCTTCATGAACATGCCTCCAGGGGTTCTTTTTTCCTTTTTCTTTCAATACTAATATATATATACACAGACATACACAGAGTCCTACGTGATTTCCAGTATTTGTAGACAGACAGATGCACACACAATTCAACACTGAAAGTATCAGGTTCATTAGTATATATGAGTTGCTGAATGCCAAGTATACCTAGATACTATTATGAGTGTCTCATTGTACTCCAGTAAAATGCGCTGATTTCCAGTATATACCTCAGTGCTTTTGCTTTGAGAGCACTTAACAAAAGGGGCAGTTAATCAACACTGGCTCAGCAATAGCTTTTACTGCATCCAGCTGAAATTAAAATAGAGGTTTTCAAGGGAGTAAACAAAAATTAAAATGTACTGCGGCAATGTTTTTAGTGAGAGAGGGTAGTAAACATACCAGATAAATCCTTACGTTTCTTTCATTGCGTATTCACAAATTGTGCAGTGGTAAAACACCCAGACATTTAAAAGGCTGTGGCCCTTTATTGTTACTTAAAACAAACATATTTCCTGAATATAAGTTAATGAAAGAAGTTAATAACAGCTACACTGAAAAGCTTTGTGATTAGGCGTTATACAAACCTAAAGTGAAACTGCAAAGCTGAATTGGCTTGAATTGAAATAAATTCATTTACTTGGTCTATTTCACATATTTGTTATTAGAATTATTATAAGCATAGATTGAGCGTTTTAAAGCTAGATGTATAACATCTGCATCTTTGCATTGTAACTCAGATGAAAGACAAATAATGATCCCTATATACTCGAGCTTTTTGTAGCTGCCGTTCTGCTTTCGTTTGCAAAATGCTTCAGTTTTGCAGTAGCAATATTCTGAGAATATAATGAAATGGCTTTGCCATGAAATGGTTCTTAAAAACAAATAGCAGCTTATAAAAAATATTCCTCATCATTGCTACTGGAAGAAATACATCATGAAATGTTAAACCATTCCCCCCACCTCACTTTTGCTTTTGAAGATGCTATCATTTCCTATATTATCTTTGAGCTTATGGGACCTTTCCAATGATTTAGCTGTATTAATGGTCAGAATTTGTATTTTGAAGTCATATAAACACTGGGAGTAATTCAATATTGCACAATTATGATCATTCCATCAGCACAAGCAGACCTTTCCTTGCTCCTTGAGCTGATTTGGGGTGTGGGAGGGCAGGCAAGGGAAGCAGGCGGAAATACCCATTGTGCTAGTGGGTCTCATTGTACTGGATCCTCTTAGTGCAACTATTTAGTTGAATCCACCCCACTAGATCTGTTTCCTGAAATTCAGCTATACAGTGGGAGTGAATGAATGGGTGAGTGGAACTCCCATCCTGCCCATTAACCTTGGCAAGTGTTGGGGCTTCTTCCTTTAGGACAGGTTTGAGCAGAAAGCACACTGCGGGGTAATGGTATTTCTCTGGGTGATTTACAGTACATCAGCAGGGGTTTCTGACTTTCAGATACAAATCAGACAGCTGAAATAAAGAATGTGTACAGGGAAACTATATGGGGATTTTTGTGTGAAAGGAGCACAAGAAGTTCATTTCTTGACACTAAAAAAATAAAATCTTTGGGCTGAGTTGTGTGCTTAGAAGCAACCCTGTTCCTTAATGCAAGGGCAGCATCCCTACAAACATTGTATAGGGTCATGGAACTGTAGCATTGGAAGAGACCGTGAGGGTCATCTAGTCCAGCTCCCTGCAATGGAGGGTCATCTAGTCCAACTCCCCACCCAAAGTGGGGCTCAAACCCACAACCCTGAATTTAACAGTCTCATACTCAACCAACTGAGCTATCCCAGGTCTTGCGGAAGCGTGTCACAGCATATATATACCATAGTTTTCCTCCAGGCTCCATTCTGCACTTGGTTGTGGTGGGGTAGACCTGGGGTTCTAAAAAAAACCCCAAATACACCCTATAAGCCCACCCTTACTATATGTAATCAGCAGTGTGAGGGGATTCTCAATCAATGGCTGCTATATCTGGCATGGGCAGGGGGAAGACGGTATCTGCACATAAGCCAGTCTCTCCTTTTCCTTCTGCTGAATGCTCTTTGGCCTCGATGAGCCCTATGGAACATATTGGCCCAGGGAAAGCTCTCTAAATCTGCACTTGCTTAATTGTCTGCCTCTTTCTCATCTACTAAATAAGGAGCACTTTATCACACATTAGCTGCTGACATGGTATGGTGGGTGCCTGTCCCTAGGGCAGAAGCCCTCAGCGCTGGAAAGATTATGGTGCCCCCCCCCGCCCTATATGGAACTCAAAATCAAAACAATACTAAACTATTAAAAATGTATCTTTCAAAATGACACTAAACTTGCACGTATCCTGAAATAACTATAAAGTGCAGCACATGGCAGGATCCAATTTCCAGGCATTATTTTGATCTGTGGTAGGTGGACATATCTGCTCTTATAGGTGGGAATAAGTAATAAAAAGAGAACAGAAAAATGGAGAAAGAGGAGTAGGAGGAGGAGTAGAAATAGTAGTAGTAGTAGTTGTTACTATTATTAAAAATTGTATAACGCCCTATACCTGCAGGTCTCAGGGTGGTTACAACATGAAATCACAATACTGTATAGACTTCTGGTGTACTCGTGTGTCTCTGGATTGAAACCATCCCTCCTAAGGCATAGCATATTAGTAGTATATTTGCTCAGAAGCAAAACAGACAGGGTGTTTTTAAACGCATTCTATAAAACTAATTGCCTTCTTTGCTTATGTATCGGTGTTTCTGGCCTCGTGGCAGGAATTTTAATTGGAAAAGGAAATGCAAACTTTTTTATCCTTTCATTCTTTTTTATATATCCCCCAGAGGATATGCCCCTTTCTTCTTCTTTTAAATATATGTAAAAACCTGTATTTAACCCTGCTGCCATTTTAAATGCCTTGGGAGCACCATGCCCTCTCATACAGCGGTGGGCAACTTCAGACTTGGGGAGTAAATGCTGCTCTCCAGCCCTCTCTGTTTGGCCCTGGGGACTTTCCCTAGGCCACACACTCCTCTCCAGCCACACTGACCCTGCTTTGCACCCTGCTTAATTGGCTAGAATATGTCCTTATCTCTAATGGTGCTCTTTCTTTTCTGGGATGTTGGGTAGAAAGAGGTATGTGACTGTATCTAGAAACTAGCCTAGGTTATAAAGGCCAAATTCAGTTTTGCCTGTCACCCTGCCACCTCTGGCCCCTGGAAATATGCTCAGAAGAAAATGTGGCCCTCAGAATACCCACCTTTCTAATAGTTAAGGTGGGTGGGTAGTTCTGGGCTGCCCAGTAGGAGAGCCAAATAGGATTCCCCAAGAGAAAACTGATTCTGCATTCTTTTTCATCTGGGTCTTAATGGAGTGCATTCTCCACCGTCAACCCAAATCCAGTCCCTTTCTCAACTTAAATGGTTCTTTGGGGTGGGAGTGGAGATTAGATTTGCAGGAATAAACACTTCTTCCAATCTCAATTAACTCTCCTCTCCAGAAGACTGTTCTAAGTGCTAATTAGGAAGTCCTCCTAACCAGAGAAGGGACATGGGTAGCGCTGTGGTGTAAACCACTGAGCCTTGGGCTTGCCAATCGGAAGATCAGCGGTTCGAATCCCTGCAACAGGATGAGCTCCCGTTGTTCAGTCCCTGCTCCTGGCAACCTAGCAGTTCAAAAGCACATCAAAGTGCAAGTAGATAAATAGATACCACTCCGGTGGGAAGGTAATCAGTGTTTCTGTGCGCTGCATTGGTTTCACTGGAAGCGGCTTAGTCATGCTGGTCCCATACCCCAGAAAAATTGTCTGCAGACAAACGCCGGCTCTCTTGGCCAGTAAAGCGAGATGAGCGCTGCAACCCCAGAGTCGTTTGTGACTGGACTTGACTGTCAGGGGTCCTTTCCCTTTCCCTTTTACCTAACCAGAATCCTGAACTGTAAGTGAATTAGAGTTGGGCAAGATGTGTCTGATGGAAATTAATCAGAGTAAGAAGTAAAGCCCTTTCTCAGGTTCTAACGAATTGTTCTCTCGCTTGGTGAAAAGCGGAAGGAGCCCTAATTGCTTAGTATCTTGGAATGGCTGACAGGGATGTGAAATTATTATCCGGAGACTTTTGCCATCAGGAGGCTTCAGAACTTCATAGGAACATCTGGGACTGAGTGTTGGGCAGCCAACACAAAACCCAGGCAGGGTAGCCCAATAGCATAATTGGCATAATTCAGAATACCCATAGCATCTTGTTATGGGTGTCCACTTATATAATTCCGTTTTCCATATTTGATGCTTTAGGGAGCCAGGTGCTAGTGTGGGAGATTTCAGCAATGAGAAACCTTTATACAGAATCTGTTTTCCCTTAAGATAAATGCTAAGTAAGCATGTGTTATTCCCCCCCTCCATTTAATTGATTGAATTTAAGTGCTTGGGTTTCTATTTTGGCAATCACACACAAAACTATAGCCCACAGACAACAACAAAAAATATTTTAAATGTGTGGTTCAAAAAAGTGTGACTGCCTGTCACAAAGTTTTGACAGAAATAAAGAAGTAAACTTTTTTTGTCCCTTTTGTTCCCAGCTATTAGTTAAAAGCAAAAGAAATAGGTTAGCTCACTGGTTGTCATAGCTGAAAGAAAACATAGCTGAAAAAAGTGTTTGGAAAAATGTGAGATTTCAAAAATGGTTCCACTCCAGTTGTTGAGCTGAAAAGCACTAGAGTTCTGTTCAAATATTTCCTTGCTTTTCCTGCTGAGTCCTGCTGTTTTTCTGGGCAGTGTCAGTTTTCTATCTTGTCTATGAAGCAGTGAGAATTAGGAGGAGGAATGATTTTAACCCTGTGTTAGATAGTGTAAC
Source organism: Podarcis melisellensis (assembly GCF_964234715.1). Taxonomy (NCBI): domain Eukaryota; kingdom Metazoa; phylum Chordata; class Lepidosauria; order Squamata; family Lacertidae; genus Podarcis; species Podarcis melisellensis. Next base: position 99,201,802 of record NC_138528.1, on the reverse strand, counting down.
TGGTAGACTGGTAGATAGTGTAACTGGTAGACATGTACACACTGGGAAAGGGGTGTGATATCTGAGGGCTATGCCTGTTATCCCAAACCTCTTTGGGTTGATTGTAATAAGTTAGGTAAAGGCTTGTGTATGCAAGTGCCAAATAAGAGACCCGTGCTGTCCAGTTTTGCATAGTATGGATTGTTCCATGCGGAGTTGCTGTGCCTTGGGATGTTTATGCATTGTCTCCTTCGCAGAAGTGATAATTTTAAGTCATCGTTTGTTTACCCAAAAGGTGATTTGTTTGAACATCCAACCCAGCCTAGGAGACTGTGGTTTATTTTTGGCCTACAACTCTTGGTTTGTTTTAACCATGGTTTCACATTCTCTCTGAACTCCAGCCTTGCTTACCATGGTTTGGCCACCTTACCCCATCAAGGCACAAGGAAGAGCAGCTGAAAAACAAACTCAGCTTTGGAGAAACAAGCCATGGCTTGTTTGTTCTTCTCCAAGACAACTCATGGATGGTTGAATAAACCATGGTTAAAATAAATGATGGCTTAGCATTATGCATGAACACAGACAATGTTTGGAGGTCAGGAGGAAGCTACGAACACTTACCTCTTGTCCACCTAGGTCAGTAGTTGACACAGTAATAAAACCAACTTGCCCTGAAACCTGCGCTTAATTTCTGTTGCTATTGGTTTAAAGTTGTTACCATTGGTGCTGAGAAGTTGTTTATGGTATTGTTGGTTTAAGGTTATGAAAACCTTTAGCTACATAAAACGATCCTATTAAGATTTGCTGGAAGGAGAGACATACATGGTCCTTTAAGTCTGAATTGATTTTAAAATAGTTATCTTGGTTTGCTCAGCTTGGAAATATTTCTGACTTCTCTAATGCACCTAAGAATTTGGGAGGAAGTGTAGTGCAGTGGTTTAAAAGAAGCTCTTTTCAGGTGTTATGGTTAAAAAGGGAACATGAACATATTAGTCTCAACTCCAATAACGCCACATGCACTGTCCCCTCCTCCCAATACTCTGCCCCTGACTCAATGCCAAGGTTGCAGGTTAGATCCCCATATGGGACAACTGCATATTCCTGCATTGCCAGGATTGGCCTATATGATCCTTAGGATCTCTTCCAGCTATGATTCCATGATGCTCCATATTGAACAGGAAGATCTGAGGGAGCTTCTGTGGTAGATGTAATTCAAAGCCTCAGCACAATTGGGCATGCTGATAAGGCAATATTCCCGATCATATAGAGGCAGCATTCAGTTGATTGAGCTTAGAAACCTCTTTCAAACCTTCCAATGCTGCCAGATCAAGGGTGGATCACACAGGACCAAGTGCATATGTGGATGCGGGGTTGGAGAGGATACACACTTCCAACTCATGTTTACATTTCCTTTTCAGCAACAACATCTGATTAGTGATAGAATGAGGTGAACATTGAAACATTTCCCATCACTCCAGTCATGATCTCTCTTGGTGGCCTTTGGCCAGCTGCATTTTGATCCGCAGCCTGTAATGCAAGGGTGCTAATACCAGGCTGATGTATGGACATGTTAGGTCATACATGTAGAATTTTGCCCATGTAGGAAAAGGCACCATGTATACTAGCTTGGGTCCAGGGAACGGTAATGAAGAAAGCCCATTTAGTGCTGTTCCACAACCTCTTGAGCAAGACCTAGTACAAGATATATTGTAGTACAGCATTGTTTCAGGGTTAAGGTTACAGTATAAGAAAAGGCCAATAGGTAAAACTTCAAAATGCAGTAAGTGACCTCCAGTGGGTCATAAAAAGTGAGCTTGCAAGTTTTGAGAACAAGGGAATGTTTGCCCAAGAGGTTGTGCCCATGAAGGAATTCTTTGGAAATTACTTTTGTCTGTAAAAACAGACCTTCTGTTCTTGGAAACTACTACTTCTGCTAGTAGTTAAAAGTAAAGGTAAAGGACCCCTGACAGTAAAGTCCAGTCGCGAAGGACTCTGGGGTTACGGCACTCATCTTGCTTTACTGGCTGAGGGAGCCGACGTTTGTCTGCAGATAGTTTTTCTGGGTCATGTGACTAAGCCGCTTCTGGTGAAACCAGTGCAGCGCACGGAAACGCTGTTTACCTTCCCGCCGGAGCAGTACCTATTTATCTACTTGCACTTTGACGTGCTTTCGAACTGCTAGGTTGGCAGGAGCTGGGACCAAGCAACGGGAGCTCACCCCGTCGCAGGGATTCGAACTGCTGACCTTCTGATCAGCTAGCCCTAGGCTCAGTGGTTTAGACCACAATGCTACCTGCTGTAAAGCAGTAGGACACCTTTAAGATATATTAAATAAATTGATGAGATGTGTTTAATGAATGGATGATTTTGCTCTCTTTTTTCATTAGTTTGGTTGCTGACGTTGTGGTGTTCAACTCTGCTTATAATATGGAGTCATTTCTAACATCTATAGGGAAGTTTATGAAGCTGATGCCTGACCATAGGCCTAAGCATCTGGAAGAGTTAATCAGACCAAAATGCCAAGTCCTTTATTTTCCAGTGATGTTCCCTGATGTGAGCAGGTTGGTGGCTTTGCAATTTCTTCTCTCTGTTCTGTGCCATTCGTGGTTCCTCAGTTCTCTTTATACTGATGATTATTACCTGGATTTTTTTGCATGGTTTGTACATTGCAAAATCAGAGGACGTATTACATTGCTGTTACATTTTTCATTCAGAACTCAAGAACAGAAGAATATCAAATGACTTAGCCAGGACTACTTGTAAGAAATGCCAGCTGTGCCAGTCCTGCTGACAACAAGTACATATATTGAATATATGATTGGGCCAGGCACCAGGCTACCTTTGAGTTCCTGAGATATAAAATTCTCCCCCAAAGAAGAACACACATTACCTTCCTTCACCACCACCTCATAGTTGTTCATTTACACTTTCCCCTCTTCGTCCTCTCTATCCATTTCTGAAGTTGCTTTGAAATTTTCTGATCCTACTTGTTTCAAGGTGCAATGAAATTGGGGGTGGAAGAGGTACTTTATTTGACAGTAGGAATAGTATTTCACTCCAGGATACATTACCTGACTGACTTTATTAGATTTGTATTTTGTAAATAGCTATGGCCCAGTTTAAAGGAGGCACTGTGATTGGATCTCCTATTGTGGTGGCTGTTTTAAAAAATTCAAAGCAGCGGCAGGAGAGCCCAAATTGAATTGGAGGAGTGGGGCTGGGTGTGTGTAACCGCCCCCTTACTTTTATCTGCCTGGTTTTAGTGTGTGTGATACTAAGAATGCTTAACATTCAGTGGAACCTACCCTATCTCTTTCTTTGTGAGCCTTCTTATTGGGAGGAGGCAAACCCAGAACTGCGAGTCATACAGAGACATAAGGAGCAGCCTCTCTGGAGATGTAACTGCTGCTTCTCCACATCTGGTAGCAGATGATGTGCAAGACCTTTGCCTGAGACCCCTGAGAGCTGCTGCTGGTCACAGTAGACAATACTAGAAAGAATACCTGTCCTCACATCTGTATACCTATATTTTGAGATCATCATCACCAGAGGCTGTTGTCTGGGTTCTCACATTGAAATATGGTGGTGGCTACTGGTAGAAAGATACTGTCAGTGCTTATGCCCCATCTTTGAAACCCTCTCTTTGGAAAGGAACATGGAGCACCCATTCTGATATATTTTATGGTGCCTTTTATTTTATCCGACTTTTAAACTTGTGTTTGATTCTTGCTTATATATTGTTTCTGATATCTTTATATATTTGCTCGTTGTGTTTTAAATTATTTTATTGTAAGCCCCCACCCTGTGTAAGTTCCTTGAAAGGCAAGCATAAATCTTCATAATAAAATACACATATAAATAAATATTGGACTAGATGGACTACTAGTCTGATTGGTATAAGGCAACTTCTCATATGCTAGTTCCTAGTTTGGAAATGACTATGTTGCACTTTTGGAAGTGTAACAAATTTACTTTGCCTTATAGTTTAGATAAGGGGCCGCCAGCGACTTTATATACGTTGGTTATTTTTAATATTTTTCTTATTATTTAAAAAGTATCCTTTCTAAATTGAATACTGCGTTGCAAAAGAACACACAGTTCAGATTTCTTAATGTATTTATTTGAAAATAAATACTTTCACACCGGCTTTTGTTCAGGAGTTAATATGAAAGTTACATGTACCCTTAAAGTCTCAGTGTATTTTATATTGCTTGACATTGTGTAAAAACTATTGGATGGAATCCAGCATAGTATGGAAGGACTGCACCTTCCTCTTGTCTTCCTGCAGCCACTTGCCCACCCCAGATCAGCTGTGGAAGGGCTCCTGACACCCCAGAATTTTGAGGGTGTGTGGAGGGGCGTACCAGGATGGAGGAAAGAGAAAAATGAAGACTTGTTGTATGCTCGTCTATGAATAGGGTTGGATACAGCCCCCTGTGTTTAGAAACCAATTATGGTTCCTGGCTCTAAATAAAAATTAACATCAGCCCAAGATGCCAAGGATTTAATTCTTACCAAGAACAACAATTCATGACCCAAGTTGTGCATTTTCAGCTACAGCTACTGATAGTTGCTGTTATCTCCCCCCCCCCCCCGCAAGATCATGTGTTAAATAAATCTTGAATGCACCTGTGGCAATTGAATGCAGTTTATTAATTTACTCTGTATTACTGCAGTGAAATCTAGCTGAATGGAAATGGAGGAGAAAAAGGTTAAGAAATATCATGGCCAAACTTAGATTCATAAAGCAAGCTCTTCGCCCAGAGTGGTTTTCGAGTTATTTTCAAATGGTAATTTGCTTTATCCAAACCAAACTCATACAGTGTAAGTAAGTGATTATTTGCATGACTGACAGTCATTTGAATGCCTGCAGTCTTTTAAAAATGCATAATTTTGCAGAGATGTTGGGGTGGGGGAATATGAACAGCAGAATAACCAAGGTGATTTCTCTCTCCTCTCCTTACTTTGACCTCCTTTTTAGTTTTTATTGCTGTTAACATGATTTTCTTTGTATATGGGGAAGGAGATGAACTGAAAACAAAATAAGGCAGCGCCATTAAGGATATGGCCATGATTTGTAAAATAATCTTCATTTTATGTTAATATTGTGTCTGTAAAGGAAACACACACACACACACACCCCTTTGGCCCTAGATGTGGGCTACATAGCTGGAGCAGCACATTTCATTTCACTTAAGGAAATCAATTTTGTTTGTGGCTTTTCTTAACCAAAAATCCACATGTGTTCTAACAGAAGTTGTTGTAATTAAAATCTGAATGTAATGTATACAGTCGTACCTCCGCATAAACTTCGGGATACGTAAGCGGCAAACCTGGAAGTATATTTATGGTTTTTTGCCGTGCGTGCAAATACAGAAGCGGTCTACCACTTCTGTGTATGCGCTGAAGCGGTCTACTGCCGCTCGCATGTGCATCAAAGCAGTTTCTCCAGTTGCGAAAACCTCGGGATCCGGCCGGACCTCTGGAACAGATTCTGTCTGCAACCGGAGGTAACACTGTACTTAGAATTGAATATTCAACAATGTACCAAATATTATTTGGCTGATTGGAATTGGCGTGGCAGTGTGGAGACAGATATTCCATTTTGAGTGAAAAATATTTGAATGTGTATATTATTTTCATTTCTTTTGGGGGGAGTTAGGGGCTCCCATTGGTGGTAGTTGCTTCTGCTGCATCACTGTATTTTGCAATAGAGATGCTATTGGATTTTTTTTTAAATACCCTTAAGTTGCGTCTTTAGCAGACAATTTTTATTTGCTTATAATTAAAGATATATATTTTAACCAATATATTTAAAATAATAAAAAATCAATATATTTAACCAAATCTTTTTCTCAAAAGTTCAGGATAGTGGAAAAAATTAAACAGTGTGAAGCATGAAACCTGTATAAATGTAAAACAGCAAGATGAGAGCAGAAATAGCAGTTGATACTTAAAGTTAAAATCACAAATCAAAAATAGAAAACCAAAAAGAAATTGTGCCAAAAAGAAAATTCAAAGCTATTGTGCTGTAGAGTGTTGGACCAGGGTTCAAATCCCAACTCAGCCATGAAGTTAGCTAGGTGACCTTGGGCCAGTTGGTACCTCACCGCCCAACGTATTTGCAGGGTTGTTGTGAAAATTAAATAAGAATAGGGAGAACCTTGAACTCCTTGGAGACAAAGGTGGCCTATACATGAAACAATAAGTCATAAATAAATTAATTTATGTTGGGGAGAGGATTCCTGAGACAGGGAAGCACCCCATTGTGGGGCTACTGCCCACCTATCCTCTGAAGATTGGGGAAACTGACAATGGGAAGCCCTAGCAGGTTCACGTCAGAGAAATTGGTCTTAAAAGTAAGTAAGTATATTTTTATTTATACCCCGCCCTCCCCGGCCAAGACCAGGCTAAGTGCGGCTAACATCAAATATCAAATACATTAAAACACAATCAAACAATTGATTAAAATACAGCGTAAAAATTAGAATTGGGGGGTCAAACTGGGCCCAGACCGAAGGCCAGGTGGAACAGCTCTGTCTTTCAGGCCCTGCGGAAGGGTGTCAAGTCCCGCAGGTCCCTGGTCTCTTACAATAGAGTGTTCCACCAGGCTGGGACCAAAGCCAAAAAGGCCTTGGCCCTGGTTGAGGCCAGTTTAACCTGGTTGAGGCCAGTTTAACCTCCTTGAGGCCTGAGACCTCCAAGATATTATTATTTGTGGACCGTAAGGTCCTCCATGGGGCATACCAGGAGAAGCGGTCCCGTATGAGGGTCCTAGGCCATATAGTGCTTTAAAGGTTGAAACCAGCACCTTAAACCTGACCCTGTACTCCACTGGGAGCCAGTACAGCTGGTATAGCACTGGGATGAATGTGGTCCCACAGCAAGTACCCCATAAGGAGCCTCTAAAAGTGCACTTTTAGATTCAATAGGCGTTTTGTATTGAAATCTGACAGCTGTTTTCAAGGCACTATGTAAGGATCATTCAAACTGTGTTTGGTTTTGGCCAGCAAAATATCCATAACTGTTATGGGAGATGAGATACCTCATGTAGTAGATGGTCTTCTGTGGATTCTCACTTTATCTCTGAGTGATATTTCTGTGTTCACAGATGTATTCTTAGTCTGCATGGCTTCTGGTTTCTTTACACATCTTTATCTACCCTAGCTATCACAGGCCAAATTTGAAAAGTGTGCTGTGCCACCCACTGGGTGATCAATCACCTGATGTCACAGTGGTGATCATCAGGACTTCATAACATCATGCCTCTTTTTTGCAACTTTATCAGCCATGATCCCATGAACTGTAGCTGGATTTTTAGATGGATTGCCTTTCAGAGGTGTTTCTGTCCCAGCTGAAAGTTTTCACAGATGTGCACCCACATTAACCCAGTAGTTCCACAGAGACAAAAGATTACAGCAGAACTTGCCATTATTTAGGGCAGGGGTAGCTAATATGGTCACATCCATACATTGGTGGACTACAGCTCCCATCAGCCCCAAGCAGCATGGCAAATAGTTCAGGATGGTTGAAAGCACAGTCCATCAACACCTGGAGAGATCTCCATTGTCTGCCTCCGATTTAGAGCATTAGAGGGATTCATTTAGAAATCTAGGGGTAGCCACCCAAGCTTTTTTGCCACTTGAAGTGGAATGGCTTGCTGCCAGTGTTGACAACTTACTTGTCTGTCCACTGCTGCATGGCACTGCCACCTTCTCTGTGCAGGAGAATCTAGCAAAACTGTTCCATAGAAAATGTGGTTTTGCATCACATGGATGTCTTTGAAGGGAGGAAGGTATGACACTGCTTCCTCCTTTATTAGTTGCTTTAAAATTTAAGTGCCTTTAGGACACAGATTTAAAATCTACATTAGCCAAATGACAGCACGGAATAACAGATAAAAAGGGAACAGATGGGAGAACTCAGGTTAAAAGTTAATGAGAGCTCCTTTCATTAACACAACTTGTTGGTATTATATACAGTGCTTGCCTTAAATCCTAAAAAAATGAGGAAAGAGAGATCTCTTTCTAAACTATGGTTCTTTCATGGGAAGAGATAATAGGGACAAAATAAGAAATTCAGCTTTGGTATAGGTCTAATATAAGAGACACCCTGTCCCAAATAGTGAAAAATGCCTGATGGCTAACTGAGATGATCCTGATTGAAGCAGCAGAATAAAATGGAGGAAGAAACACCATCAAAGTGGCAAACTGTGATACAGCAAGCATAGGCCAGATCAGGTGCAAAGATTCCCCAATTTGCATATTGTGCCATTTGGCAAAGGAAGAAGCCATAGAGGTCAGTAAAGGTAAGGGACCCCTGGCCGTTAGGTCCAGTCGCAGACAACTCTGGGGTTGCGGTGCTCATCTCGTTTTATTGGCCAAGGGAGCCGGCATATAACTTCTGGGTCAAGTGGCCAGCATGACTAAGCCTCTTCTGGTGACCAGAGCAGTGCACGGAAATGCCGTTTACCTTCCCGCCGGAGTGGTACCTATTTATCTACTTGCACTTTGATGTGCTTTCGAACTGCTAGGTTGGCAGGAACAGGGACCGAGCAACGGGAGCTCATCCCGTCGTGGGGATTCAAATCGCCGACCTTCTGATTGGCAAGCCCTACACTCAGTGGTTTAGACCACAGCGCCACCCACCTCCCTCATAGACATCAGTACTCTCATGCAAATATGAAACCGGTCTCTGCATGCCCTGCCATCAATTCCTAATTTGCTGTTACCCTTGTCCTTCTGTCACCTCCTTCAGGCTGTCCGTCTACCTTACACCACCCTCTTGAGCAAGTATTGGCAAAGTCTCATTGCAAGTTACTGCTTGTCACCCAAGTGGAAGAGATTGCTCTGTAATAGTTGCTTGTTTCTTCTTTAAAACATCTTCTGAAGGCAGGGGGGGGAGGAGTTTTTTGTCTGCTTTCCTTTAGTTAATGTCAGTAACTCAACTGAGGTCTTAGATTAGCCTTTCACTAGTTCCAAAATATACTGCAGTTGAATTCTCCATGCAACCTACTTAATTTTATTATGTTGGGTTCTCGTCATGTTGCATACAACGCATTCCCATAAAAGTTGCATTTTGTATTTACAGAGAAATTTCTCTTGAGAGTTAAGGTCTTGTAAAACATTCTTGTTCTACAGCATGAACGAATTATTACACTCTGGGGCATTAAAAGTGAAGTGTACTGAAGAAAAGAATTTTTTCATTAAAATGCAGTTTATATTGATAAAACAGATTACTAGCATTTGATGAAATGTGAAACTTGGATCTGCCCCTATCACTAAATCGCCGGTAGGTTTATTTTGGCAGGAAGACTAGAATGTAATGTATATCAGGACCAATCATTATGCAGTACCTGTTAGTTTTGTATTCAATTAAATTGTGCCTCAGTAAAGTAGTTGGAAGGTTGTGGCGGGGGGGGGGGGAACCTTGCTTATTCTATCTATCTTGAAGTAGCAGAATGTAGTAACCAAGAATATTTGAAAAGAAAAGCTGTTGTGTTATCAGTTTTGGCACGGTCATTTATCAATCAGTATTTTAAACATTGACAAGTGGTAATTTAATAGGGAATGACCCTGTTGGCAGGAAGTTCTAATGACAGATGATGCAAACTCATTTATCACTATGGGGCTCTGCTGGCTTCTTACCTTTCTCAGTATCACAGCTCATATTTTCCAAGTCTGGGATGTGAGAAGCCACAAAGGGGAAAACCTATGGCAGAGAGCCTGCAGCCACTCCCCTCTCTCTCTCTCTCTCTCTCTCTCTCTCTCTCTCTCTCTCTCCCCTTAAAGTAGTTAACTCTTGATTTACACATGTTCTCCTAGTGTGGATTGAACAGCCTGATGGTTCGATAACAATTTGAAAACATTGAACGTGTGTGTGTAATATCCTCTATTTAAAAATGGTCTCTCTCTCTCTCTCTCTGTCTGTCTGTCTGTGTGTGTGTGTGTGTAAGTAATATCCTCTATTTAAAAATGATGTGCTCAGCACTTGGGCCATGCTGGAAGCTATTGGGCCATGCTGGAAGCCTGAGCTGCCCTGACTTGTGAAGCATCAAACCAGCTTGGGCATATGTGGGGAATGAGGGTGGGGAAGGTCATCCCCCAGCCTATGGAAAAAGTAAGAGGCACAATACACCAAAAACATGTCTCAGAGGTCTCTCGTGCCTCTAGTTCTCTGGACCCTTTTAGTTAGTTATTGATGTTTATGTGACTAGAACGTCATCCATGTTCAGAGGCCACACTAATCTTTGTTTTATTGTTCCATTTCTTAGTTATATGTGCTGCTGAAACAACCACAGGCTCTGTTAGTGCAGGGAAACTGCTGGTGGCCAGGATGAGAGCAGCATATTGTTGCAAGCTGGGGTTTTGTTTTGTTTTAGTTTTAGCATAAACAGCCACTCTTCTTAGGTGACTTTACTCAAAGTTACATAATATGAGTAAGAATAATTTATTATTTATTTGCCGCCCATCTGGCTGGGCCACTCAGGGTGGCTTCCGAGAAATTATAAAACCACAGCAAAACATTGCACATTAAAAACCTCCCTATACAGGGCTGCCTTCAGATGGTCAGATCGTTGTTTATTTCCTTGACATTTGATGGGAGGGCATTCCACAGGGAAGGCGCCACTGCCAAGAAGGCCCTCTGCCTGGTTCCCTGTAACCTCACTTCTCACAGTGAGTGAACTGCCAGAAGGCCCTCAGAGCTTGACCTCAGAGTCCAGGCTGAATGATGGGGTGGAGACACTTCTTCAAGTATACTATACATGTGTCCTTTTTCATCTGGCTTGAGCCCCGCCCCGCCCCCAAGTGATTCAGAGGACACTCTGATGGTGCACATGCTTCTGGAAAATGCCTCTATTTGGGGTACTCTGCCCCGGAACCATTTGTCTCTGGGTTCCTGCATTGTACTACTGCAAACATTGAATGATGTGAGGGTGGGGTGTTGAGTGCAAGAGGAGCTGCCTTCACACTGAACCTATGAAAATTTCTCACTTGTTCCTGAGTTAATGTTTACATTTATCACCTGTATTGGGCAGGCAAGGGATGCTGTCAGAAGTTATTATTTGCTCAATTTATTCAGTTGCTTTATTTTCAGTGTGCATTTTGAAGGTTTTTATCTTGTAGCAAGAAGCAAAACTACATGTATTCTTTAAGAATGGGTGGGGTGAATACATCAGTTGGGGGGGGGCGTTACTTGGGATTTTGATTTTGTTGAAATTTGATGGATTGAAATGTTTTGTATCCTTGCACATTCACTTTATGACCTTTACCTTAGTGTAATCTACCTTGACAAATCTTGGAACTGGTTTTTGAACTCTGGTTAAATTGGAAAGCATTTTGAGGGTTCATTGAGGGCAGTTTTCCAATGGCAAATTTCTCTACAATGTGGCCAGATTGTTGGTATGTTCACTCCCTACTGAATAAAAAATAAAAATAATTTTTGCAGTACTTTTTAGTGTACAAAGTGCTTTACTACTCTTATCTTAATTGTGATTTATATTTAATTCAACATTTGCTTTGCCTTCTCTGAGTTATCAGTATGGATAGTTATCAGGCAACCATTTGAACGTTAAAACTCTGTGGGCGGCATTTTTCCCTCACCGCTGACAACTGGATTTTGCAAAAGAAAGTTGAGTTACTGTAAGCATAGTGTAATGTACTTTTCTGGAAACCTGGACATAGGTGATAAGAGTGGGAGCTTTTGAAAATAGGAGCCTTATTTTGGTGTACAGATGGAAGCTAAGCTCCTGGGGTTGGGGCGTGGGAACCTGCCTATTTTGAGGTGAGGAGCACTAGAAAATCTGACTAAGAGTTTTTTGTTTTTTTGTTTGAAATGCTTGACTTTCTGCCTGCTTATATTTTATATATATATTACTGTTCCGAAATGCTTTTTACAATGTAAGTGCTTTAAAAATATAAAACACTACATTTCTATATATTTATTTTCTATATTTTTCCCCTTTCTATTTTTTATTTATATCCTGCTTTTCTATGACAAAGTCCTCCTTAGGGCAGGATGCAGTGTATTATATTTTAAAAGAAAGCATAATAAAGGAATCTGAAAGACAATCCACAAGGAATCTGCAGCATAATAAAGCGCAACAAGAAGAATAGCTTAAATTAAAAGAGACAACAACTGGTCAGTAAGCTGTCCCCTTATGACCACCCATAATGCTGCTGTGAAGCATCAGTCCAGGACAGGGGTGGAGAACCTAAGGCCAAATGTGAGGCCCCTAGGCCACATCCATTCCCCAGCCATGCATTGTCTCCCCAGGCCTCAACCCTCACTATCCCTTCTTCACAATCTCCTTGAGTGTTTCTGCCTGGCTGGAATGTGTCTTTGACATCTGATAAAGACTCTTATTTACCTTGGTGGAGGTGAGGGAGGTAGAAATTGGTCTGCTGTACAAACCTAAAGCTTGCACCCATTGTCTACCCACTTTAGCTTGGCTCCTACCTACCACTGCTTATCTGGGACTGTAGCCCCTGGGCTGAGAAAAGTTGGCCACCCCTGTTCCAGGATATTGTGATTATTTTAAAGTGGTGGCTTCTCAGCTTTCCACCATCACATCCTTGAGGAAAGGTAACCTGGTGTAGCCATTGAATATGGTAGACTCTTCCAGGACACTGGATACTCAGTAGCTTCTCAGGAGTGATGGGTGCTGTCACTAGGCGTTTCCGCTTGAGTCTGGGCAATCTGTCACAGTATTGGGGGAAATGAGAGACTATGAGTTTTTGTTTGTTTTAAATAAGGACTGGAATAATACTAGGGACCCTGCTGCCAGTACATGCAACAGCACAAAAGTTCATGCAAAGGTTCATACTTACTGCTTGTTCTTGAAGTGTACCTCATAGTAATATATCAGAGGAAAGTCATTGCTGTTGTTTTATGTGCAGAGGAATGGAATAATGGTGGATCTCGTCTTCGGTGTGTTTATGCAGTTTGGATACAGCAGGCTTTCTGAGAGATACAACAGTGTCTTATGGGCACTTTAAAGACTACCAAATATATTATGGCATCATCTGATACAACTTTGTCTTTGCAGCAACAAAATTACATGGGTGCCCCTCTGGGAACTTATGGCAGCTTGAAGCTTTTGGCTCCCCAAAGCATCCTAGGATTTTAAAGGTCATGCACAGCACCACGGGCAGTGCCTAATTTCTGTTTCATTCTCATTCCAGAATTTTCGTAGTATCGCTCTGGAAACACTTGCTCTGTAGCCTTGTCTGTAATTGATGCTTCTTCACCATTGCTTGTACAGTTTGTTATACTGTGCCGTACGCAGAACACTAGAGAGACATGGCATTTCTAATATTAGTTGACAAAAGCATCATACAGACTTTTTGGCTTTTCCTCAGACCAGATCCCTAATTGCCTTTTTAATGTGTAGCAAATGCATTATGCAAGTTGTTCACCTTTCAAGTCCTTGAGCCACTTTACTTCCTCAATACTCTGTAAGGAATTGGATCCTTCTTATAGTTATCTGTTGTTGGAAGTTATCTATTGTTGTTCCTGTTTGCCCTTTTTTGCAGCATTCGTTTTTGTGTGTGCCACATTGCTGTCCCTATGGAATGACTAGTGATTGTACACAAGTAATTCAAAATGGCATGCAGACCGTATTTTACGGACTGCCTTAACTGGTGGTGGAGTTCTGTAGCTGTAATTATACACCTTCAGGTGGAAAAGAGTGGAATAGCTTTGTACTTCATTATATGTGGATATGGCACAACTTCATTCAAACTTTTGAATTCTTGTTTAACTCCTTGGACGCTGCCACAGTTTCTTTCTCATTGTTTGGGGAACGTTTTGGTAAGCTACTCCTCAGTTGTGGCAGAGTAGTAGTGTCTCCACTGGGGTCTTAAAAAGTGAACTATTTCATGGTAAGTGTTTGCATTTTACAGCCTTAGACACTCTTATAGCTGCAGAGTGGTTTTTAAAGTCCTCTATGTATGTGTCTTGAATGCACTGGAAAAATTAAATTTATTTCTTCATTACTTCATTTATTAATTGAATGTTTATACTCCTTAAACTAGTAAACATCTGTAAGCAGTTTGCAATGAAAATAAGAATAAGAATACAAACTGAAGTTAATAACATTACATTAAAACTGGATAAAACATGATAAAACACAACTGTATATCACAAATAGAATGCAGCAGTGTAAAAAATGATTTAATTAGTTAAGATTACCCAAGTTTTCCTGGGCTCTGACGCTTAAGTTTTTAAGAAGAATTGAAAGGTAATTACTGCCTCAGCTGCACAAATTATCTGAGGGAGGGCATTCCAGGGAGTGGGTACTATTGCCAAGAAAGCTTGCTTCTGTGTTGTAACCAGATGACAAGTCACTGGTTGCGGAATGACCAGAATGCTCTCCTTAGAAGATCTTAAAGATTGACTTGGCCTGTACCGGGGAGGTCTCAAGTTATTTAGAACTTGAAGTGCCGACAGCAACAAAATTTTGAACTTGGCTCAGTAGCTAATAGACAGCCAGTGCACATCTTTCAACACTGGTGTACTATGTGTAAACCTAGATGCACCACCACACAGTAGCAGTTACATTTTGCAGTAACTGAAGCTTCTTAACAAGTTGTAGGGGTAGTTCCACATACAATACATTACAGTAGTCTGATTGTAAAGTTACCAATGTACAGATTACTATGGCAAGGCTACCCAGAAACAGACATACGTAGTTAGTGCGCTGAATGAAATTGGTAATGGGTACTCAGAGCCACTGAGGTCACCTAGGCTCTAGCACCCATGATGGATCTAGGAGCACCCTCAAACCACAGACTTTCTCCTTCAGAGGTAGTGCAACCCCCTATAAAGCTTGTATACCACCCAATTCCTTTACCTGGTAACTGCCCATCCATAGAGTCCCAGACTTTGAGAATTCAGTCTGCCTTGACTTCATCCAGCACCAGTTTAGGACTTGCACAAATTCTCCTGATTCAAACAGGGTTGTTTGTCATCAGCAAACCAGTGACACCTTGCCCTAAGCCAACTGCCATGGGTGCTGATTCACAGTCACCCAAGGCAAGTCTGGAACTGACCCCATAAGTTGTAGAAAAACTGATGTAAAACAGTGCCTCCCAACCCAGATCTCACAAACACAGTTCAGGGGGGATGCCATGGTAAACAATATGAAAAGCCAATGGGAGTTGCAGGTGAATCAGCAGAAACACACTCCCCCGTCCCGTCTCCAAAAGAAGGTCATCCATTAGGGTGACTAAGACTGATTCTTTCCCCAAACTGGTCCTGAACGCACACTGGAATGGGCCCACATAGTCAGCTTCATCAAAGAGGGTCTGCAGCTGAACCACTACCACCCTCAATCACCTCACCCAAAACGTGTATTGGTGTTTGGGTGGTAGTTGGTAGTATACCTCTTGGTTTTTCAGAAGGGGCTGCACTTACTGTCAGACCAAACCTCCCCAGGCAGTAGTTTGACCAGAAAAGGAGATAATTGCAATCTCAACATCCAGAATGCCCACCTCCAACTCTATATTTAGTGTGTGCCCTCTTCTATGTGGTAGGCTGATAACAAATCAAGACAAACCATGGTTTACTTGAAAGCCATACAGTCCTGAGCTGTTGCTTGAAAAACAAGGACGTGTAAAAGACATGTATAGCCCTGCTTTAGGACCAAACTAAATAAGCTGCTATAGAATTTGCCTGTCTTCTCTCAGACACACATGTTGCATGCCAGACCCTAGTGGAAATTCTCTTCAGATTTTCTGCTTTTATTACTTTACTGTTTCAGTTGTGTAGTACTATGTATGTTGCTCCTTTGCTCCTGCTTGTACTAGATATTGGTTTACATTATTTCAGTTCACAGTGGGAGAAACTGAGTCACAGAGCAGTACAGCAAACCTCCTTTTTCCTCACTTAATTCTTACATTGGAGGAGCTTTTCATCAAAGGCTTTTGCTCAGATCCCTATTATCTCTGAGGTCTTTTATGCTATCGCTTCATCTGAATGTAAATGATCCCTCTTGGTTTATTCAGCTGTGCTACGGGAATGAGAGAAGGGTTATTTCCCCCCCCCCTTTTAGTGAGCCAAACAACCTCTGCCCACTCATTGGTTGCCAGTTATCTGGGTGAAAATTTTGAGAGAAGGATGGCTATCCATAAGTCAGAATGGAAGGCACTCAGGAAACAAAAAATGGATGATCAAGTAGGAATTTGGTTCCCTCCCACACATTTTTATTCCCATAGGGCAGCACATGATGGGACCCATGCAAGTTTTACTATGTGACATCAAAATAATATAACTTCAGCTGTTGACAGTAACCTAGTCCTGAAGTCATCTATCCATATGTATGCCAGCAACTTATTATTCTGCAAGCATCACTTCATTTTGGCTTGCAATAAGTCCTGTTCAGTCATCGCGCTGCAGTGGAATGTTTAAAGCCGAAATGTGGATTGGAATCTGTTTGTTTGCAGCAGATGATTTGCCTAAGCTTTGATGCGCAGTCACTTTCTGACATTTGTGTATTTCAGCAGTGAACAATGTAAACTCATTTTCTGAGCACTTTGATTACTTGCGCATAGCAGTGCCCATGGCATGTGACAGAGAAGAGCACTCTATCCACTAATCAGATAGATATGCTTCAAGCGTATTTACACAAAATAATGAAAACAGCTGTTAGATACCTTTAAACTTGAGTGTGTTTTGTTATTAATCTACTAGCCCGTACACATGACACTATAATTCTTTGCTCACTCAAGTTGCCTTTAATGACACAGTAATAAAACTGAGAGGGATGAAAGTAATGGAATTGTAGAATGTAATGCCTCAATTGTTCTACAGTGTCTTCCTTTTTGCCAAAATAAACCACAATTAGGTCCATATGGTGTTTTTGAAGTTTTCAAGCAATGACCCTAATAAAAAGTAATGAATTTCTGACAAAAGAAAGCGTGGTGCTCTTTTAAGCAGATATCTTCACTATTGATCTAGATATGATTGCAGACTGATATGCTAATAGAAGAAGAAAGGTTCAACGTGCCTGTTACAAGCACTTTCATTTTCAGTTTATTTTAATCATATGAAATTCCATATGAAAAGGTAGAAACATGTTGTGATCTATTAATTATGCCTCCCTTTTAATAAGAGCTAATATTTTCAGATAACGCGTTGGTTCTTTTTTCTGTGTTACTGTTCCTTTGCTTCAGAATGTGAAGCCTCTGAGGTAAGAGGTGAACTCACATCCTGTGAGGATGCCCTTTTTCAGCAATGACAAGCTCACTTGAATTAATGTGTGTGTGTGTGCGTGTGTGTGTGTGTGTGTGTGCGCGCGCACACACACACACACACACTTTAAAAGCTATTCTTTGACCCTCTGGCCCTCTCCAATCCTAACATTTGTGTCGTTGTGAATGTTTTAGATACTAATATACAAGGGAAGGAACACTATCATAGTACTAGGATGTTACAGTGATTTATCTGTTTCCAACAGCCAACCTAAGAATTCATAGTAAGCATTGGTTTGCTTGCTTGGGTTTTCTTTATTTAGGGCCCAGTGTTTCTCAAGCTTGGGTCCCCAACTGTTGTTGGACTACAATTCCCATCATCCCTGACCACTGGTCTTGCCAGCTGGAGTGATGGGAGTTGTAGTCTAACAACAGCTGGGGACCCAAGTTTAACAAACACTGATTTAGGTCTTGCTAAGGGTAAAAGGTCCTAGGGATGAATGTGGCCCTCCAGGTCTCTATCTGGCCCTTGGAATTCTCAACAGGCCACACTCCTCACTTGCTTTTCACCCAGAATACTTTGGCTTTCTGGACAAAAGTAAAAATTCCATTCCCTGCACTGTTCACATTTTCCTGTGGTATTTAACACCATGCCCATCTTGCCCTTACAACAGACTAGTCATGTATATGGTTCTAGGTTCAGGGCTCATTCCCGTAACCTAATATCAGTTCTGGTACTCGGCTGTAGGACCTGTAAAATTATTATTAAAGACATGGACTTATTCAGGGTGGCTTTCCTCCACTACTGGTTATTTGTAGCCATTGCCCATGTCCTGAGTTAGTGGAAAAGATGTCCTGGTTATATGGTCGTCACGAGCCCTGCCAATGTTTCCTAGTGCTAGCTAGGGTAGGACATAGTTTTGGGCAACTGTGAAAAAACAGTAAGTGCCACCAGTATTGCGGTACTAAAACTCAGGGATAAAGATGGTGTGCTTGTATGCTAGTTGGGTTCATTACCATCCTGGCTAGCATAGGCCAACAGTGCATCACTTGCCAATGCCTCACCTTCCTTGCCATTAGTAGGGCAGAATAAAAATTGCAGCCTTAAATTTGCAGTTGTTTAGCTGCTACTGGGTCACAGTCCAGTTCCTATTTTGTGCCCATTCTGACTTTTGGTGGGTGTGAGGTTGTGAAATACAGTGGTACCTCAGGTTAAGTACTTAATTCGTTCCAGAGGTCCATACATAACCTGAAACTGTTCTTAACCTGGAGCCCCACTTTAGCTAATGGGGCCTCCTGCTGCTGCCGCGCCACCGGAGCACAATTTCTGTTCTCATCCTGAAGCAAAGTTCTTAACCTGAAGCACTATTTCTGGGTTAGCGGAGTCTGTAACCTGAAGCGTATGTAACCTGAAGCGTATGTAACCCGAGGTACCGCTGTACGTGGTTTCACTGCAGTTTGACATCTGCCTTGATGCCATTTCAATTCTTACTCTCTTGCCCGTTTCCATCCCCAGTATGGCATTGAATATATGCATGACATCTTGCCTAATGGGTCTACTGCCACTTGTCAAGAGGAGTTGTACCTTGGTATTAATAGACTTCTCCGTGACCTTTGATAGTATCACCCGTGATGTAATTAGGTGTGTTTGAGGGACATTGTAGGTATGATTCATTCATTCCAAGGAGCAGGAGCCCTTCCTATCTTGCTCTTGGAGTTTTTGCATTCTAGGCTGGCTTCTCAGGTTTCCATTTTTGTTCTCCCTCTTCTTCAATATGTATGTGAGATTGCTAGATTGTATTGTGTAATAGTGATGGCACCCAGCTGAATTTCTTCAGACCCCAGCCTTGCTGTTTTGGTTCTCTTTCAAGGCTTGCTTGATGTTGAAGCGCAAGCTGAAATAGGAAGGAATTAACACACGTACAAAGAGCTTAAATAGTCAAAAATTCAACTCATGCTTTCACGTGCGTAGATATTTGTCGGATTGGTTCTTTCATTACTTCTGAAAAGTGGTTTGTTTAAAGAATATTTTTCAGATTCAAATAATTCATCATCATCACTTTGATTATTATTATTTATTTCTGACAGGTTTTATACCCAATATAACACAACATTTAAAAATACACCAAAACCAGTAGAATCAAGTACCATGTAAAATAACATTCAAATATATTTTAATTACCCTATAAAAGGGCTGTATATTTGAGGAATTGCACCTATAAAGGACAGACCTATGTGCTGTCCTGTCTGAGGTTTCTAAGACCAAGGCCTTTTGTACCGCAACACAGTAGCCTAACTGGGAATTTTCAAGTCATGAGTAATGGTCAGTAGGAGTGAATCACGAGAAATGTGTTATAATCTTCACTAGATTCCTTACCACCAAAAGTTTATGAAGGCTGTGCTGGCCAGAGCCACAAACTGAACTTCTTCATATGATTCTGCATTTAGGAGCATGTCAAGTATTAACAGGCAGACCAGAGAAGATCAAACACCTTAAGCTATTTGTGCCCCAGTCTTGCCCAGGTTATTAACACTTGCATACCAAGATTAATCCAAGCACCTTCTTAATAAAAGACAATTGCAGATAACCCAACCAACCAACCAAAGAGATACGTTGGGTCTGATGACTTGCTCTTTGTGTTGCACAATTTTATTTTATTTTTAAAACTTAGATTGCAGTTGGTGTCTGATGAGAAGGGAGACGTTGAAAACAAAACTAATTATTGTATACACCTAGAATTACTAGGGCAGCTGCCTCTCCATCCTATACTGCCCCCCCCCCCCGTCCCTGAATGTCTACCTTCCATAGCTGCATCCAGATTGTGGGATCCCTCCTTTATATATAAATTCTGTACCCGTGCCCTTGGCCATGTGAATGTGGGAGAGGCCTGCATGTGGAAGTCTGGCCAGCATTATGACATACAATTTGCATTTAGTATTGAGCTTTTTGCAAGGATAGACAAAGTATTTTGGAGAGAAGACTGCTTTAATTAATTTTCTTGTTGACCCTTTACAAAAATATATGAATCTGTTCTAATGTGGTTTTGGTTAATTTAACTGAACTAAGGTAGTTATAAACTGCTATTTATGGCTTTATCTTGACAAACAAGTAAATATTAACTTCTACATGTATGTAAAAGATTTAAAATAGGAAGTAAAGTTATGTACTCATCATGTACACCTTTTTTCTGGGGAAATTCCCGAAGCCCACAGCCTGAGAATTTACCCACAGGGCAGGGCTTTTACATCTCTGGGGATTTCCTCCGAGTTTTTTATATGGCTGCTGATTCTCGTCCTCATGCTGGGGATTGCCGCTGGGTTTGTGTGGGTAATAAGTCCCTAAAACGTAGCCCAATATGATTGGTCTCAGGCCAGTGACATAGAACTCTTGTTTCCGCTCTTGGATTTTCTGGTGATAGCTCACCTAAAGGAGTCATGTAATTCATAAAAGTATTGTAAAACATACAGAATCATTAAAAAGCGCCAAACGGCCACAAAAACTATAAAATTACTTAGAAACTCCTTATAAAACTCTCTAACCAAAGGTCCACAGGCAAATGGGATGTAAAATTACAGAAATGAATCATGCATTCTGAAATTAATGGCAGCATGCACACAGACACAGCTCCCCTGACGGCATATGTAGGTCTGTGCTAAATTATCAGTTTCAAATTTTCAATCCCCCCCCCTTTTCTTAACAACAGTAGGTCTTTTGAAGATCCCTAAATGTTCCTCAAACTGTTCCTCCTTGCATACCATATTTGCCGTTGTTCATAACCCCAACTTGGGGTTGGGGTTATGAGGGACGCGGGTGGCGCTGTGGTCTAATCCACAGAGCCTAGGGCTTGCCAATCAGAAGGTTGGCGGTTTGAATCCCTGCGACGGTGTGAGCTCCCGTTGTTCAGTCCCAGCTCTTGCCCACCTACCAGTTCAAAGCATGTCAATTTCAAGTAGATAAATAGGTACTGCTCTGACGGGAAACTAAACGGCATTTCCGTACGCTGCTCTGGTTCACCAGAAGCAGCTCAGTCATGCTGGCTACATGACCCAGAAGCTGTCTGCGGACAAACGCCTGCTCCCTCGGCCTATAGAGCAAGATGAGCGCCGCAACCTCAGAGTCATCCGCAACTGGACCTAATGGTCAGGGGTACCTTTACCTTTAAATGTTCCTCGAACTGTTCCTCCTTGCATACCATGTTTGCTGTTGTCCATAACCCCAACTTGATACTGCATTGGTGCTATTTCTTTTTATTCCTCCTTTTCCTGTCTACAAGATTCTAGTTAATAAAGGATCACATAATCAGCGTGAAACCATTTTGCCACCATGTGACCAGTCAGTTCTGGCTACATGACAACACCATTAATAGCGAGGGAAATGTGACTTAAGTTTACTGGGAATTTGCTTGTGATTATGCTATGCTAAGAAACCAATCTGATTGGTCATAAAGCCAGTTCAATTTGAGGGCATCAAGCAATGCACCATTCTAGGCAAACCTTGTTTGCAGCCCTCTCAAATTCCCAAAAGGTGAGACCCCGCACATTCTGGTGTGTGTTGCTGTGTATCTTTGCCTTTGTCCTGAATATAACAGAATAACACTCTCTAAGCAGCTCTTATAATGGGTCCTTGATTTCAATTTGCATATTATGGGACTGCCTAAATAAGAATGTCTAAATAATAATGTGCTTATAGAGGCTTATAACAGGCCACCACTTTAGTTAGATATATCACTAGAGCTATTTCTTGTCCCTATTTACTTTAATTATGTTACTTTCATTTAAAACATTTACTTACATATCTGCTGCATCAGGCAGCTTTCCCAATCCTATCTTATCTCAGCTTAACTCTGGCTTTAGTGGGGAACAAACTCCCTACCGCTGAGTTTTTCCATCTGTGGCGTTGGTAAAGGAGAGGCTGACTGGCCTTTGAGTCAAATCTTTGCTGTAACTGGCTGTGTGTTTAGTAAGCACTCAGGAGTGAGGGTTGTCCTTGCTCAGTCAGAACAAACCTTGGAACTGCTTTCCCCAAGGTAAAGCACAACCCAGGAAAGCAAGATTCCTAACAAGACTCTGGGTTAGAGAATCTATTCATCTCTTCTTTTTTCAATGCGACATATAACGGTGATACTGAACACCCAATATATATATATTCTGTAAGGCTGCAATTGGCTGCCACTATACATATGTCTCTAACTTAAAGACCAATTTTCCTTTTCAAAGATTTCTTCCACTGTCAATATCCACAATAAATGAGTTTATCTTAAGCAGAAAATATGTAGACTGTCGATCTTAGGTTGTTGTCACTTCTGCAAACATTTTTTTAAATTACTTTATTAAAAATGTTGATGGGGTAAAATAATTTAGGCTGCTGCCTTTATTTAAAATGATACATGATTCACCATGGGTGTTTTTTAAAGTGCATTTTCACCCAGCAATTAGCACTGCTGCCTTTAAACAATGACTTAAAGGAAACAAGTTTAAGAAAACATTAGTTGTACTGAGATTTGGCAATATAAGCCGGTGGTAGAGGTTACATTCTCAATAACATGACCTAATACAGCAGCATTTTAGTAAATTGGTATATAAACAAACATCTGTTGCAGGAATGTAGGAATGACATCATAAAGAATGTATGCAAAATTTTAATTGAAAAAGAATGATGCCGAGTAGTTGCATGACTTTTAAATCTAAATTGAATTTTGGCTTCAGTGAAAGAGGGATGGAATTCCTATGCCCACTACAGTAAAATATTTAAGCTGTAATACCCTCTTACTGTACCTAAACTTTATTTCCTAGGTCACTGAGTAGGCGATACTTAATGTAATACAGTATGTGTTACATGTAATTATATTGACAATACTTTAATTTCTGTAAACAATTTTTCATGAAACAGCAGTAAGATAGAGGATGAATTTGATTCATTTCGCGTGTAAAGTATGTGAATCATTTAATAGACCATTACATATACTATATTAGACTCCATTCTTCCTTTTTTTTCCCTTCAGAGTTTTTCATTATGACTGACTTTAATGGAAAGAAGTTTAACCTTCCCTCCCAGATAGATTGAACCCCATAACTGTGTAAACATTCTCATTATAAAATAAAATCCCCTTCCCCAAGGGCAGCACCATAATTATGTTGCAGAATGTTGTACAAATGTTCCTCTTTTTTAAAAAGAAAGAAAGAAAAACACCCAAACTGAAAACATGCTTTCTCATTTTTGTAGCCAAGTTCTTATCCTTTGCATTATTAAAGCTAATCAATAATACTTTTTAAAAAATTGTAATTTAATAAAATAAATACTATGTGATTAGTTTTTAATTTTTGAAGTTTATTTTAATCAGGTTTGCAAAGAAGTCATCAGTAAAATTGCTGTTGATTTATAAATAGGATAATTAGAGGCTTTCTTCCTAAGTACTGTTCACTGGCATTGTGGCTGATTTTATTGCATAGTCAAACCCCTTCATTCAATTTTAAAATTGCCTTTTGAATGAACTGCACTATGAGCTTGCCAAAGTGTGTCACCATTAATACCTTACCCTCCCCTATTTCATTGTCCAGTCCATAAATGCACAATGAGTTGTTTGATAAAGAGGTCAAGGAGGTTCTGCTAGTTTTTAAGTAAATTAAAGCCAAACATGTCAGATTGTCTCACACTTATTAATGGCACTATGCTTCAGCGAGTTAGCACTTGTATTGCACATTATGTGTAGTTTGCCTGAGACTTCATAGGCACCAAGGCTTCAGTCCTGTGTTCGCTTACATAGGAGGAAGCTCCATTGGACTAAGCGGTATTTACATCTGAGTAAACATACGTAGCATTGCTCTGTGAGATGCTTACGAAAAACTTGTGTACTTCAAAACTAGTTCTCACCGCAGAGCGTTGGTGGGAGGCATCCTATTCAACAGCTCTGTGATTATTTTTTTAATGGGAAAATGAATCTTTGGGAGATGAGAACTATGGAGTTCAAGTTCTCCTAAGGATGGTGCCTGTGGCCAAGGGAGCATTTCAAGAATTAAGGATTCCAGGAGAAGTAATCTCTGGGAGGCCTGCAGCCCATTTGTTACATGCATGTAAGCACTCCAATGCCTGTGTTAATCTGATACCAGATAGCAATTACATTTCTGCCGAGCGCTGAGATTCATTGAATTTGGAGTGTGTATGAACAATGCTGTCACTTTGTAGGTAAGTCTTATTATTACGTGTTACTGCATCAGTTTCATATACCGTCACATAACCTTGACCTAGACGGTTGTAGGTGTTGGAAGAAGTTACATCAATTCATAGATAGCCTTTTTCTTTTAAGGCTTTGGGAATTTTTTTGAGATAGAAATTTGAAAGGCAAAAAGTAAGAACAAAAAAACTTCGCTTGTTCGGTCTAAAAGAAAGTGTGTGTGTGTGTGCGTGTGTGTGTCCCCCTTTGTAACAGAAGGAATGTTTCTTATGTTTCTGTCTTCAGACAGTTGGCACACATTTCATCTCAGCAGCTGCTTTCTCTTAAAGTGCAGTAGAGTGTAGGACTGTAGTGACACTAGCATTAATACTTCACATTCTGCTATCATATGCTGTCACTGTGAAATATGGATCTAGGTTACATGTGTTTGCAGACTTTGTACTGCTGAATTATGAAAGCTGACTCAGTTGGAGAATTGTGTTGTATTCGGAGACTGTGAACTGAACAATAAATGAATGCGGTAAAGAGACTTGTAGTAATCATAGGAGTTGTTGTTGTTGCCTTCCCCCCTCCGACTTTATTTTGGTCTGATAAAATTTCATTTTCAGAATTTGGAAAAATACCTTTTAGTTGGCACCTACATATTTTACATTTTGCAGTGTACTTTGGAAGCAAATGAATGATTGTGGGGTAAATACTGAGTTATTTATTGTGTAATCAGGAGTGCAATATGGATGAGGGGATAGTAATAGTTTTGGATAGAAACTGAAAGAGTTAAATTTCCAGAAATCTTACTGATCTTTGTGGAAGAACTAAGCACACGCTTAAATAACTCTAGTTGTGCACAAGTTTATTGTGGATATACTGAGATCCCTTGTGTTTCAGCTAATAACACAGGTTCAATCCCATCAGTATTATATTCCCCAGGTAATGCTCATATGTAGATCTCAATTGAGGTGCCAGGTAAGGCATTCAGTATCTGCTTTTTTGCTACCATGTCACAAGGTAAGTGCCAGTACTGCAGACTACCAAAAAACTGATGAACCAGGCTCCTGCCTGTGCCTTATATAGTCTCTGGAATCCAGGAGTAAACTTGGAACACTTCAAGCTAGTAGCAATATGTGAAAACTCCCTTACTTAAGATGCAAAACCAAACCATGCCTTACCTGTCCTTGCGCACACCCCTGGTGGTGGCAGAGTTTATTTTTCCTTTCCAGCACTGACACTTATTCTTGCTTACCTGTTCTGAGTTCAGGTCTTGAAAATACTTTTTTTTCTGGGAGACGTTTTCCAAAATCACAGTTTTAATTGAACTGTGATATTTGTGGTCTTGAACCTTTCCTCCAGCTTTGCTCCGTAGAAACAGTGGTTGAATGTTTGAAACGCCCAGGAAGGCATGGTACCACATGCATGTGTGGCGTGCCTCTAATTATTTTTATTTTATTTTATTTTATTTTATTATTTTATTTTATATTTTATTTTATTATTTATTTATACATACATACATACATACATACATACATACATACCACACCCATCTGGCTGGGTTTCCTCAGCCACTCTGGGCGGCTTCCAACAAAGATTAAAAATACATCCTTTCTGAACTGCTTCACATATGCATGGAATGGAGACGGATTCTGTTCCTGACAATCAGCAGACTAAAGCGCATTGTGTCTTCATAGGTGTGTTATTAGTACTGGTTATAGCAGGGGTGATGAAACACAGGTTCTAGCTACCATATGCATCCCTTCCAGTTTTTCTGTCTGGCATTCAGGACCCTTTAAGCCATACTCCAGACTTAGCACATCTTCTTGCCCACCCTACTTGAGCAATTTCGCTCGACTGGAATGTGTCCTTGAACCAAGATAATGTGTCTTGCTTGCCCAGATGGAGGTGTAGAAGCCTCTGACTATTTGTGTGACTGGATTTTTGCCTCTGTTCTCACCCACCTTTGGATCTGGTGCTGACATGTGACCCTCCCAAAAGGTTACTCATGAGGGAACATGACTCTCAGGGTTCCTCACGCTTGGGGTTATGCAGGTCAAAGAGCTTGAGCCCATTTGTGTAGGTGCTGCTGTGTCGTAATTTATTTTAAAAGGAATTGCATGGAGCATATGTGTTCAGATTAGGGGAAGAATTTGCCAGTCTTCCTCAATTCTTGCCCCAGTCACTGGAACACGAAGTCAGAGAAGTATTGGAACCACTGCTGGTCACCTGATTACAATGGTGAATGGAGAAAGGTAGAGGAATGAAGAGCAATAATTCAAGGGTGAATCCAGATTTTTGATGCCAGAGACTTTATGTGGATCCGGTATGAGAGATTTTACCGTAGGTGGTCCAGTCGATGGCTTTGATATCTACATTTAGGTCTTGCCTGCAATTGATGCAGCCAAACCCCAGAAGAAAAGGAGGCTCAGTGTAACAGTTCATCCATCTCAGATAACTTGTTTTTGTTTAAACTTTTATTAATCACAAGAAGTGAGGGGAGAATGAAGAAAGAGTAGTTTAAACTACACGGCAGTAGTTTAAAGTGGTTCACATAGGAAATGGAGAAAACTTTAAGCCACTCCTCATTTGAGATTTTCAAGCAGCAAAACTAATATAATGGTCACAGTTCCACATCATGTTTTAACACTTGCCACAGAGCTTTTGTTACAGACTCCGTGAGAAAAATGGTAGGACTTATTGAACTCATCTGTATAACTGATGACATATTGCATGTTTTATTGTTTAGTGTGCATATAGCATTCAGATGGAAACAGTATTATGTTTTGTTCCCATACACGGGGTGGTGTTCTCAAGCCTCTTAGGGGGATTACTTGTGGTGTGATCATTACCTGAAAGTCTTCACGTGAAATATAATTTGCATTTGACAGGAACATATGCCTCCTCTTCTATTTAAGCATTCTTCTTTTGACTCCTTTTACCACGTCCACGTACCCCATTTTCAAACTTTGCATCTGTGTCTCAAGTTTTTTTTTTTTTTAAATCTTACTATCAATAAATGCTGTGATAGTTTTTTAGGCCACCCTCCCTTCCTCCAGTGAACTTAAAAATAAATAAATAAAATAAATTGCTTGGTTTTGCTACCTAACATCACATGTTTTGTCTCAACTTAAAAGGAAATGCACAAACATAAACCCAAGTTACAGAATGATCACACTCGTTTACTCATAAGGAATTGAACCTCCCGAGTTCAATGGAACTTAGTATTGCAGCTGTACTGTTTCAATTCCTTGCTGTTATACAATAACTGAGTATCTGTTCTTTAAATCATAGCACCTTGTTCTCTGAATCAAGAAGAAAAAAAATTCTTTGAGAAGGTGGATTTCTTGCCACCAATCAAAAAAGCAACATTGTGAAGTGTTTGTTCTTTTCTATTTATATTTGAAAAAGAGACAAAGCAAAATCTTTGCTTGTGCTGTATGAATTGTTTACAAAAGAAAGCTATCTATTCTGTTTTTTTTTTCTTGTTGTAAAGGTAAAGGCTGCTTCTGTTTCTCATGGTGCAGATCAATTTATGGCTATTGTAGCTATTCAGAGGAAACAGGATAATTGCTGATGTTCTCATCTACAAAACCACTTTGTAGTTCAATTCCCCCCCCCCCATACTTTTGTAAATAGGATGCGTTCTCACTGAACAAAACTGTGCCTGTGATCCAGTACTAGGTATTTGAATCATTTGTTCTGAAATTCAGTAAATGATTTTTAAGGGTTTGAAAAAGTTTCTGCATTATGGGCAAAGCATATTTTACTGTCCTGGAAATTTATTCAGAATATGTTACAGCTATTCTTGACCCTGAGATTAGATAGTTTTGGTTAAATTGCATTGCATTGCGGGTTGTTGTTGTTTTGTTTTAAATCCTCTATACAAATTGTGTTGGGGGGGGGAGAGAGCTGTGCATTGAAGGTGAGATGACATAGTTTGCAAGAACAGTTGATTTGGAATCTGATTGTAGTTCGGGGGGAGCATCTTTATCGCTGAAGTAATTTATTTTGTGGTATAATTTATTTTGTGGTATAATATTGCCAATCCCTATATGCTTTCACAAATATTTTTATAGTAATTGATCTGTTATTAAAACCTATTTGCAATGTCTTCTCTGCATGTTTCAGGGCCCTTAATTCAATTCAACCTGTCATTGTAATTAACGTCTGATATCACATACCTCTGATATCACATAAAAAGCAGAGACATCACCTTGCCAACAAAGGTCCGTATAGTTAAAGCCATGGTTTTCCCGGTAGTGATGTATGGAAGTGAGAGCTGGACCATAAAGAAGGCTGATCGCCGAAGAATTGATGCTTTTGAATTATGGTGCTGGAGGAGACTCTTGAGAGTCTGATGGACTGCAAGAAGATCAAACCTATCCATTCTAAAGGAAATAAGCCCTGAATGCTCACTGGAAGGACAGATCCTGAAGCTGAGGCTCCAATACTTTGGCCACCTCATGAGAAGAGAAGACTCCCTGGAAAAGACCCTGATGTTGGGAAAGATGGAGGGCACAAGGAGAAGGGGGCGACAGAGGACGAGATGGTTGGATAGTGTTCTTGAAGCTACAAACATGAGTCTGACCAAACTGCGGGAGGCAGTGGAAGACAGGAGTGCCTGGAGTGCTCTGGTCCATGGGGTCACGAAGAGTCGGACACGACTAAACGACTAAACAACAACATCACATACCTTAAAACGTTTCTGAATTAACTCTGGCCCTATACAGATATAATGCTTGCTCCCACTAAGCCATGGTTTGTAAACTGGAAACTAAATGTGTTCTGTTTCTCTGCTTCCTTCTTGAAATTAACCCCCATTTCTCTTCCAAGTATTGACCTCAGTCTTCACAGTTTTGACCTTCTCCAGAGCACTCCATCTATTCTGTTTCTGGCATTTACTTTGCTAATAAATAGACCGATAAAAACCATGGTTAACACGAGCCAGATTCCTTTATAACAATGGTTTCAATCTATAGTTTACAAAAGAGCCATAATTTATGTTAATAACCATTTTCTGTGGTGTAGAGGTAAGGCAAAACTATGATTAACACCAGAATCATAGAATCATTTAATTGTGGAGTTGGAAAGAACTGTAAGAATCATCTAGTCCAACCCCCTGCAATGCAGAAGTCTAAACTAAAACAGATGACTATCCAACCTCAGCTTGAAAGGTTGGATAAAACTCTGAGACCTCTGGGTATAGGGTGATAGATAAATTCAATAAATAAATAATAATTAATAATAATAATTTAAAAACCTCCCAAAAAGGACAGTGTCACTTCTTGTGGAAGACTGTTTCACTGTCAAACAGCTATTACCATCAGAAAGTTCTTCCTGGTGTTTCATTGGAATCTCCTTTCATGTAACTTGAAACCATTGGTTTGGGTCCTAGACTCCAGAGCAGGAGGAAACAAGCTTGCTCCATCTTTCATGTGACAGCCCTTAAGATATTTGAAGGTGGCTACCATATCTCCTCTCAGTCTCCTATTTTCCAGGCTAAACATAACCGGCTTCCTCAACCATTTCTCATAATACTTGGTTTCCATATCCTTGACCCTCTTAGTCGCACTCTTCTGCACACGTTCAAGCTTGTCAATATCCTTCCTTGAATTGTGGCACCCATAACCTGACCCAGTACTCCAGCTGTGGTCTTACCAAGGCAGAATAGAGCAGTACCATTATCTCCCTTGATCTGGACACTATACTTCTGTTGATGCAGCCTAGAATAGCATTAGCTCTTTTTTTCTTTTCATTTTTGCTGCTGGTGCTGTCACTTTTTTCCAGGATGATGAAGAATCATTAGTGAGCACTCTTCAGATCCAGTCAGTCAACCAGCTAAAAATCCACCTAACAGTAACCTTGTCCAACCCACATTTTACCAGCTTTTCTACAAGAATATGACGGAGGACATTGTCAAACACCTTACTGAAATCAAGACAGAAGAAAGGGATGCTCTACTGTGGCAGGATTAGGTCTCAGTCCCTGTGCTTGGCTAGGCTAAGATTGTACAGGATCAAGCCCAAAACATTATTTAAATAAAAACATGATTTAAATAAAAATTATTATTATTATTATTATTATTTAATTAAGAAGCAACAAGGAGAGTCCAAAAGCCAAGCCAAGGTGAAGCTAAGGTCAAACACAAGAGAGAAGTCCTGAGACAAATGTATTCCAAACATAGAGTCAGAGGCTGACAGCAAGAAAGATCAGTCAGAAGTCAGGTTGCAGGAGTATGGATCTGAAAGGAATGTGCTGATCCAGCAACCACCAGCCCTCAGTTGACGCTGCCAGTGCTTTGGGTTCTCCAGGAACTCTTTACTATTAAAGCGTTCAGTTATGTCCAAGGAGCTATTTGCCCTTGAGTAGCATAATTGCCCTTGAGGGACGCAGGTGGCACTGTGGGTTAAAGCCTCAGCGCCTAGGACTTGCCGATCGAAAGGTCGGCGGTTCGAATCCCTGCGGCGGGGTGCGCTCCCGCTGCTCGGTCCCAGCGCCTGCCAACCTAGCAGTTCGAAAGCACCTCCGGGTGCAAGTAGATAAATAGGGACCGCTTACCAGCGGGAAGGTAAACGGCATTTCCGTGTGCGGCTCTGGCTCGCCAGAGCAGCGATGTCACGCTGGCCACGTGACCCGGAAGTGTCTCTGGACAGCGCTGGCCCCTGGCCTCTTAAGTGAGATGGGCACACAACCCCAGAGTCTGTCAAGACTGGCCCGTACAGGCAGGGGTACCTTTACCTTCACCTTTAGCATAATTGCATTGGCCTTTCAGGTATGTCTTCACCAGATGCCCGAACCTTCTGATCCTGACACCATCATCATCATCATCATTTATTTATACCTTGCCCATCTGGCTGAGCTTCCCCAGTCACTCTGGGCGGCCTCCAACAAAATACTAAAATACAATAGTCCGTCAAACATTAAAAGCTTCCAGGTAGAACGGTGGGGGTGGAGACGCTCCTTCAGACGCTCCTTGAGGGTTAAGGGTTGCTTGAGGCCCCCCCTTTCAACTTTGACAGGGGCTCCTCTGCTACACATGAAGCAGATACCCGCCCCAAGGGTTTTCCCAGGAGCAGTCCTGCTAAGGCATCTCTTTGGCTATCATGGTCTTTCAGATCAGTCTAGTTTGAGTGGCAGAGGTCTGTGTGCTCTTGGGCTTTTAGTGATATGTGTCCTTCTGTCATCCAGGTCCAGGTTGGGGCTTAGTGTGGCAAGGGAAGACAGATGAGAAATAAATCAAAGCTAGATGGGGATAGAACATTATAAGGCCGACTCCCGGTTTGCATATCCCGGTTGTGTTTTTTTGAGGGGTCATTTATTTTTGCCATACTGAATTAGCATGTTATATATGCCATACTTATTTCTATTTCATACCTAAATAGAAGGTTGTAAAAATGTTATTGTGATACTGGTGGGGTTTTTTTTTTTAACGTTTTGATTGCTTTGTTTTCTGGATTTTAATAGAAGGCAGAAACTGGCTTGCGTGAGCATTAGAATAAATATTACCAATACATAGTCCCCATTTTGGCTGGATAAAACAGGGTATTCTCCTAAAATGAATCCCAATTTTGCATTTGTAAAAAGAATGTCAGAAAGCCAGTGTTTTTTATTATTATTTCAAGTTATTTATTTTGTTTTTATTGCCTTATTGACGGCGTAATTTTCTGTCTAGAATTTATGGTAGAGGCTCATGTGGCAATTCTGTTTTCAAATATATATATATTGAGAGAGTTGTATCAAGGCAAGGTTTTGGCAGACTTTCTCTTCAAAAACGCCTCTATCCGGATAATGGGGCCCATTAGTTTAAGGCAGGGATGGGGAAACAGGCACCATTCCCATGTGAGAAACCTTTCAGGAGCCGCATGCAAATACTGGGCTGGTCCAGAGATTTAGCTAGGCGTGAAAGAGGCAAAACTGGGTGGAGCAATGGATGGGACTCCTTCCCTTTGTATAGTAGGCTACATTCCTCTTCAAGGCAAGCAGGAGGAATTGTCACAGTTCAAGGACACATTCTCACCAGGTGGAATCACCTGAGGGCAGAAAGCAGGACCAGTAAGAAGTATGACCTGGAGAAGGGGCATGGCTTAGGCACAGTCCCAAAGGCTAGATAGAGAGAAGCCTGGAGAGCTGTATTTCTGAAAAATATTAGATCATCATTTGCTATGTGTCTTATGATAGGGTTACCGGTTCCTGGGGACAGTCACCAGATTTGCAAATCTGTCCCTGGACAATTTCCATCCCCAGAATTGCAAATCTGTCCCCGGGAAACGTGGCAGTGGCAGCCTCAGCAGCCCAGGGCCAGCCTGGTAGCATAGTTGGCTCTGGCTGGCTTCAGGAGCTGCTTGCTGCCACTGCCACTGCCACTGCCACTGCCGAAGGGGAACCAGGGACATCTGGCGGTGCAGATCTCCTGCCCCCTTCCCCCTTTGTTTTGACAGATCAGGGAAGGCTTAGGAGTCACGGGCGGGCGCTGCCCAGGAGGGGTGCAAGGCGCATGGTTTCTCTGCCAGGCAAGGTGCAAAGCCCTTCCTTTGCACCCTATGAAACATAAATGTGCAGAGTTTTTTAAAAAAACAAACAAACTGGGCAACAGCCACCCGCCTGTGACTCCCAAGCCTCCCCCGATCAGTCAAAACAAAGGGGGCAAGAGATCAGAGTAGGCTCAGGAGTCACGGGCAGGTGATGCGCCATTGCCCAGTTTTTTTTAAAACTGCACATTTATGTTTCACAGGGTGCGAAAGAAGGGCTTTTCACCTTTATACAATATGCCTGTATGCTTGGGCCCAGAGTCTTTTGCCTCACCATCCCCACTACTGACTCCCTGTTGGTACTCAGCGTCAAAAAATAATAATAAAAAGGTGTCCCCGGATTCATTGGGGGGAAAATCTGGTAACCATATCTTAATCTTATGAGTCCTCTGCATTGTCCTCCAGCCACAGTTTTCACTGCCGGAAGGTGTTAAGGCAGCAAGAGGGAGAGTGGGTGGAAACAAACACTAAAACTAAATTTGTCCCATATTAACTTGAAACATCCTTGATTTTTGATATATTTGGTTCATTCCCTGGATGACCCATTAGAATGAAGGCTGTTCTGGGAGGTGGTCCAACATCATCTCAGATGTGTAGGTTTTGGAGATTGTTCAAAAGGGCTGCTCCATGGAATTTGAATCCACCCCAAGGTCAACTCAGTTTATTTAGGCAGAGTTTATCAGCAAGAAAAGGAGAGATCTTTTCCTAAGGTTCTCAGACATATCACCATAGTACATATGACATCAATGTGGTAAATCTGGCATTTTTTTAAGCTTTTCTAAAGTATTCTGGGCATCAATAAAAGTCTAAGTAATTTATTGTTAAGCAGGTAAATGCATGAAAACATACACATTCCACATCAATAGCATTCTAGAAAATAATTCGTTAGATTACCTCAAAAAGCAAAGTAGACTTTTACTGTGTTAGATATTGAGCCCCAGTGCAGTGTTTTTTTTTCTTATACCTGCTGTTAGATCAAATGACATGACTTTAAAGTAAGAGCCTTTGCTAAGTCAACTACCATCTCATCTTCTCGTTTAAAAACAGCAGGATATCCCATCATGTCTACGGTTTAATTAGATGGTATTTTGATCATCATTCACACTCCTTAATGATCAATACCCTTGTTTTAAGTTTGTACGAAATTTGGCCTTCAAATGAAAGTTCATGCTTTTGTCACTACTGCATCCAATATAGATACTTCATTCTTGTGTTAGCTATAGGCTAATCGTATCAAAAGTCCAACTGACTTTAAATACGTTCCTTTGTATAAAATTAAGAATCTTGTTCAAATCAATGAGTAAAAGTTAAATATGTCTCCAAGCACATAGTTCTGGTTCAGAGGGTTAATAAAAGGTGAACATCTGTATGCAACTTAGCCCTAAAAAATAAGCATCTTTATCTTCGCATCACTGATGAAATAAAAAAAGATGATGCATTGCAGGGAGTGCAATTAGGATTAGGGTACAGTCAGTATGGAGTCATGGCTGATCCCATGAATTTGTATGAACCACGTTTGTGAGCACGTGTTTGACTCATTTCCACCGAACAGATTTAAACGGGCATGTATAACATACTTGCAGACATCTAAAACCCTACTTTAGTTATGTCCAGAACTGGGAATCCTCTGTGGAGTTTTTGACATTATATATTCTTGAACAACAAATCCTGATTGCACACTATAGGCTGCTTCTTAGTATCTTCCCAGTTTCAAAAATAGTTGGTGTGTAGCTGCTGGGTTGATGTGCTGAGCATGTGTATTGCCACAGTCCTTGGCCTTAGTGTCACTTTTAAGTGTGCCCCCAACACCTTGACTGCAGAAAAGCCCCATGTTGCTGATCTCAAGCCAGGGTACAGAATTAATTTAAATTAATCACTCTATTAATAAACTAAGAGCAGATAAAACAATAAATACACAGCAACAATCTTAACATGGAGAGAGGCTGACTATTATAGTATTACACTGTAAAGTTATCAATTCAGAACGCCTGAGAAAGTAACCAGGTATTGAACCTGGCACCGGAACAAAGCCAGGCTGTTTCTCTGTTTTCAGTCTTTCAACTTGATGGTTATTTCGAACTACTGTGTTTGAAGGCCTTCCCTACTCACTTAATAGGGAGTTGCAAATACTATATAGCACAAATAGCTGCTTGGCTGGTGCAGACCCTTCACTGTAGTGATACATATTTTATTTTTATTTTTTGGGACACTATTGACATTTGATTGTGGCCAGAAAACACAGAGATTTATTTTGCTACATTTCATAATGTAGCCAAAACAGGTTAGGATGCAAGCATTGTCATTTACATGAAGGACATGCTTCTATAGCAATTGCCCTTGGTTATTTTATTTTGACGAACTCAACTTGGAGAATTTCTGAAGTAGCTTAAAGTGAAATACTAAATGTTGTCTGTGTACATGGGCATGAATGTACACACACACTTATATAATGTATTTCCTGGTGATTTTCAGATGGGCTAATATTGAACTACTTTTTGTAATGGAACCAAGGTTTTGAACCAGCTGAGCAACAGTGAACTTCAATTTGTTTCATCCTAATGGAAGATAAGATAGACTCTGCTGTACAGAAATGTGGTGTCAGAGAGTGCAAAGATGGGAACCTGGTACAAGAGAGAGTGGTTTGTTTTTTTTAAGGATGTTTGTATCTATAGAAAAACTGCCATATGAAGCACTAGCTGTGCATCTCATATTTAAAAATCCCAGCATGTGAACAACAGGGGTTAAAAAAGGATGAATATCTTTGCACCTTAATGGGAGAACTGTTTCTGTAATGGTATCAAAGATAAACCAGTGTATTATGAACACTAAATGATAAAGGATGATAATATGCCATTCTTGAGACTTCTTGGCTCTTACCTAAAACATCAGAAAGTGATTGTTGAATTTTAAATAGCCATACAAATGGATGACATAGAAATTTAACTTTGCTTTGACCTTATTCTAATTCACAAGATGACTGCAAAATGACTTTGTTACATCTGAATGTATGCTGGATGCTAAATCACTCCAGAGTATAAAATCTTTGTTTTGGCATAATGTTGATGCATAAACATTTGTACCCCATACTAACCCTATAAACATCACAATCCATCAGTACAATTACAAAAAAGATTGTTTGTTTTCACACTTAAAGCAGACATGAAATAGAGTGTCCTTAACTTAATCACCACCTTGATTTACCACATTTGCATATATTTGCATATTAATTGGACTACAGATTAAAATTGGTTTTGTAATTTTAATTAAGTGTCCACAAAGGTAAATGATTAGAACTGTTTAAAATACATTCTGACATAAATAGCAGTAAAAGCTTTTGTGATGATGTTTTTGTGGAATTACATTCAGAAAGTGGCCTTTTTATGATAGTAATTTTAATCTTAAATAGAATTATACAGTCAAACAGAACTGTGGATTCATAATCATTTTTTCAAGATTCATTTAATATTTTGCTGATTTGCAGCACTTGATGAAAATGTAGTGTAGGTTTAGCTGATTGCAAAATTAGGCCTGTAGTGCTGATAAACTGAGGGTTTAAACCAAAGTCGCCTTAATAGGGTTGTACATATTTCAAATGTATTACATGTAGTTATGTAGATGATTTTTTTTTAAGTGAAGCCTCTAAAAGCCCAGAAGTAAAGGATGATCTGTCCTTTTAAAATGTAATCACCCACTTGGGTTTTCTCACTTTCAGTTCTGACCAAAGGATCCACAGTTTATTAAAGCTCTTTGTGCTAGCTGTATCAATCCAATGTATAGAGGAATTATTTCCATGTTGTCAAGGAAACATGAATGTCAGTAGGTAAAGATGTACTACTTTGCAGTGTTGTTTACTGTTTGAGGACCTACTAAACCAAAAACTATTTTAGATGCCGACTGACTCTCAAGTAACTAGAGTTAAGAAAACGTTGCTCCTCAGCCAAGAGTGACATGTTCTCCATGGCTTGCTGTTCGTTTACATAGTGGGTTTACTACACCAGTGCAAACTCTTGTGACCCCCAAGGCTTCAGGGAGCAGGAAAATCTCTGCAAGCACATTACTGTACAAATCCCTGTTGAAACAGAGTGGACCAAGCAATGTGCATGCTGCAGACCTGCTCACATGAAACTTAGTGAGCACCCGTAATCCCAAATAAACAGCTCTGTATGCTTCCCATCCACTGGAGGGACCACAGCAGGCAAAAAGAAACTTGGCAGGGGTCTAGGGGTTTCTACAGATGTTTCATTCACTTGGGCTGCAGTTGCCCAGAATCAAGCCCCATTGAACTCTGTTGGGCATTCTTCTCAGAAAACCGCATGCGATTGCACCGTTTAAGGGGCTTATGGATAAGAAGGGTGCGTATTAATTATTTGGTGGAAAATAGTACCCGTTAAAAAAACAGCAACTATGTACCATATTATTTAATTTGCTATAGTAGATAGATCCTCCATTTTCAAATTGTTTAGGTCAGGCATAGGCAAACTCGGTCCTCCAGATGTTTGGGGACTACAACTCCCATCTTCCCTAGCTAACAGGACCAGCGGTCAGGGATGGTGGGAGTTGTAGTCCCAAAAATCTGGATGGCCAAGTTCGCCTATGCCTGGTTTAGGATAATAATATGGACAGGTGGCAGGAGATAGTCCTGTTGGGGGCTTACAGTCTACCCTCCCTTGGATTTTTAGAGGGAGATGCATTCTTCTGTTTCATTACATGTTTGTAATACACCAGGGAAACGTCACTTAAGAGTGGAAGGAAAGCTGTGTCAGGGCATGTCCCCATTAAGAGTAAGGCTCTGACATTGCAAACATATAAATTTAGACTTATGCTTATCAGAATAAAAATATCACTGAAACATCACATTTCATCAGTTATAAATCAGGGTGTTGTGAATCCTGTGAACAGTGCAGGAGCTTTAGGTTAGAATCCTATAGATACTTTCCAGTGGGTAACTTCTCCATTGAACTCAATAAGTCTTCCTTCTTAAAAGACTTCAATGGGAGTTCATTATAAATTTGTGTGATCCTTGGAACTGGAAATGCCTTGCATGAATGGTGCACTCAAACTAATTTCTACTCATAGCAGACCCATTGAAGTCAATGGACCTAGATTTCTCATGTCCACTGATCTACTCTGACTAACATTGGATACAACCCCATGTTTTGACCCAAACAGTAAAGTAAGAGTCCTGAATACCTCTTAAGGTAAAGGTAAAGGGACCCCTGACATTAGGTCCAGTCGTGACCGACACTGGGGTTGCGGCGCTCATCTCGCTTTATTGGCCGAGGGTGCCGGCGTACAGCTTCCACGTCATGTGGCCAGCATGACTAAGCCGCTCTGGCGAACCAGAGCAGTGCATGGAAACACCGTTTACCTTCCCGCCGGAGCGGTACCTATTTATCTACTTGCACTTTGATGTGCTTTCGAACTGCTAGGTTGGCAGGAGCAAGGACCGAGCAACGGGAGCTCACCCCGTCGCAGGGATTCGAATCGCCAACCTTCTGATCGGCAAGTCCTAGGCTCTGTGGCTTAACCCACAGCACCACCCGTGTCCCGAATACCTCTTAGGAAGGTACAAATTTCACAGTGTTCCAGTTGCAGCATCCAAGTAGAGAGTGCTTTTTCCCCCGGGGGTCTGAAGGGGTCCGCATACTCCTAGACATTTTGTGAATCTAAGTTTGGCCTCATTGAGGGGCAGTATTTCAATATGAGTAGGGAAATGAGAGTACCCCTAAACATATTTTTTTTAAAAGAAAAAAAGCACTGTAAGTAGGTAAAGCCAAACTTGAGTCTCCAGCTGTTGTTGGACTGCAACTCCTATCATCCCTGATAACTGGTCATGCTGGCTAGGGAAGACGGGAGTTACCAGGAGGTAAGCAATAAAAAAGCTTGGGCTGTGAGCTTCCACATTGAATGGTTGTACTTTTTTTTCCTGAATGTCTGCTTTAGCTTATATGCAGAGTTCTGCATTGCAAGTGGAATGACCATCTGATTTGTGAGAGGATGGTTGGGGTGGGGCAGTGCCAGCTAGGAAAGATGCCGCAAACCATGACACTTCATTTCTGTTAACGCTGACTTGCTGCTGGCTTTGGAGAAGTTTCTTAACCTTCCAGTGCCTGTTCACTCCATTTGTGAAACGGAATGAATAATCTTGATAAGAATTCATATGTAAGGTATTCAAAGTATCCGAGGAAAGCTTCTTATGCGATTCAGCAGCGGTGTTTGTCCTTGGTACTACAGCAATAAGAGAAATAAGTTGTCAAAATGGAGTAGTGTCAGCCACATTTTTCCCCCTTCTGCGAATTGCGTGTTTTATTTATCAATGTGAACTACAACATATAATCTCCTTTGGAAAGAGTTTTTGCTACAAGAAGAATAATGGCCGCATACTCAGCAGGCTGCAGTGGGATGAGATAGCATGCTTGCAGCATTTCTTTGCAACATAATTGCAGCATCAATGAACCATGAATTCAACCTAATTAACATAACTGGAACCACTGCAATCATGCTGCCATTCAATTTACTTTTTGAATGTTCTGGTGAAGTGTCAGGGTTGCATTATTTTCTATTGAAACTCTGCCGAGTCCTGTCCACTATGAATTGTTCAGCTGCTTGCCTGCCTCGATTTAAAAATTTTTTTGCTTCTAAACTTACAGTTTGATTAATTTTTTGGAGGAAGGGGAGATTTCATTGGCCAAGTGAGTTGATCTACTGAACTACAAATACTTGTTGTTACTCTCCTTTTGGTAGATAATTGAATATTTTGATGTACAGAATTCAAGGTAGCAAATTCAGGGTTGGCAATACCTTGACAACTTACCAGTTTGATTAAAGTCAGCAAATTGTGTTTAGGCTTGGTAGTCAACAGTGATTTCCATTAGACAGGAGAAATGTACTAACAGTGCCACTGGGAACATGCGGAGAATTTTCACTGAGCATGGGCACTTTCTGTCACTGTGTTGGCTGATATAGCTCAGTTGGTTAGTACATGGTGCTGATAATGCCAAGGTTGCAGGTTCAATCCCTGTAAGGAACAGCTGCTGTTAGAGGGATTGTGCTCTGAGAGCCTACTCCACAATTTTCTGTTGCAACATGTAGGAGTTAATTCACAGACTTCAGCATAAGAAGTTTGAAAACTACTACTTGAGATATAAGAACGACCTCCAGCCGGAATATATTTTATTTGTATGGTAATAATTAAGTCTGGAAGCAATTAAAAAGCATGTGCCAAATGAAGCCAGCTTAATCTCTGGAAAGGACAATGCATTGTTCTGGGGGTGGGGGTGCAGAATCTAAACCAGTATTCTTGGTATTAAAATGTTGAAAGAAGCTGTCAATAGGCAAGAATGTCAGCTTTTATCAGTGCGAATTACAATGTATCAGTGTCATAAATTCAGCATTAAAATGGTATAAGAGCAAACAAGGAAAGACAACAGCATTGAAACAGCATAACAGACAACTGGGCTGCAAACTTGTTCCAAACTTGTTACATATACAATGTCTTGTGGCATTGAGTTGACTGGGTGCAAGATCCCAGCCCTGGTGCTTAAGAACCATGTTTATTTACTTATTTGTTATTAAGTAGTTTTATATGCTGCTTTTTGACTTCAGTCCTCAAAATGGTTCACAACGTTTGTGAAATGTAATGGATTTATTAAAAAGAACTGCACAATTAAAGCAAAACAAAGCCAGTGCAGCTGGAGCCAGGAGCAGGAGCAAGCACCCAGAGGTATTTGGGTCTGATCTCCACTCCTACCTCTTAAAGCTGGATTCCTTTCAGCAGAGCAGTTGGCCCCAGAAGGCCCTGTGATGATGGGAGAGGGGAGCATCTAGCAGAGCAGGGGTCTAATGCTGCCTTCCCCTGTGTATTATTTATTTATTTATTTATTTATTTGAGAGATTCATGTACTGCCCTTTGTCGAAAGGCCATGGACCAAGTGTCGAAAGGCCATGGACCTAATGAAATGCCATGTACATAGGTATCATAATAGCCCAAACACAAAAAGTTGAAACAGTTATATAAATGCCACTCAAAATACTAGATAATATCAAATTATTCAAAGTGTAAATCTGGTAATAAACTGAGTCCTTGTGAAATACAATCTGCCTTTCAAAAAGGACTCAAGAACTTGAAAGAATAAAAGCAAAGTTGACATGCAGACCTGAAGGGCGTGGAGGTCCTTGGCACTTGCTTTGCTTTGTTTCAAGCTGAGGAAAATGTGGCCTTCCAGATATTGGGCTCTAAGTCTCTCCAGCCCCAGCCATCATGGCCAGTGATCAGGAGCGATGAGGGTTGTAGGCCAACACCCTTCCCACCTCTGCAGATACAAAAGAACTAGAACCTGGTGAAATCAGATCCAGTGTTTATAGGTCAAACTTGGGCCTGATTTACAAATTATCAAAACAATATGGCAGCTGTTCCCATATGGTCTAGAGCAGGGTTTCTCAAACTTAAATCCACCAGCTGTTTTTGGACTACGATTCCCATCGTCCTGCTAGCTAGGGATGATGGGAGTTTTAGTCCAAAACCAACTGGAGACCCACGTTTGGGAAACCCAGGTCTAGAGGCTCTCATCCTGCATTGATCTCATAAGTTGCGAATGGATGTTAGCATGACATGTAGGAACTGCCAGATTGTGTCTGGAGTTTTGTAAGCCTTGGTGTGCCGCCTCCTTTTGCTGCTCTTCGGCCCTGTGCTGGAGTGCTATGTTGAAAGCTGGAATCCAACAGTATCTGCTATCTGATTCTTTTAATTGGTGGTTCCAGACATTGGATCCGTGACTTTTTTGCAGACGGAACTAAGTCAGGATCGCTTGAATTACTAATAAATCTTTTTGAGCAGATTTTAGTATCAGTCTGAACCCCTGCATCCCAGTTCAGCGGACAGCCAAACAAAACAGTGATTTTTGAGCCCCTTTCTTCTTCTGCGTAGTCATTCTAAAGCTCCTTCCTGATCTTGCATAGTGAAGTAAGCAACATTAAAGTGCCATTTTAGTGAACTTTGTCACTTATGGGGCATGCTATATTTGGTTGTGTGTGTGTGGTGTTTTTTTTTTATAAAAAAAAAACAGCCCACAAACTTCAGTATTAACTCAAATAGGAATCATTTCTAGGCATCTTTGAATACATTTCCCCAGAATGTAGTCTGATTTTTGGAGCATGGCACAAAGCTTCTCAGCCAAGACACATCTTAAAAATAGAGAATTGATTTGAAAAGTCTGTTTCTTAGTTACATTGGCTGCTCTCCTCAAACCAGAGTGCAGAGTAGTCCCATTGAAGTGGTCTGAGGATTGCAACCATAGCATCAAAACATTATTCAGAGCACGTCAGAGAGGCTTTTTGGCTTTCCGTTGTTTTTATTTCCATTTCCATACTTTCTTTTGTTTTTATTTTTGCTTGTATCCAGTTGTATGGCTCCTCGGCAACATTGGTTTCGTTTGCTTATGTTATTAATACCAAAGTTAAAATGTTGAAATAATTTTCTTCTCTTCTGATACTTAATGCCACTTCTTTTCAGTTAAATTGTATGGTGATTGTTGCTTCTTTGGTTCCGAAAACTTCGATGTTTTTGTTTTGTTTCTCAACCAGTTTCTCAACCAGCTGCATGTGGAAGGAAGGCTGTGCAAGCCCCACATCCCTTCCTTCCACACGCACAGTTATGTGCAGCTGCCTCAACCCTGCTGTGGAAACCATCCAGTGTTTAAGAAGAAAGCATATGCAGACCAACTGCCCATCATACTGCAGCTG
The DNA here is from genome assembly GCF_964234715.1 of Podarcis melisellensis. Taxonomy (NCBI): domain Eukaryota; kingdom Metazoa; phylum Chordata; class Lepidosauria; order Squamata; family Lacertidae; genus Podarcis; species Podarcis melisellensis. The sequence goes on along the minus strand of NC_138528.1, from coordinate 99,159,202 downwards.
ATTCACTAGGACACTCCATTTGTGTCCATCAAGCATCCAGTCCTGAGTAATAATTAGGGATGGCTCAAGCATTTGATCAAAGGCCCTGGGAGGAATAAGTGCCCTTGTTCAAATGCCTGAGAGCAGGATCAGAGCAAACACATGCCTGTGAGCAGGTCTCTTTTTGTCCCAAACCACCACCTTTAACTTCCTCTTCCTCCCGTTCAATGGAAGACAATTTACATTTGGCCCAGCGAAAGGGAAAGCAGAGGCAATGGCCACAGATACCTAGCGGAGTGTCCCAGGGCAGTTCACAACAGAAAAGCATAAAAGTAAGAATACAAAGTACATAATAAAACAAAAACAAACCAATAACCCCATTCCCCACAAACACATTAAGAAAACCATAGAATGTTAATTAGCTGAACGCTTGGTTGAAGGGAAATGTTTTCACCTTGCACCTAATGTAATGAAGGCACCAGGTGAGCCTCCCTGGGGAGGGCATTCAGCAAATGGGGAGTTGCCACAAAGAAGTCCTGTTCTTCTCTTGCCGCCCTCCAGACCTCTAGTGGAGGAGGAGGTTGGTTCACATAGGGAGAGGCTGTTCTTGAAGTATTGCAGACCTGAGGCATTTATGACCTTATAGGTCAAAACCAGTGCTTTGAACTGAGCCCAGAAATTAATCAGCAGCCAATGTAGTTGGGCCGGGATTTGTGCAATACGCTCAAACTGCCCTGCCCTACCAAATTCTCAACCAGCTAAAGTGTCCAAACCGTCTTCAGAGGCAGCACTACATATAATGTGCTGCGGTAATCTAAACCCAGAGGTTACCAGAGCCTGTAGAACAGAAGTTAGGCTATTCCTGTCCAGATAGAGGCGCAGCTAGGCTATCAGCTGAAGCTTATGGAAAGCACTTTGCACCACTGAGGCCACCTGAGCCCCAAGCTGAGAGTAAAGAATCCAGAAGTACCCCTAAGCTATGTACCTGCTCCTTCAGAAGGACTGTAACCCCATCAAGAGCAGGCAACTTCCCTCCCATTCATCCGATCTAGGGTGTTGAGCGTGTGGCATAATGCAAAATTGCTCCATGGCTTCACATAATGGCAACTGCGAGGGTCTAATGCAATGCAAAATAGCCGCCATGTTGGGGGGGGCGCGTGGCAGAAATAGCTATCATATCTATAAAAACAAGAAACGAGAAGGGAAGACAAAATGGTGTGGATGTGCCTTGCTCCCTATCTCATGCATTGTAGATCTTTGAGGGGATGTTTACAGAGATCTTTTGTGAGCACCATAGAAGGTACTGATGAATGCACAGGTGTTCCTGAGTGCTGGATTGTCAACCTTCTGTAATATATTCAGTTGAATGCTGAACTCTGTGCTACTATTTAGAGCTGATGATACACATTTTCTATGTATCTATGTACCTTTGTTAAATTAGTACGGAGAAAGGTATATTGCATTACTTTAAGTTTTTCATACTTGAGATTAGAAATGTTTCTCTCCTTTTCCATTTTAAAACTATTTTCCTGTGAAAATTTTCCTAAAACAACAGACCTTCAACCCAGCTGCAGCCTATTGATTGCTCCAATATAATTAAAGATAACGAAGTCATATTGTGAAAGAAGGCACTTAAAAAAAAACAACAACCTCATTTTCACCATAGGTGAAAAAAGTCGGCAAGTTGAAACATATAGCTCTCAGGAATGCTATTCTACAAAACAGCTCAACTACACTTGGATCTTAAATTGCAGTAGCAATTTGGAAAAGGTTTTCAGACTGGAGCTATGTTAAATGTTAATAGCAAAATTGAGGTACTTTTTTTCTTTGATCTCTTCCTTGGCTTCTATAAAATAATGGAATCCAAACCAAGTGCCATTTATATATACACCTCCTTCTTTTGATCTTGTCATGCAGGAAATGGGGAGCGGGGAGGTTGCCTGGTCCTCGTGCTCTTTCAGGTGAAGGCCCTATGCTGTTTTAGAAAGTTTTGTTTTGTGGCTTTTTTTGCAGGAATTTTCAGTTGTATGGTATACTCTTTGGTATTCGGAAGAGATAGCAGTATTAAGTCAAGTTTTGAATTTGGAACAGATAGCAGTGTTGAGTTCCTAAGTTTGCAAAGCTATTCAGTACAATCTCCCCCACTCACTTAGCATTTGTCACTTCTAGCACAGACCTCCCTCCCAAAAGGAATACTATATACCCATCACACATTTTCAGTACTCTGTCTTGTAACAAGGATAGGCAGAAATGATGACCACTGCTATGGGTAGGGTGAAAGGCAGGGAGTCTAAACAGAAGGTGGAGCCAGAACCAATGAGAGCCAGCTAATTCTAGTTTTGCACCCACCCTCCTCCCTGTTGTTGTTTAGTCGTTTAGTCGTGTCCGACTCTTAATGATCCCATGGACCAGAGCACGCTTGGCACTCCTGTCTTCCGCTGCCTCCCGCAGTTTGGTCAAATTCTTTCCTTCTTGTTAGGTTCTACAATTAAGCTTTAAAAATGGAAGCTTTATGTGGGAGGAGAGTTCCCAGTTCTTCACATCTCTAGTTGACAGGGGAGAGTTTGGAAAAAGGGTTGCAGGTATATAGGCCAGGTCTGAGAGGAATGCGAGCAGGGGTTCAGCTCCTACTTATTTCATATTTTTGAAACTTCTGGACAAACCCATATATACTTCAAGCTTGTTATATATAGAGAGAGCTACTGCCTCTGATCGCTGATTGCCGAAGAATTGATGCTTTTGAATTATGGTGCTGGAGGAGACTCTTGAGAGTCCCATGGACTGCAAGAAGATCAAACCTCTCCATCCTTAAGGAAATCAGCCCTGAGTGCTCACTGGAAGGACAGATCGTGAAGCTGAGGCTCCAATACTTTGGCCACCTCATGAGAAGAGAAGACTACCTGGAAAAGACCCTGATGCTGGGAAAGATTGAGGGCACAAGGAGAAGGGGACGACAGAGGACGAGATGGTTGGACAGTGTTCCCGAAGCTACAAACATGAGTCTGACCAAACTGCGGGAGGCAGTAGAAGACAGGAGTGCCTGGCATGCTCTGGTCCATGGGGTCACGAAGAGTCGGACACGACTAAATGACTAAACAACAACTGCCTCTGGCTGCTCCATCTTTGCCTTTCAAAGATAAAAAGGCCACAATTTCCTGGTGTGTGTGGAGGTGGTATAAAGGATATACTAACCCAGCACAACACCATACGCTGGGCGGGGGGGGGGGGGCAGCGGTAGAAACAGTCCTACTGTTGCATTGCATTTTGTTGTATCTGCTGCTTTGAAGATCCATCTGGGCTAAAGCATGCTTCTCCTGGAAATTTTCATTTCTTTATATACATATCCTCATTTTAGACACCCTGCCAAACTATGGCTAAAGAAGCTTAAATATGGCTGAATTTAAACTTATGGTTTGCAGTTGCACAGCGATCCAGAATCTGAGACCATGGTTTGAAGTGGGCTTCCAAGCCATGGGTACTGCTAATTATTATTTTGATGTCTAAGATTGACAAACCGTAAGTGCAACCATCACTTTATCTGCAGAAGTTGCTGCACCATGGAGATTGGAGAGGTGATGAATTTGTGAAGTTAAGATGAATAAAGCAAATATACACAAGCTCTTCCAAACCACTGTTTGCTTATTGTATGTGTGGAATCTCAAAGCACCACATGGGATCTAAACTATGGTTAGCCGAAGCCATTGTTTGATGTGATATCTGAATTGAGTCTTTAGTGAAACGATAACAAATATGTCTGGAATGTTCCTTTTTCTCTCCTCTTTAAAGTACCTAGCTTTCACTGGATTTGTTTCCCAACTCCCAAATGGAAGTGAAACAACAGACTTACAAGAAAGGCAAACAGACTTTCTCATTTTGGTTCACAATCACAGGGATTTCTTTCTTTAAACAACAAGGAGTTCTCCCTCAAGGTTTGTACCTACAGTGGAAAAGAGATAAAATCCTTGAAATTGAACAAATTAACAGCAAGCCCAGTACGACTTTACATGGTTTTATGACAGCATCCTGTACACCTTGACAAGAATTTCTGACTAAGCTTTAAATAACTTGCCTGTATGTGTGTGTGTGTGTGTGTAGCCAAACAAGCCCCAAACCTGAAAGAGCAGATTATCTTTTGAAGAGCAAACATTAAAAGCTCTGTGGACAAACCTATTTTAGCGGGGAGGTAAGAATACTGAGCTTTAAACAAGCAAAACTGTCTGCAGACAAATTTTTTTTGAGACACTGAACTTCGGTTATTTTACACATATCCTTAGTTTCACAGGACATCATTAAATAATGCATCAACAATTAGACTATATATTCAGTATGAGGAATACATCTGGTCAGAGGCTGTAGTGATACAAGTATGTTGTAACTGCAGATATGAGTCAGCCCTGTATAGTGGATAGGGTGTGGAGTTGTATTCAGTCTCCACTCATCCATGAAGCTCACTGTGTGGCTTTGATGGCCCCTTTTATTTTCTCTTAGGCTTACCTGCTTCACAGGGTTATTGTCCCATTTCTGCATAAATCTGTGATTTATTTATTTATTTACAATCTGCATTGAAATGTTTATTTAAATACATATTTTATCCAGTGTACATTTTTCTAAATATATTTGATTCCAAAACAGACATTTTAAACATTTCACACAGTTTCTGAGCCAGAAAAAGTTTCTGAATTCTGAAGGAAAATTACATTCTGATCTATACATTATTTCAGCAGGGGAAGATCAGGTCAGTTTGCATCAGAAGTCACCGAAATCTAATTCCTCAAGCATCCTTACCTAGGAATTACATAAAATTCAATCAACTATATATTTTTGAGAGCTATTTGTTTGTTCACTGTCCATTTGGATGCTTATTAGGATATCATAAGGAAAATTCGTTTGATGGCTCCTGAGATCAAGGAACAGGTCTTTTGTCTATGTTTGAATATAATTTGATGCTATTTTGAACCAAGATGACGGACTACATCTGTCAAAACTGCAGTGATTTTAACCAAAAATTTCAAAAATGCATTGATTTTTGTTGTTGTTTCTTTCAACTCCTGAACAACTTAGGGTACAAGACTTCCAGCAATGAACATGGAAAAAGTGGTACATTTCTCATATTTTTTTCTTACCATCCGTATTCTTGGTTCTAGGGAAGCATACATATCCATAACAAAGGGAAAGAGCTGTCCCATGATATTTCCTGCCTGAGGCAAAGAGCAAGTTGGTGCTTTCTATTGGCTGCACAGTAGCTACCTGGGTTAGCATTAATCATATTTCCAACATTGGCATGCATCCTTGACCACACCTGAGGACAACAGGCTGGTTCAGTTGGTACATGGTGGCAGGCTGGTGCATGACAAACCTCTGTTTGCTTTTGCTGGTGTTGTCCTGCCCCCTAATATCTTCAGCCTGAGGTTATTGCCTCATTCTGCCTAATGATAGGGCCAGTCCTGCATTTGAAATCATTGCGGGAGTTAGCTTCTTAGTTTTAGCTGTTTGCATATACAATGGTGGTGTGCTTCCTACATTAAAAAAAACCATCTCCCTAAAGGGTGTAATTGGATAAAGGGAAAATGCAATGTGCAATATTTTCACAACCGAGCCTGAACCCTCATCCACATTATACTTAGCCTAGTTCTGCAAATACCCCAGTGGTATGACACTACTTAAACCAAGCAGCGCTCACTTCACTTCACCCTCGTCCCTTTCCGTTGTCCCAGTACTCATTCATCTCTTGTAATACACTGACATTGTAACCTTTTTTTGCTGGAAAGTAGAGCATCCTGGGATTCTGCCGCCACAAGCCAAGGCTAGAGCTTCAGATGTATATTACCTTGTGACTGAGAGAAATTAAAATGATATCTCTGTGTTTCATGTAGTACAAGAACGCTGTATGCAAGGCCACCGAGAGGATTATAAAGACCCTGGGCAAAACTAAATCAGGATTTTTGGCCCAGGCCCAACTTCATACAAATAAGGGACCTTGGCCAGGATCCAAAGAACTGTGATGCTCGTACAGTGAGCCCAAGATTTTAAGGCTGGACTGCCCCCCCTTTCTTGAACAGTAGCTCCTTCCTACCATGCTGCATATGAGACCGCTTTAGAAACTGTCAGAAAGTTCAAAATCATGTTGTGATGTCGAATAGGGCAAGCCGTCTGAAGCAGAGTCAGGCATTGAAGTGAGTTAGACTTAAGGCAGGCGGCTTGCTCTGAGTCTGTAATAATTAGGCCTGTACCTGCTTACCTCAGAGTATATCTTGTTGAAATCAATGGAGCTTTCGCAGAAGTACGTATAGGATTGTGCTGTAAGTATTTGCTTGCATCCTGGTCCTTGACAATAAGGGTCAAATGGTCACTGATGGATTTGCTTTCATTCCTCATAAATGCACCTAAGGTTACCTGGCTGTATGAATATTACAAGGCCATTTCATACCGCTTGATGTCATCACACACACACACACACACACACTTCTTGCAGCTTAATTAGCTTACATTACTGTTCCCTTTAGGAGAGCTGTGCCTGGTATTTCTTTGTTTCACTGCTATGTTGGATACCTGAGGAGGTGTTAAAATAATTAAGGTGAACTATGTGTTTTCTTGAGAAACACACAAAAGGATTTGTATCTGCACAGGGGATTGAGCTATCAAAAACAGATGTGACCATGTGGAACATTTCACATAAATTTATTTAAATCATTATTTACCTGTAACATACAAGCAGGGTTTTAGCTGCACTAGCTTGTTGCCAGTACATACTGCCAATAATCTGCCAAAAAGGCAGCTTGCTGGCAAAATCGTTGAAATGGTTAGCTTATGCTTACAGAAAACATTACAACCCTGATTCACATTAAAATCTAACAGAAACGAACCCTTTGATGCTAGAGATGCTGGATTGTGTTATCAAAATATGGTATACAGTTTATTTGGATTGTCTATACCCTACAAGAAATATGACTATCTATTTGTAATGTGATATGTAATCATCTAAGGCAAGTTATTGTTTTCGGTTACTCTTCGGAGTGAGATCACATGGTTTCTGCTCAGATTTAAAAGACGTGGTTCTTGCATAGGGCCCATACAACAGGCTAAGTGTGTGTAGAATGGCTAGCCAATTAATAAAGAAAAGTAATGAAAATCAAAATAACATTGACTTCTAAGGCTAGCTAAACTTTTAAAGCAAGACTTTCTTTTAGGAAAAATCTTATGCAGAACACAAACTTTTTCATCCAAGTATCATTTCAGTAATGGCAAGCTTAAATATTGGAGACCATGGGGAAACATAATATTACGATAATGTTCTTTGGTGCGGTTTGGAGGGGTTTAGGAAACATTTGGAAGTATTTTTCTCATAGAGTCACTTAACTATTGAAGTGTTATGATAGCATTCCCCTCTGCATTGTGTATTTACTGAGAAAGTCCGTTTAAAGGGGACACTGATTTTTAAAAATACTGATTAGAAGAAATTCCTCTAACCAGGAAATTACATGCTTTGGTGGTGGCAGTTTAATAATAGGATGCAGGGGAAGAACCCAAACTCCATGTGATTTGAAGATGAGGTGTCTTCTTACAAAAATGCATCCATTTCCAGTTCTGTTCCATCTTTTCCTTTCAGCTGCTTTAAATCAAATGCGTATTTTGTAAGTCAACATCCTAGAACTGAGTTGGTGGGTGCTGCAGCTAAAGTCTGGATGTTGGTGGCTATGTGCCAGCCTTAAAAGAATCTAACCCAGTTCTCAAAAAGCTTCCTTAGTTAGTATACACAAAGTGATATGTTCTAAACCTTTCTCAGGTGTTGTGATCAAAATTAGTTTCCATTGTACCCTGAGCTATTCTTTTGTTTTTAGCACTGCTATTCTGGGCATGCTCTCTTGGAGGTAAACCCAACTTTTTGCACTGGAGCTTATCCATAGCTAGCATGTTTGTGAATACAGCCTAAATGCTGCAGTGTAGTTCTTGCATTACTGATAACTTTTAATAATTGTGTAATATCTTAGAAGTTATTCTGTGAAGTATTTAGTTTTATCTTCATAAAAGCTTCATGCTATATACATTTGAAAACATTCATGGTATTTTGTTTATTGACTTCAGTTTTGCTGCAAATTATATACAGATAGAAAGAAAACAAAACTTTCTTTCTTTCCATACTGAGTATTTAGGGGGGGGGATGTAAAAAGAACACAAATAAAATCTTTTAAACAACCTAAAGTGATTTAAGGAGTTTGCAGGGAACCTTTTGCTAGCCACTCAGGGGTAAATATGTTATGTAACAAAGTGGTATTAAGTCAGTAATAATCCCACAACTACAGAGTAGATTAAAATGGTTTTGGCTAGAAGGGTGTGGAACTAGGGGGAGGGGGAAGCACAAAGGAATCAAAGCCCAGAATGCACACATCTGTGAGGTTTGTGTTTATTTTGGGAATAGCTTCTGCCTTTTCCTTTCTCCTTTGCATAATTCTGTGGCAGACTTTCTTTTCAGCTAGTCCTATTTCCATGCTGTGTGCTTCCCAGAAGAAGAGCTCTATGAATGTTATACTCAGAAGCCTTATCAGATGAGCAAAACAAAGCATTTCAATTTCACAGAGCGTCTTGTGTAGCTTTAAAGAAAAGCAAAACACACACGCACACACTTGAAATCCGGGATCTTTAGGTCCACTTGCAAACAGTGTTCAGACAGAGTACTTTGTGGACTTCTTACGTGATATGTTCTGTCCCTCCTCTTTACATTGAGGTCTAGGAATTACAGCCTAGAGGAGATGAACACTCGGAAGATGTTGAAAGTGCAGTTGATTGAGGATGAAATCGGATTGGCAAGAGGATTGTGAAGAGCAGGAAATGCTGAGGAAATAAAATGAAATTTGCTGGAGCTTTTGAATCCTAAATCCAGAGGAATGAGAGTTTCCCCCCAGCAAAATATTGGGGAAAGAGGTAGCATCTGGAAACACTCTAACGTTAAAGAGCCTGGCTTTCTTTTGTTTTGTTTGCACAATCTACTATCCTACCTTAAGTCAGGTGCCTTTCCTCAGTTAGCCACTTAGCTGAGTGATGCTCCAGCATATTACTAACATTTCCCTTTCCTCTTTGTTGTTCTTCTTGCAGCTTTCTTCACTCTCGTATTTGTTTAATACATGCTGTAAACACTAAACTAAAAAGTTAACTGGTTAACATCAAGCAAAGCCTCAACAGGTATTCATTTCACCTGAGTCGTTTAGCTATAACTGAGCAGAATGCATGCCCAAAAGCCGGGAAATGTGATGTGGGGCTTTGAGAAGGCCAGGACATCATTGGATGTTAAATCAATCTACCCACAATGATAACCTCCATAGTCTCAAGTGCTTAAAATACGCAGATCCATAGCCATCCATGGACTGCCAAAAAGCAGCCTAGCAAAAAGGACACTGAGAAATATTCGGTTCACCACTCACATTCTTCAACATCAGACAATCAGTAGCTATAGATTACAGTAGGCATCTTCTGCCCCAAGGTGTTTTGCACCGTTCAATAATGGCAGAATGTCCCTCATTCCTACGTCTACTGTTTGGGAAACAAAGGAGGACTTCAACAAAATGTTACAGTGTGAAATGCTGTTGCTTAGGTTGCCTGCCAGCCTCTCCTCCATGCCTTCTCTCAGGGTACGCCATTCCACTGCCCTTGCTTCTTATTTTTCCAGCTGTTTTCGTCCCCTTCAATAACTAGCCAGTATTCCATGGCCATAGACCATACTTTGTCCTAGTGGGCTTTTGGGATTTAAAAAACAACAACAAAAATATTAGCCAGCCCTCTCCTTCACCAAAATAAAGTTCTTGTACTTCTGCAAACCCTGGCATTCCACAAACCTATTTATACCTCCTTCTGCTATACCTCCTTATACCTCTTGCTGTTTTGGGTGCATAAAGATTCATACTTTGAGAACTGAACCCATTGGCAGTGTTTAGGCGGCAACCATTTTGTGTGGGGGTTTCGTTCCTGACCACCGTGTGCATCGATGGAACACACAGAAACCCACCCTGCTCCTTTCCACTTCTGTTCCGCCCCCACCCCCATTCTGCCCCACTTTGGGGCCACTTCTGGGTCAACAGCAACAAGCACGTGCATGATGGTCGCTGCCTGTATGTGATAGCACATTCAGTTTTGGTGCATAAAGTGAAAAAGGCAAGCAAATGAACAAAACTTAAGAAAAAATGTTTGGAAAGTCATCAGTTAGTGTGCAGATACAGTGGTACCTCAGGTTACATATGCTTCAGGTTACATATGATTCAGGTTACAGACTCTGCTAACCCAGAAATAGTACCTCGGGTTAAGAACTTTGCTTCAGGATGAGAACAGAAATCATTCTCCGGCGGCACAGCAGCAGCGGGAGGCCCCATTAGCTAAAGTGGTGCTTCAGGTTAAGAACAGTTTCAGGTTAAGAACGGACCTCCGGAACAAATTAAGTACTTAACCCGAGGTACCACTGTACTTAATGGACTTGATAGGTGCAGTGTGCATTGTGTTTGGACATTGTGCTTGGGTCTCTAAAGATCTATTCACTCTTGAACCTGACTTGAATGGATTCTGATAATCCACTGTATCTCTGAACTTGCTCACAGTATATTTGTTTGTTTGTTTATTAACTGCAGTTATATAGCCATCTGATAGCAGAAGTTCTCTGTGCAGCTCACAGAGAATAGCAATACTACAAATTGGAATACAATGTAAAACAGTAAAAACTATTACAGATTAATAAGAAATGTTAAAACTAAAACTCAGTTTTAAACTGCGAAACCTGAAAGACTGAACGATTATAACGTCATACCGCCCTGTGGAAGCCATTCCATAACTGGGGTGCCACTACTGAAAAGGTCCTTTCCCCACCGTCAACTTGGTGTGATAAGAATTGTAAAGCACCTGTTTTCAAAAGAGAGAGGGTGGCTTTTCTTTCTCTTTTTTACCATCCTTTTCATTTTAGCTTTCTTCTAAATATACATCAGTGTCATTTACAGCAAAGAGTAGCTACTGCTGTTTCACATACTTGTTTGTTTGTTTGTTTTTTGACAACATGTGACCTTAGAAGTGGAAATAATAAAACGTCTGCATTTGGGAAGAAACACTGGCATACGTTTACAAAACCTGGATAGAATCTCATTGAAAAATCATTATGGTAGGTAGAGTATGAACATCTTTATGAGATTTTGTCCTGCTGCCCTCCCATGCAGAATCATCTGGTAGTGATACTTCCCTCTGCAAAGAGAGTCTTTGGATTCAGAAGTCATTCTTTTTTGCCATCTTGAGGTCTGAGATACGGGTTTAGTTTCCTGGAGATCTTTACCTGAACACAGCTTAGTATTTTAAGTGGCTTTCCCCAGACATTTACAGAGCAAATATGTACCTAGATATTTCCATTTTTACTTCATTGCATTCTTCTAGAACAGCCCTGGATTTATAGACATGGTCTCTATGAAGTTTGAAAGTTATATATGTAGAATATATTTCTTCCAGCTCTCACATGTTTTATGTGTTTTGTTTTTATGAAAAATAGCTTTTCAGAATATACTGAATGTAGCACACAGTCCAGGACCGTTTCTTTAATAATTTGATCTAACCCAAAACAGCCCTTCAGCCAATGTTTCTAATGTGGTTTTTATTCATTTGACGATGACATCAGTATCTTCCCATTCTTCTTTTGGTGGTGTTTTTAATAAAATGGTGTATGAGTTGACTGTCAGTGCCAATGAAGAATACTGATTCTCATAAGTAATGTTTCATTAGGCCAAATGAGATGTTGTGAATAAACATGTACAAAAGGACATGATGACATCTAACGTGCAAACAGTAGAAGCCTCGCGTCTCTGCTGCAAATTAATGTGCATAGGTGTGTTGGCACGGCTGTTTTCGATGTAGAGAATGTGTATTGCACAAGCTAGAAAGAATGGCAAATCTGGCAGATTAAATGTCAAACATTCAGGCTGACATTTATAGTGACTTTTAGCATGTTAAGAGATTTCTATTATGTAGTCAAGAATTAGTTATTTTTGCTGTAGTGTTTCAACAAAGCGTTTACAGTCAAATGCACCAAGCTGACAGGTTATTTATTATATTTGTGGTACTCTCAGGGCTTATTTTTTTTGTTATGTTTATAAACATTGTAAATGGGAATATTATATCTCAAAGGAGCCAGTCTAAATTCAGCAAAGGGGAAAACGTTTTTACTTACATTTCCAGTAGAGGTTTTTGGTGTGCGTATTTGTGTGTGTGTCTTTGTCTTGTTTTACATTAGAAATCAATGTGCCACGTAGTAAACCAATGGCTTTACAAAGAGGCTAGGCAATGCAAGACACACTGGCATACTAAAGCTGTGAGTTTGTGACTTTTCTTTATATGTATTCTAACCTGTTGCCTGATAGTTTTGAATTTTGTGTGTTATAAACCAAGAGCACCACTCTGGCATCTCCCTTCAATGCTGGTACCAGGTGCCACCCAACAACTGTTGCTGTTGTTCTGTTGTTCATCAAAAGTATAAAATGTTGTATGTGCAAGGCCACATCAGAGTGTGAAAGTGGGGTTATGAAAAGTCCCTGCATGCTTTCAAAGCTGATACTTGTGAGAAGCTGTTGGTGAGAGCAGGAGATGTGGTAGGACCTTGCTGCTTTTCTTGAATCTATGCCGCCTTCCAGGGTCAACACATGTCAGGGCTTTAACCTTGGATAAGGACAAGAACTCGATCCAATGTTATGAAGTAGCGAAGAAAACATCAATCGGTATTGTGCCAGTTTATGTGTGTATAAAGAAGCCAAGTTAATCAGAATTACTTGTGCCTCTTTTCTCGCCTTTATATAACATCAGATTTTGCATTGGAACAGAGGTGGGAAATGTGCAGCCCTCCAGATTCTGTTGGACTCCAACTTCCATCAGCCCCAGCCAACATGATGCCCTGTGTTTTAGTCCAACAAATTTGGAGGGACTTTGGTCCAACAGTGCACTAGAATCAGGGAAAGAAGTTAAAAATGTGTCCTTCTTTCCACTTGCTTCTTTATAATTTTGAATTAGCTCCATGTGCTACAAGCACTTAATGCTGTTTGTTATGGTATGACTTTTCAGTAATAATAGTTTATATAAGGTCTACTTTAGTCTTTAACACTTTTCAAACTACAAATGAACAAACTTTGCAGAGAGAAGGGTGGAATGGTGAGACACCTCACTCCTGATCTAACACAGGTTTGGTTAAAAGTTAGAATAGTGTCTAATCATGCAAAATTGTATTTTACTGTGAAATCACGAGTCCTGCTTTTTCAGAGTTCCCAGTCACACTGATTGATCCCTTCCATTGCACAAGAGCAAGCTCTGTTCCAACATTCGTGGAAATGGACTGCTGCTACAGTCCAACATACCCATGAGTATTTAGGCTATTCACACTGATTGTATAAGGGCTCCATAACAGTGATCTCCAAGCGGTGATCCACTTAACCCACACAGGGGTTGAATGGCACTATTCACGTAATAAAAACTAGCATAGCAATATCAAAATTTTCAAAAGTAGGGGGTCCACTGCTTAGCTTTTGAAAAACAGGGGGTCCACAGAACTTAGCTAATTGGGAACCACTTCTCTATAACATGGTGAACTGTAACAGCTTTAAGATTCTTCTACCAAGTTATTTGAAATGTTCCTTCATCATCATGTCCATTTCTAGTTCTTAATTTCTAGTGATATGTTAAAGCATGCAAACCATTTGAGTAGCAGCTGGGCAATAGATTGTCTGTCATATCATTCCTGCCATGTTGACAATAGAGGTTGTACTGTGTATGATTTGTGATGTAGACTGTCCTGTCTTCCAGAGATTATAAAAGGTCTTGTGTTTTTAGACATAATGATGCATAGTGAAAGCTCAGCCACCTAAGCTAACTTGCAAACTTTTTTAAAAAATCATTTCATTGAGGAACACTTTGGTATTCCTCATGCAGGTTTTATTATGTCTGCACTATTGCTATTAAGATATACAGAACTACTTGGTGCCAAAACAATGCCAAGTTAATGTGGATAATACTTACTCCTTGATATATCATGAAATAAATCTTGCTTTAAAAATCATTCAGCGAACAGTATTACAAACTAACTACTTTAAAAACTGTCAAGGTGATTAGTATTATGTATGTAATGCAAGTAGATAGAAAAAGTCTTGATTGTGCCCAGATTGGGCTTTCCACGTACATCTTGTAGAAAATATATTTTGCAGCTGTTTTCATTGACATCTTATCTAATAACTGAAAATCCCACAATGGATTTATGAGAACTTAAACCTGGAAAATAGCTGAAAGTGAGGCACTGCATAATTGGGCACAAGGACTAGAATCTGGGTAAGGAGACAGAAGACCACATAGAACAAACTATTGGGATTGGGGTGTGGTTTTAGTAATAGTAATAGTATTAGTGGTAGTATTCCACCATTCATTTATGGGAGATTATGCAACTATTTGCAATGTTATCGTATGAGAACATGGAAACTTTTAACAACAGGGATGTCCCCAAGCTGATCATTAAGTAGTTCCCCTTAAAAAATGGGGGATACAACTTAATTTAGTCAGAACTATCTGGTGTTTCCATGGGACTTAAAGAGAGAGACTGTAGCTCAGTGGTAGGCACAGGCTTTTGCATATTTTCATCAGAAAGCGACCTCAAGAAGTAAGCTGAGAAATACTGTGCCTGGTGCCTTGAAAAGCCACTGCTGTAGGCCGGGGGTCTGGCACAACACATTGCGCTGTTTCTGAAGTGGCCTCACTCCCCTCTGTTGCAACCTTCTACAACTGTGGCAGGTGATTTCTGTCACCTCCTTCCTTTCTTCCCTGACCTGGAACTTGCTTGTGCCAAGGCCATCTTCTCTCCTAAGAACCAACTGTGAGAAAGGAGGTGCTTC
>NC_138528.1:99124344-99139344 GCF_964234715.1 Podarcis melisellensis | reverse complement strand
GCTTCCGGGTCATGTGGCCAGCATGACTAAGCTGCTTCTGGAGAACCAGAGCAGCACACGGAAACGCCGTTTACCTTTCCCCCGGAGTGGTACCTTTTTATCTACTTGCACTTTGAGGTGCTTTCGAACTGCTAGGTTGGCAGGAGCAGGGACCGAGCAACGGGAGCTCACCCCTTCACGGGGACTCGAACCGCCAACCTTCTGATCGGCAAGTCCTAGGCTCTGTGGTTTAAGCCACAGCACCACCCACGTCCCTACTACCTGAAATACGAACACATTAATTATCGAAAGAGCTTGTGTGGATTTGAGTCCATCAGATGTAGTCAGTGTCCCCCCCCCCCCGAACTTCTCTAAATACACGTGTCTGGACGAAATTGTGAACAGTGAGGGCAGAGGAAGATGAAATGCAGGGAGAACAAACAGTGACACACCATTAACAGGGACCAACGCGAACTTCTGACACTGGCAAACTACTAAAAAAGTTTTTTTAAAAAGTTATCCTGATTCAAGACAAAGGTGACAGAATTGAACTTACTTATTTCTCCTCTGAGAAATGGTTGTAAACTATTGCATTTCAGACCTATGTGCGCTGGACTGTGCTTATAATATGGTAATGTAACTTACACTACTGTTTGGTGGAAAGCTGTTCCTGATTAGGCAGAGGTCAGCTGGGGGTAGAACAGGTGGGGACGAACACAGTCATTCACTTTGCCTGACATGCCACAGTCTTTCATGCTTTGCCAAAATATGTGAAAATAATTCAAGTTACTGCAGTCAATTATTTGAGTCATATTATTAATCTACTAAGCTCCCTTTCATGTTGGCCTTAAAAGACCAGCTAGATGTTGTTATGAGTGTAAAAATGGGGTTCTCAACCCCATCTTTTGCTTATAAGGGAACATGTGTTGTGTTTACAGGGAAGAGTCAGGTGGGAATGGGTGCTTAACCTTTTCTTGCCTGTTTCTTCTTTCTGGAAATACTGCTCTTTGGTCAAGGATAGGGAACTTACGGCTCTCCAGGTGCCATTGGACTACAATTACCATTAACTCCGCTAGCATGGTTAGGCATGATGGGAGTTGTAGTCCAACAATATCTGTGGCGTCACAGGTTCTGTATCCCTGCCTTATGTCATTTTAGATGTTTTCTTTTACCGGGGAGTAGGGGATGTAAAAACCAGAAACCAAAGGCCTCAGTTGGCAGCTTTAGGGAAGAAGACTCTGAAGCAGTCTTAATGGTTTTCCATTTATTCTCCCTTTTATTGCCCACCCACTTCCCCACGCTGGAATCCTCCCATTGCCTTGGCAGGCATGGGGCTTGGCCTACAGTTCCATTAGTGACACCACAGACAGAAGAATACAGGTGGCAACTATCTTGTGCATGTTCAATTGGTGTGTGACCAATTTTGGCCCTGGAAGGGGCTGAGGAGGGGGTGCTTAAAACAAGCGTTTTGGCTTGCCAATGAGAATGACCTTACCTCTCCACCCTCCACATGCTGTTTTGGGGGTTATCCTGTCCCTCTGGAGCAGATTTGGGGAGGGTGGTGGGGAGACGCGGCGTGGTGGGGAAGCCTTTTTGTGCTTGCGGGAATCCTTGTGCAGACTTCCACTAGTGCAACAAGTTAGTTCATTATGGCCCACAAATCTTCTCACACACTGACAATATTCTGCTCATATACAAGGTTGGAATTACATGTGTTTCTCAGGTATACATCCACTAACATATACATCTATAATTAGGTGTATGCGTCTCAGTAGGTATGGGTCTCAGAAACACTGACAGTCCATTGCTGTGCATGTTTACTTGGAAAGTAAGTCCCTGCAAGTTCAATGGGGCCTCCTTCCTGGTACATAACACCACTACACAGGTTCTCATTCAAATGTGCATATTTCATATTGCATTCTTTCACTTGAGGGGAGAATAATTTCAGTTATCCTGATCGCAGTAGAAAGCAGTTTTCTTTTTCAGTGTCTTTTCTCATTAATGTAGATATGTTTCTAAGATGAGAAATGATGTTTCTTCTAATTATGGTTACATATAGTTAATTTCCTTTTTAAGAGCTCGGTGTGAAAGGCATTTTCTTTTATAAAGCACACACAAAAAAGTGATACAGCTGATGTTCCTGTTGCCTTAGCAACAGATTTATTTATTAGGGTCTGAAATGACATGAGTTAATATACCACATACCTGCTGATCGGCATACTCTCCTATTTCAGCTCCAGTTGACAATTAAGTCCTGGACAGCTACAGCCAGGGGTTAATGTTACTCATTAGGAGAACTAGGTCATTACTGGGAAATCAAGGCGCTTACAGCAGCATGGATAAAATACAAAATTCAACACCTCGACGAGTGAAGGGTTTTTATGTTAATTAACCTTATTTTCCCTGCATATAAAAAATATTTCATGTATGCATATGACAGAGGATCAATTAATTGAAAAGTAAGCTTTTGCTGACTCCCCACCCCCTCCTCTCCTCTTAGTTGTCTTCATTTCCTTTGGAAGGGTTTCATTATTTTAGGGAAAATTCTTATGTCTATATGATGAGTAAAAAGGGTATTAAAATTAAGAAGGGAATCATCATGGAAATCAGCTTTACCACAAGGGAATGGGCAAATAAAAGCCTTGGAAATGAAAATAAATAAGCTTTGCTAATACCTCACCTAAGGAGCAGAATATAAGCCCATCAGAGCTTGGAGATATTCAGAGGTACCACTTTGATTCTCTCTATTAAGCAGTTAGTTATCTGACCTTCAGAAACTGAAATTTTTGAAGAACTAAATTCATGTTGGTGATGGTAAATATCTTGTTTACAGAAAGCTATCTAGTAGGTTTAGCAACACAATGGATTTTTTTGTTGCTGCTGCTATTTGGGATGCGGATTTTGGTTTCTGGAAATATTAGATATATTTGCCACAAGTTTTATTGAGATCACTGAGCAGGCGTTTTAACTTTTATAAGTCGCAAATGATTTAGTGAAGCTCTCCTTTTATTTACTGTGTTTTCAGCATTTTTCTGTTCTGACACAGAAGAATTTAAGAGGCTCAAAAAGAATTATATTCTCATATTCTTTATATTATACCATTGTCTCCTCAAAAACTTTTGGTTTCCCCCCATCGTATATCTTCTTAAGACCAACAGTCTTAGGTATTCAGAAACTAAGATATGCCTCCCTCATTCGTTCTTAAAAGTTGAAACTGATTGCATGCATATGACTTGGTAGAGCACTCTTTCTCCATAGATTTCTTCAGGATTTGTGTAACTTAACTAAGCAGAGAGGGGAGACTGGATTGGGGATATAGAATTTATGTGTACAGGCCTTCCAGTCCCTGGACTTCCCTGGCACATTGCTCTGCCTATTTATGCCCACCAAGAGGCTCTGGAGAAATAGGGCACTCTTGATCTATGCGTGGACAAGGATTGTTTCCTAAGAAAATAAGAAGTTTCCTCTTATTGCAGCCATATCTGTTTGGAATATCACAAATTGACCCTGTGGAGATTTATTTGCTTTAGTCAATATATCCTTTCCTTTTTATGTTTTACAATTTCGTAGAGTTGCAAGGGACCTTAAGGGTTCATCTTCTCCAATCCCCTGCAATGGAGGAATCTCAGCTAAAGGATACGTGACAGATGGCCATCCAACCTCTGCTTAAAAACATCCAATAAAAAGAGTTCACCACCTGCTGAGGGCGTCCGTTCCACTGTCAAACAGCTTTTACTGTCAGAAAGTTCTTCTTGATGTTTACACAGAATCTCATTTCTTGTAACTTGAAGCCATTGGTTCAGGTCCTACCCTCTGGAGCAGGAGAAAACGAGCTTGCTCCATTTTAAGATCTTTAGATACAGCCCTTTAGATATTTGAAGATGGCTGTCATATTTCCTTGTTGTCTCCTCTTTACCAGGCTAAACATACCCAACTCTTTCAGCCGTTCCTCATAAGGCTTGATTTCCAGACCCTTGATCATCTTGGTCACCCTCCTCTGCATCCTTATTAAATTGTGCCACACAGAACTGGATGCAGTACTCCAGGTGTGGTCTGACCAAGATGGAATAGAGCGGTACTATTACTTCCCTTGATCTGGACACTATACTTCTGTTGATACTGCCTAGAATAGCATAGTTTTTTTGTTGCTTCCCCATTCTCCTCTTCAGAGTGTCAGACTATGTGAGTCTTTGCAAGATCTACTCTCAAGAAACTGAAAAAGCCTAGCATAAACTTCAATATGCATATCTACCTCAAGAAACCTGGTCAGCTTGCTACAATGACTATCAATTGGAAAGGTTTTCTAGTGCATATGAAGGCCTCTTTTTCTTTACAGGGACCCCAGTGTCTGTGTCACCCTTTGCTTCCCCTTCCTCTGTCTTCTCTGTCCCCAGCTGTGGGACTGTTTCTGAAGCTACAATGTGAGCTTATATACTGAAACGGAGCATGGTTAGCTTGTTCCTGAAGCCAGGTCAGGTCTCATTCTTTTGACAACTTGCCCTTCTTGGATACACATCTTTACCATATAGGACAACTGCATATTCCTGTACTGCAGGGGGTTGGACAAGATGACCCTCAGGGTAACTTCCAACTCTACAATTTTATGATTCTATTTATATTTGTTTTTTCTGAAAATTCCTGTGGTGTAAGCTAGCCACAAATCAAGAATGACCTTCTTTGAACCTCAGGAAGTACTGGTTTACTCTTCCATGTGGTCTTGGCAAGTAGTATGCAGATGTTTCCTACAATTGTAGATATATGTGCATTGCCTAGAACCCTTCGATAATACATTGCTCTCATACTCTTGCCCTCTCACCTCCATCTTATTTGTTGCTTCCATCTCTTTTCTTTACACCATGTGACTCCCATTATAATTATTACAGAGGTAACCAATGAAGTGCTCTCCAGAGTTCTTCAGGTTACAGTTCCTTTTAACCTTTACCATTGACCATGCATGCTGGGAACAATGGGAATTGGATTCCAGAATCATCTGAGGGGGCACCACGTTGGGTGTCTCTGGGTTATTACTTACATCTGGAGTATTAGGCAACTACTATACAAAATGGAATCCAAGTTTGTGTCAGCGCACCTCCACAAAAGAATCCTGTTTACAGCTGTCATCCTATTGCCTCAGACAGAAAGATGTGCACAACATAAGCACATTGCAGCCAGTGGAAAATATATAAGTATAACACAAATGCTTTGTAATCTCTACTAGCTTCTAGTCCATTTCTAGGTCCAATTCGAAGTGCTGGTATGGACCCTGGAGGCCACTAATGGCTTGGGCCAAGACATGTATCTACCCCAACTTTGAGATCTTATTTAGAGGTCCTTCTCTGGATGCCACTATCCAGAGTGGCTGCTAATGAAAGGACCTTTCCAGTGATAGTACCCCACTGTGCCCTCCTTGGGGTAACTTGCCTGACACCCAGGTTATTGTCTTATTGGCAGCTGACAAACATATTTTATTTTCTTAGGCCTTTTAATGTTTTATCATTATGAGTTAATCCTTTGTTCCTTGAGTTTTAAGTTTCATTGAGCACTTCTACTAGCACAGTGCAGAGCAGCTGATTTGTGCCTTTCAATATCACTACCACTGTTATATACCACGGCCAATATCTTCCCACTGTAGCTTCATTTACCTTTGTAAAGCTTCTCCCAGTATGTGAGTTGCAGGGAATTGCAGAACACTGGATTCCACACCTTGCACAAATGTGTAGCCACTGCTGGATACAACATGCTTGATATCTCAAGAGAAGGAGGTTGTTGTTGTCAAGAGATGTCCATGAAAACAGACAACCAGAAGATGGGTAGATCAAGGGACTCCCAAGTGGTATAGAAGTTTTGAGCAGCTTAGGAGAAAGGCTTAAAAGTCTACATGTGTGTCAGGAATCCTGCTTAAAAGCCTGATAAGCTTAGGGACAGTTGTATGTTAGGGCTAGAGGATTGTGTTCATCCAATTTTGGTTCGTTTTTGCTACAAAGGTACTGGAGAGGGGTATACTAAGTTGTGTCTTAGTCTCCCTTCTCCAGGCAGGTGTTTGGGCGGTGGCTGTCACAGTATCTTAAATGCTATGTTAGCCTTTGCTAACATCTCTCCTCCTTTATTTCACATACACTCTGTGTGATCACAGCAGAGGATGTGGTTCTAATGCTCCTTGTAGATTTTAATGCTGAGAATGTTGTTAAACTCAGGAATATTCATGGGGAGAAATTTTCCTAATATACTGGAATTATTGAATGGAACAAAACAGGTATCCTTTCAACTAGCCAACTCCAACTGATTTAAACTGCGAAGAACTAGAGAGCTGACAGCAATGTAATAATTTTTAAAGGAAAAGGAATGTTGTGAATACACCAGCATAGAAAAAAGAGCTTTATATACCGATAACTGCATGTTTATACCTTAACTTCAGCTGGAAATATTAGCTTGAAATTATGCAGAATTGAATTAACTGGCCTTAGTAATTGATTTCGCTTAGTGTTGGTGTGTTCTTGGATACCACCACACATGCCATGTCCCTTTTCGTTCTTAATAGATTTTCTTGGCAGATAATGGCTTCTTCTCTTGTGCTGTTCACATTAGCATTCTCACCAGAAAATATTAGAATTTGATCCTTCCTTCATGTACCTGTTTAAAAAAATGAAAACCCGCCTCGTGCCCAACACACACAGAGAGAGGCTCTTATGTGCTTTTAAGAAAGAGATCTTTATTCAGGCAACTAACGGTACAGCAGCAGACACAGAGTTCTGGAGTCCAGAAATCAGGCAAGATTTTCAGAACTAGACAGAAGCAATGTAAACGTCCCAGCAGTTTCCGTGCCTCATCTGCCAAGCTTTTAAATGACGTTCTCGCTTGCATGACTTACTCACTTTGCAGGAATGTTGGGATTGCAAGTGTGCGCTTTTGGGGGGGTGGGTGATTCTGCTCTCATCTGTGAAAGCATCACCTGGTTCTGGCAACAATGCTGCACCCTCCTGTTCAGGCTGTTGATCAGTACCTGCCACCTACTGAGTTCCTCCCCTCTTGGCGCCCAAAGCCCTTCTCAGCCGCCACATAGGCACTCTACTCCACTAGTAGGTCAGGAAAAGGAGCTGACATCCCTGCTGAAGCGACTGAAGTCAGGGTACAGCAAGGAGAGCCATAAAATGCCTGGGCACATGGGAATATTGTCTCGTAGTGTCAAAAGGCTTTTGACACTGGTGTCATCGATGCCTTTTTGTGGAGTTAGGGCATAGCAATACAAAAGGCTCCCTCCATTGGTTGCCTCAGTGTAATAAAGAGGGCACTTGGAGCAGGGAATCCACAGATAGGGCTTTTACATACAAATGCATGTAAATATACATATACAGGTGCACACTGCCCATAAGAGCTGTACCGTCATTTGTTTTTAAAATAAGAATGAATTATTTTGGTTGATGATTGACCATGGCAGCTACAGTCCTTTAATCCACGTTGATTGGCTGTGCCATGTCAGTAACTGGATACTTGGCCATGTCAGCTACTCTGTACAGGAGATCATCAATGATTTTCACAAATTATATAATAAACACTGTTACTCAACTTTAGAGTAAGAAGCAGGATTTGCTTCTCGAGCTGCAGGTATGTTTGAATACTGTTTACCTTATTAGCCAAAGACCAATATGCCTCTACCTGAAAGGGAGGTTTTCTTGTTTTATTTACTGATACTGCAAAAGGTGCATTGGTTAGGCGCTACATATTTGAAAAACAGTATTAAGCCTGCCTCTGCCACCTCCCCATTTTGAATTTTCTGTACCAGTGAAATACTAGAAAGCTCCTTTGTTAAATGTTTTAAGAAGATTAAGATTGACCTTTTTAATATTGCTTTTAGCTCAGCTTATTTATAACCCTTTCAACATACACAATACCTTTAGAGATTTGCACGCGTGTCAGTTATGTATGAAATTATATTGTATCATGATGTACCCTAAGAGACTTCATTTAGTGAAAAGTGAGGGTGGGGAAATGCTCTCCCCCCTCTGATTACAAAGGCTACAGTCCGACGTGCACTTAGAAGCAAATCCCTGAAATGCATGGGTCTTACTTTCTAATAAATATGGTTAGGATTGGGCTGTAAATTTCTCAACTGCATCTATATTCGAATTCGTACAAATTTGTCTTCCGAGAGAGAACAAGTGGAGAGTTTGTGGTGGAGGAATGATTACTTTCTGAGCCCTGCTAGACTTGCAGTGGCCCAGGCAGAATGTGAGGGGTGGCTTTTTATCTCTGTCCCCTTCTTTCCATCAGGTTTGTTTTCCCTGCCTGTTCCCCAGCAATTGGTTCCACTGAGACAAAAAAGAACTTCTCTGGTTTCCAAGGCCAGCATAATTTTTCTCCCCTGGAGGCATGTCTTAAGACTAAGAGGACCTTGAATATGGTGTATCTAAAGTTCCCCCTGCCCTTATAGTCTGGATTGCCCCACTTTGGCTCCCACCACTCTCAGAACAGAGAGAGCAGGTTTGCAACAGCAGCTGGGTTTTATGCAGCCACATTGGGGCTCATTGTGAATCCCCCTCTCTGGCCACAAAAAGGGAGATCTGCAATGTCTCGCGGCCACCAAGCCACTCTCCAGAGGAGGATAGCATTGCTTCATAAAGGATCAATCAATCAGTTGTCCAGGGAAGCATCCCTCCTGGTTTCTGAACAATGCAGCAACTCTTCCTGAACTTGCAAGGAGATATATAGGACACAGTGTAGTGGCCTTGGTGCATTTCTCATCCTGTTCCGAGTACTCCTTTTATGTTTTTGAAATTGCCTTCACATTTCCTTGGTGTCAAGTTATCTTGGTTTTTCACCAACCGGACATGCAGAACTGCTTGTTTTGCAGGGTCCTTGTAGTCAGAAGGAATGGGCTCCTATTCTAAGATGTGATTCATTATAGTTAAGGCAGTCCTGGCAGAGTCTCCTTCATTTCTTCTTCTTAGTATCCTCCGAGGAAAGAAACAACATGGCTTTTCTAGGTAGACTTACCTATTTCTGAGCTTGCACAACTTGCCCTAATTGTACAACACGCTACATAGATCTACTTTGTTATACTTTAATCACCACTGCTTCTTTTTGTACCTTTTTTGAAATGTGTTCTTTTTCCTCCCTCACCAAAAATAAAATAAAACCAGATGGAAGAAAGTTTGTTACGTGTTTGTCTCTGTGGTGTCATAGAACTGTGTGCACTTTTATAGTATAGGTACAATTTTTTAAAATCGGCTTTCCCCCTTCCATCCTCTTCTGGCTTTTTGTAAAATATCTGAAACCTGACTACATTTTTCGTCCCTTTTTCTGCAATAGCTTTCACTTCGTCACCTTGCTTCATAAAATAAGTGCCCCCAAACCAAAGCCACTGCTCCTTTTTGAGATATTTCCAAATCAAAGTCCTGAACCATATATGTTTTTTATCACCTTATGATGATGATAAAGTCTTACCTTGGATTTCAAACAGCTTAGTTCTCGAACGTTTTGGCTCTCAAATGCCGCAAACCCGGAAGTGACTGTTCCAGTTTGTGAACTATTTTTGGAAGCCGAATGTCCCGATGGGGCTTCCGCATCTTCCTACTGGCTGCAGGAGCTTCCTCCAGCCAATCAGAAGCTGTGCTTTGGTTTCTGAATTTTTGGGAAGTCGAACGAACTTATGGAACAGATTCCGTTCAACTTCCAAGGTACAACTGTACTTGACATTTCTATATCACTTTGACCAAAGTACTTCAAATATGTCACCCCAGGAATCCTTCCAATTCCCCGTTAATGCAGTCATTATTATTGGCTCAGTATTGGCCCTGAGCAGGGATGGAAAACCTGTGGCTTTCCCGATGTTGGACACCGGTTGCTGACTGCCCTATCGCCAGTGGTCAGAGAAGATGATAGTTGCCATCCAATAACATCTGGAGGGCCACAGGTTCCTCATCCCTTGTTTGGAGGTTGCTTGTCAAGTGTGACTGTGGTGTGTTTTGTGCTGGAGGCATCTTGCCTCGCACCCCATGCTCTTAATCACTACTCTGCAAAACTCCCCAAAAGCTCTCAGTGCCTGAAGCGTACTGTATTTGGCTTCCCATAATTTTACGTTTGGGAACAGCCTCTATAAATACAAATATATTGTTGTGATTCTAGTCTTTTCTCTTGGCAGTGTAAAAAGTTGTTGAATTATCCGTACTTGTGTCTGCTTTTTTTAAAAGTAGCAATCCTACTGAATCTTCAGGGTGTACAGTTGCAGAGCATATTACAAGGCATTCCTTTTTATTACTGGAAACACACACAAGCTGGAAGATGTACAACTTGTTAATGCTAATTCTGTACATATTTTTTTTTATAGCAATCCCATTCTTTAGACCTTACAGCTTCTGATTTGAAATCCGGGGAAAGTAATGTTTAATTAGGAGATCTTTGTTTGACATCAGATAACCGAAAATATTGACTGACTTGGAAATTAACACATGCAGAGATACAGATGCCATTTAGCATGAGATTTCTCAAGTGATATAATTATTAATACTTCTGATAGTTATTATGAGATAAACCGGCATATTCATTTTTCATAATTAGCCTATGGGGGCAATGCACCACTTCTACCACTAGACTGTCATGTTGCCTATAACTTGAGAATAAATATGGTAGAAGTTTCTAAACAAAAGGAAAAAAATGCTTGAAGGGCATCTGGTTTACTTCTGGGCGAAGAACAGTGATTTAAAACAGAGCAGTTAGATCAAAAGGCAAAATATACCTTCAAACGGGTAATCGCTCATTGTACTATTAATGTAAGTAGCCAGATTGTAGGAAATGATGTTCATTTTCAACATGTTTAGGTTTTGTCTAGATGGCACCTTCCCACATAGTTGATTTATGGTTTAGTGCTAAACCAGAAATGGAGGTGGGGTGGGGGCTGGTGGGGGCTGAGTGAGACGAAGGGAGTGTTGCAGAAAAAAGGTACCAATGTAAACTTAAATTCCTTGTGATATTATCATTTGAACTATACCACCCGGTCTTTCTTTCCCAGTCTCTCTTCTGCCATTTGAGCTATCAGGAATCAGTCACATTTGGTACGTGCACACAATTGTAAGCAATTTATTTCTATTATAATAGAGGAATATTGGCTTTCTAAGGCCCAGTCTTAATTACTAATCCACCTTAAAAATGCTTGTGTTGGAATGTGTAAAAAGGTATACTACCAGAAAAATCACAAAGCATCAGTCTGCTGGAGTTAAAGAGCTGTGCAGCCTGATCCTTTGCACACTTGCTTGGAAACAAATCCCACCAAGTTGGGATGGGACTTAGTTGATATAATAGAACTGTAGCCATTGTAGAGAGATAACATAGCTGCAAATGCTTAGGGCGAGCTTTAGTAAAGTACTAAAGCTCAGTCCTATGCATTGACAGCCATGTTATCCCTCTACAATGGCCATATAATATAAGGCTATTTTGCAGTTTTTGCAGTTTGTTTTCACTGGTCAAACAATATAATAAGCAACCTATTTTCTGTATCAAAGCTTGTCCTTACTTCCTGGTCATTTTAAAAGTGAGTTTCCTGAAGATGCAAACAGGTGCAAATCTGTTGCAGCATGAGTTTACGCTAAAACCATGTCCTGGTCTAGGGCAGAAGTATTTTCAGAGCCAATTCATAACTTGTTTCTTCGCAATGATTCTGCAGTTGAACCGCATACAAGCTAAGCATGGCATAGCTCCAGCATATAAAGGTGGCAGCGCTATCATTGACTGCTCTATGTGCCAGCAGTCTCATGGGCAAACAGTAGGGTGAAGCCTAGTGTAAATTTGTTCCACTGTCCATGAAAGCTCTTGCTTTTGGTCATCTTCAAAAATCACTTACCTGCTGAAATTTCTGCAAAGGCTTTCCTCTGATATGAGTTGCCATTGCATTATACTGTGAGCTGGTTTGGAGGAAAGTTTGACAAATGTTTTGTTTTTTCAGCTAAAATATCCCAAAGGGAGTTTCTCTCCATAACATGTTATGGGGGGGTGCTTATAAACAACTTTACTTGGAAGTATGTCTCACAAATTTCAGAGAAGCTTTCTTCCAAGAAAGGATGATAAAAATTGCAGCCCGAAAGCATCTTGAAGTCTGGCATTCTGCAATAGACTATGAATGCAGTGCAAATGTTGTTCTGATAAAATGCAATGTTCTCTATAAATAAACAATCCCAAAGTCAAGGTGCACTTTGTTTTACTTCAAGGGAACACGATAAGGATCCTGAAAGTTTCTTTCAAGTGCTGCTGAAAATGAAAGAGATTGGCCTCAGTTTTCATGTTTCTGTCCTTGGAGAGACCTTCACCGATGTTCCAGGTATTTATTTACTTTTCAATCTCTACATTTATAGATATCACAACAGGCAGTTCTGTAATTTTCTTTCCTGAAAATGAGCAGTTGGGTAAAAGTGAGAACTTGCAGCACAGTGGTAAATTAAATATGTATGTATAGAAAAGTTAGCAGCAATTCTTTTTTGGTGCTAGCAACTGCATCCTCTATGCAGCTTTAACTGTGAGGAAATGCCAGTGAATTCAATAGGACTTACCGAATTTTTCTGTGTATAGCACGACCCCGTATAAAAGAAGACCTCTATTTTTGGAAGCCCTCAACAGTTGTTGAACTTCTTTTAAAAAAAAACATGTTGTGTATCTGTTTTTAGGTACTACATTTATACCTTGGAAGTTGAATGGAATCTGTTCCGGAAGTTCATTCGACTTCCAAAACATTTGAAAACCAAATCACAGCTTCTGATTGGCTTCAGGAAGCTTCTGCAGCCAATTGGAAGCCATATTGGACTTTCGACTTCCAAAAATAGTTTGCCAACCAGAACAGTCACTTCCGGGTTTTCAGAAGCCAAAACATTCAGGAACTAAGCTGTTCGAAAACCATGGTACGAGTGTAGTTTCTCCAAAATTGGTGAGTCACGTAGAAAACTCTAGGTGTAGAGGAGCTATATAAATAAATAACAGAACAATCCAATCCCCTTATTTCCTTATGCCGGACAGAGGTTGTACAGGGTGGATGTATCTGTCCTCTGGCTTCCACTGGTTTGGGAGCTCCATAGATAAGAAGTGCCCCAGTGCACCCACCCAGATGATAGAAAGGTGGTGGTAGCTAGTGGAAACCTCCAAAATGGGGCATTTTGGGGGGTGGGGTAGATCTCTACAGGATCCAATGGATCCTAAGTCATCCCTGCCACCATCACATGGTGACAACAGGCCTTTTCACTGCACCAGCCTGAAAACTGGCACAGCAAGGGGCATTTTTAACCTGGCCCTCAGCTTTTTATCCTGTCTGGTGCAAGCAGTGAGACTGTGCATGTGGGCTCCATCAAGCCCTGCCACTGCTTTCCACAGGTTAGGATAAGTAAATAAAATGTGAAAGACTCGGGCCCCAGTTCACATAAATTTTAAAGAGCCGAGTGGCTAAGCCCATACACCTGTGCTGTTCAGCTGAGAACCTTATTGCATGAATTTTGTTCTCGGGTGATCATACAAGTACAAAAAAGTATTGTATGAAGTGATCCTACATAGCCTAGGGATCTCAGAGCATCCATTTGAATTCTGCCATATGTAGATATCACTGTAACCAGTTTTTCTCTTTAACAAGACCACAATTAGCAGAGTTGTTAAAGCACCGGTGGTCTGTTGCCCGTAGCTGGTCAGAATGGTGGGAGACTTTCTTGGCTTTGTGGCAAAACAAACAAACAACCTAGGTTCAAGTATTATAAATACATGAGATAGTAAAGCTCTGATTCAACAAGTAAAAGATTACTGCTTTCTTGAAAATCTATCCCAACTTTTAAACCGCAAGTAAGAGCCTGTTATATTTACAATATCATTAAATTAGTCCAGTTTAATGTTCTAACCATTTGTTTATTGCAGCAAGGGACTTGTAACATATTAATCTGCTTAGTGAAAAATGCATCTGTGTAGCCACAGAGTTCTCTAGGTGCTCATAAGTGAGAATACTATGCCTAGTTTTGATTAGAAGATTCCTATAGATTTCAGAAGACGCCAATGCCTCAATCTGGCCCATAGTCACACATTGGTATACATGTTTAGTTGTGCCAGAATGTGGACTGAGGATGTATGAGGATGCATGGCTAAAAACACAGCATGTTGAAGCAATGCAGTGAGGATGGACAGCAGTTGTATCCTAATTCACATCTGGCTTATCCTCCAGCTCCAAATCCAATGAAGACATCTGCCTCCATGTGCAGATCTACTTTGTTATCAGAGTGCATGCTGGTCCATAAAGCACAGATATAGACAAGGTAGAGAGGTAGGTCAGCAACAGCGCCTATGCATCGTATGCAGGAAGGTGTCATGTTCCATCTCTGGCATCTCCAGGTAGGGCTGAGAAAGATTCCTGTCTGAAACCCTGGTCAGTGGAGACAGCCAGACTTCGTAAAAGCTAAAAGGCCATTTCCAATGTGCACATCCTGCCATTTTCCTTTATAGCAGGTGCTACAGATAGGTACATTCCACCAGCATTTTCTGCATGGCTTTCCATCTCCCATTTCCTGTTCAGCTCTGTTTCAAAGTGTAGTGGATTCTTTGGACCTCGCCACTGTGATAAATTATCGCCCAGCCAGTACAGAATACTGAGCAAGATGGACCAGTGATTTGACTCCATTACAAGACAACTCTTGGGTCCCTTACTGCAGAGGTTGGGGATTGATGCAGAGAACCAAAGTGTTCCTAGCTGCTGCTTCAATGCTTGCCACATTGTGCCTATAATGCTGAGTGTGTGATTTGGGAGGGTCATTTATAGAATGAGGACCAACATTAAACCCTTTCCAGGTGCTCAAAAGTTTGGGAAAGAAGATGTATGGGAATGCAACCCTTAACTGTATGGCTGAAAATTACAGATATGTACAGTTTCCAACATGGCAACCTGTTTACCCTGCACATTTACAGAGGTACCTGCAGCCATCATGGGACTCTGTACGCAGAGTGTGAGAAATGTATCTACAAATGGGAATACTTGTGGTGTTTTCACCTCTTTGAACCTCCGTGCAATAGTAA
>NC_138528.1:98984344-99119344 GCF_964234715.1 Podarcis melisellensis | reverse complement strand
TCTGTATTATGTGCAAGCCGGGTTACTGAATGTGGGGTTACATAACTTCCCTCATAACATCTCTTCTCGTATGTATACGAGGGATTTTGAGCCTGTTTCCAGGTGCAGATCGCCTTTCATTGGGCTGAACCCATATATTTTAAAAATGGATTTGGTTTTTTAAAAAGCTGCATTTTGTGCTACCCATTGTGGCCCCGTTCTTCCCAAACCCTCTCGGAGTATATTGGCATGACGTATTTATCTTTGCATCAGTATGTAAGGTCATTTTCAAATAAAAGGATTAATTCCAAATCCTACTTTTTTTTTTATCTGTCAAATTACATAAATATTGAATTCTGGTTTTACTAATTTGTGAGACGGACAGAGTCCTTGAGAAGGACTCTTCCTACACAGTGTTTTAAAGGTGACTCTTTAAACTGCAGCTTGGCCTGATGTTCTCTTTCAGGGAAAGAGATCAATTTGAAAATCACTTGCTTTTACATAATTTCATGATCTGAGGTATATCGCTAAAATCTCCACAGTGCTTTTTTTTGGGGGGGGGGAGAACAGCAATGAAAGCTTCCTTTGAAAATCTCTGCTCTTTGACAGTTATGACCCAGCAGTAATTTAATGATCAAAAATATAACCATCTTCTCAGCTTTTAGTAAGCATTTGCCTTTAAATAAGGAGTATGATCCATGAGGATGTGTGTGGAGATCTGCTTTGAAGGATTCCCAGTGATTCAATTAGGACCCTTGTTTCCAATTACACCATACATATTGCATGGTCATGTTCGCAGGCAGCGTGGAGGGCTGGTGCAGGAGGGAGGAGAAATGGGAAGTCTGGGTATTCCTCTCATGTCCCCATTAAATCCTTACCCCTCACTTGTTGCAAGTTATCCATAATCCTAAATTTGTGCCCATTGCATTTGGTGATGTCATATTGGAAGTCCTTAAGAGTTCGGTTGTGGTGTACATTTTGAATTCAAAAAGAAAGCCCTACCAGCTAAATTATAGTCAGTGGCAAATACTTTTTTTTCTTTCTTAAAAAGTGAAAAAGAAAAATGCTGGAAAAACAAAGCACACATCAATAAAGTGAATATTGACATGGCCTTCATCTTTCACAAAAGGGAGGGGAATGCTGAAGTTAGAAAAGAAAAGACGGTC
Organism: Podarcis melisellensis; assembly: GCF_964234715.1. NCBI lineage: Eukaryota > Metazoa > Chordata > Lepidosauria > Squamata > Lacertidae > Podarcis > Podarcis melisellensis. Next base: position 99,118,199 of record NC_138528.1, on the reverse strand, counting down.
CTTCAGCATTTGGGTGCCAATTAAAAGAATTTCAGAAAATAAACTTTTTTAAAAAAGTAGTTTTCAATTTCACTGCAGAATTTCCGACCAACAGATTTTACAGCTTTATCTTTAAAGTTTACTGTATATCTGATGATCGGCCATTACGCGAGGGGGCAGGGGGGCAGAAAAGCTAAAGCAGTTGTAACTCAGTGCATAACTACATGGAAAGATTAACAAAAATGCTTTGCTGCAACGCTCTAGCATTGTTTTTGCATTTGCCTGCTGAAGCCATGAAGTTGCAAATTGTCTCTTAAGCGTGCCACTCTGCAAATCGCTTAATAAATAAATAAATAAAAACCCCACGACAATGGAGTGCTTGGATAATGTATTTGTAAGTAAAGGTTAGGTTACAATTAGTAATTAAAAGTATATAGGCATACACATATAGCTAATCTAAGATGGGTTCAATCTATTATGCATTGCCAGACGCCCTTACACAGTGTTTACAGACAGTCACTGAATTTATTCACATAAAGATCATGGCGGTGGCAAAGAGGGAGAAACCTACGCCATGCCAAGTGAGCACTTGAACTAGAGCTTTCTAGGCTGAAATCGTAACTCCACTTACCTGAGAGAAATCCCGATTGAATTTGGCAGGGCTTAGGGTTATGGCTCAGTCAGTTTCCTGCTCGCAGCAGAAGCAGGTAGCGCCCAAACCACTTTTTAAAACATTCTTGGTGTTTAAACATGGGGAGTCCAGGAGGAGCAGGTCTGGCCCTATCATTAGGCAAAGTGAGAGCATCACCTCAGACAGCAGATGCTGGGACCTTGGAACAGAGTTGTGTGTGTCACCCAGCCTGCCTCGACCCTCGCAAGCTAGGCAGTTGTACCCGGATATGGTAGAGGATGCTCTCTGTCATCTGTGCTTTCAACCCCCAGTTGCGTTAGTGCGCATGGATCGCCCTGTCACTGGGCCACAACTACCGGCTGCATTCCAGTACACGGTTACATGCAATGATGTCTCAGGACTCTGCTATTACAGCTGCAAATAAAATGTTTTAAGTGTGCTTTAAGTGCAATATACAATGTGACACTAGATGACGATGGTGAGCCTTATGGAGAATTCAATGTATTTTTAAAAACACTTTTTTTTTTACAAAAAAAAAGGATTTTAGGAACGTTTTTTATATGTGTGCAGATTCCACCTCAATGATTCTAAATAAACTTAGATGTGTATAACTGGCTGCTGGATTGCACTGATGGTTTTTTCATACCAGTTCCTTCATATTTGTGTTTGACAGCATTTTGGGAAAAAGAAAGAAAGAAAGAAAGAAAGAAAGAAAGAAAGAAAGAAAGAAAGAGAGAGAGAGAAAGAAGGAGTATTGTGGGTCCCCCACGTCCCCCCAGTCACAGTCTGCTGATTATGAAACGTGTTGAGCAGTATCTTTTTTTTTTTAAAGGAGAGCTGCGTTTTGATTTATTCAGTGAACAAAACATATGCTTGCTGTTCTGTTCTATGTAATTCATGTGATCAATAAAATTATCTGTTAAAAAGAGCAACTTTGGCATTTAGGGAGATTACACTGATGTACAGGGAATACGATTGTTGCAGCCAACTTCTGTGCTGTTGGCCCAAAATACGCTTTGGAGCTCAATAATGTAATAATGGTACATAATCTGCATTACCCTTTCTTTTTTTTTCTTCTTCCCCAGGATAGAAGCTGTGCACTGTGGCTGCTATCCGCTCTGTCCCAAAGCTTTGGTCTATCCAGAAATATTTCCAGGTAGTTTCCTACTTCTGCATTTTTTCTGCTGTGGTTTTAATTTATAATTAGTTCTAAAACGCAAAGTTTGAGAATAAACTTAAGCAAGAGCAATTGTTTATTTGGCAAGCTACCATGTTAGCGCTGAGGAATTTTTTTAATGTGTTTTAATACATTAGACGAAGTTTATATTTACCATCTGTTCTTTCAAGATAACACAAAAGCAAGTTTTGAAATAGCATTCTTCATTGTTAGCATACACAGTCTATAGTGATAGATTTTATTAAAAAGGTCGCTTCGGAAGCGATAGCTTGCAGATTTTTATTTTTTTAAAAAGATGACATACAGAGAGAAAAATTTAGGCCTGAAAAATCACACCAAATTATTTAAACAATTTAATACTTAATAATATGCAACCCTGCTACAGGATACACACTAATGTAGTACCAGTCCTTTGAAAAATCTCATCACTAAATGTCTCACATATGCATTGTGTTACATTAGAATAATGTATTTTAATCACCCAAAGGAGATGTCTAAACAGCACAACTACACAGTCTTATTTAGCATTAAACATCCTTGTGAGCTGAGGTAACCTTATAAAATCATGCTTAAATAATGTAAAACACGAGGCGGCACAGAGCAATATGCATTTTTAATTAGTAAAGTGACTAATATCGAGTGTGTGCTTTGAGGTTTTTGTTTCATTAAAAATGTATCTGTTTTTCCTGCAGCTGAATATCTGTATTCTACACCTGAACAGCTTTTTAAAAGGCTTCAGAATTTATGCAAGAGACCAGACATTGTAAGGAAACATCTCTATAAGGTATTTATTCTGAATAGGTATTCCAAGGTATTGTTGTGTATTGAAGAGTACAGACCAAAAAGGAAAAAAAGGAAAAAAGGCCCCCTCCCCTTCCTTCTAAAAAGGAGAGAAAACCAGAAAACATTTAATTAACATCCTAATGTTTAAAGGAAACATGCTAGGGAGGGATATTAGTTGTTACACTAACAAGGATTAATTACACTAGATGCCAGTTGTATTAACCTAGGGTCTTATGAAATACGTGCGCTTAATGCATGCTACATGCTTTTTTAATTTATTGTTTTCTAAAATGACTGTCCTCCATGTTTGAACCCAAGAGGCTTATAAAAATGAACCTGGATTAATTTAATTCATTAGTATAAAAGGAAAGTGGAAGAGGGATCCTACAATTATACTAATGAGGATAAGCTTACCTCCCTATCTTAATTTAATCTCCACTGGTGTGTTCAGGTGACTGACCAGGTGAGTACCACATCTCTTCTCCCTCCGTTTTAAGGCTGTTTTGTTACATTTCAAAGAAAACCCTCTACAACACCAGTATGCAAAGAAGAGAATCACATGGCACGGTTCCTGCTCCAAAGAACAGCTACCCGAATCCCCACTTTCTCTCTCTCCTGGAAACATCTAGCAAGGCCGAATGCGTTGCACAAGATGTCATAGCATTCTGAGTTTTCCCGCACTCAGAAATGATAGCCAGTGAAGGGTAACAAGAGCAGGAATGCTCATCATGCAGTTGTGACAGGCGTGAAGGTGTGAGGAGAGAATCAGAAGAAGTGTGGATTGTGCAGAAAGGTGTAGGCTTAGGGAAAAGCCCAGGCTCAGTGGCGGAGTCCTGGTCCATGCCCTGGTATCTCCAGGTAGGGCTCTGTCTGATGCCATGAACAGGTGCTGCCAGTCAATGTAAGCCACACTGAACTAGATGACCATTTGGTGTGGTCAGTATAGGGCAGCTTCCTATGTTCCTCCAAAGTGAAGAGATGTGCTGGAATTCAGTGTCGTGCTAAGTTTGGTGTGTTTGCGGAGAACGAGGCTCACTTATGCCATGGGACTTTCCCCCCTCTTCCTCCCAACCTCCCAAAGAAGATTTAGGGTAGTCAAGGAGGATAAAGGGGGGGGAGTCCTTTCATGTAAGTGGTCCTCGTTCCATTCACAACAGCTTAGTTGAATCCTGCCTTGTGGGCATCAGTTATTATCTGTTATTATTGGGGCTCCAAATCCTGAAATATCCTTATGGACTCTTACTTTTGTGGACCTTATGAACCTTACAAACTTTGCTTTGCGTTGACCCATTTCAATTTTCGACCTCAGCTGCTTCGATCTGTGATTTTGCTACTTTAATGTTTTTTGTTTTCAGTTGCCTTTGAAAACTGGGCAGAGGTGGCTGGAATTCCACAATTGTCATTGCTATTGGGGGGAAAGGAGTCATTGCATTGACCCCTTGTGTCTGGATTATGTTTCAGAAGTGTTTGAGTGTAATTTGGGGTGCCAGTCTTAATGTCTAAATTTCAGAACGGCCCGAGTCCTGTAGAGGCTGCTTCCTTCCCCACGTCCCATCACAATTCTTAATATAGCCCTTTCTTAATAGTGGTGGCCAACTTTGAATGACAAGGCCATGTAAAACAGCATTCTTGGCAGCTTCACCGCAGATGAGAAATCTCATTCTCCAAAGTCTGCTGAAACCTGAGCATCTGCTGAGTGCAATATATAAGGGCTTTTTAGTGTTGCTGTTTGGTAGGTTGATGTTAACCAACTGGAGAGAGCATCTGAATTTTCATGAGCCTCCACGTCAATATTTTCTACTAATTCCATGTTTTCAAATGGAAGTTGTTGCCTGCCTTCAGCCTTTGAAAGGGGTGGAAATAAATTTCGGCAAATTTAGATGCAGTTCACAGTGAGGTTCTCTTCCACATGCTTCATTATTCTAAGTGGATACTGTGCATGGTATTGGTCTAATGAGGCTGTCATTCATTTGGAAGGTGCCTGCACTGGAAAACCTCCCTATGGCTCACGCCTTCCTATGTGCTTGCAAAGGTCCCATTCATTTCTATGGGGTATGGGCAGGAGAACTTCCCAGTGGCTTTCACAGCTTCCACTCGTGCAGGAGAATGTCATGGCACACTATACCCTGAAAAAGCAGGTGGTATCCTCATTCCAGGATGCCAATATCAAGTAACTGATATTTGTAACAATGCTAATAAATGCATTCCTGACAATACAACTGGAGGTGCATTCCCAAATTATCCTGTGATATAATGCCTGGTCCCTACCCCAGAAGTATCCCTGCCTACGTTTTCTGTACTTCCTTTCCCAATGCAGCAAATCTGTGCAAGAGAATTAAATGACTCCACTCTCTCCATGTTCAGTTTTCTCTTGTGACCTAAAAGTGGACATTTACATAAGGACAGACCGAAAGAAAATGTTGTTTCTGCAGGAAATGGTTAAACTTCAAGAAAAAAAAAGAGGAGAGAACCAAAAATGCAATTTAACACCCAATTTCAAGCTCATTATCTTTCATTGTCTATTAACTTGGCAATGGTTCAGAAGGTAGCTCATAATAGTTTAAAATGCTGACTGAACACTTCCACTGCTCAGCATTACTTCTTGAGTCAATACTATTGCATAGCTACACACGGAGGCTTCAAAGAGAGAAAAACAATCCTTAAATTTTTACCTTGACATTCGCTCTTTCTTCGAGTTCAGCTAAATAGTTTTTGCTGCCATGCAAGGGCTTGCCCTTTTGTTGTGGCTGGGGTTCTGTGGCTTCGGTGTGCAAGAGAGACTGGGTGGGGGTGTGTGTGTTAAAATGCAACATGGGCAGGACCAATGTAGATGCTTGAAAGGGGGTAGGATTTCCAAATTGCAGCTCAGGAGTAAGAGATGTGTGTTATACAAGCCCTGCTCAGTAAAATGCTTCGTTTGCTTCAAGTGTCTCCTTCGGAGAACGTACTCCTTGCTGAATTATTTATAAGTAGAGTTACCGCCACAGACATGGAGTAGTTTATCACATCACTTTGGGCAGCATGTTAATAACTCCAGCTGAATGCAAGTTTTAATTGCTCGTTGTGCAGTGGCAGCGGTGAATGGTGCTGGATGGGGCAAGGAGAATACTGTCAGAAGAGTCAACTTTAACCCCTGACTAAGAGCTTAGCTATGGGAAAGAAATGTACTCATTTCTTGAACTCTGTTAACGCGGGATCATACTGTAGAAGGTGTATAGATTTGTTCCTTGTGTTCTTTGCCATTCCAGTGTCTTTTATCATACCTAAGGCTACCAATTGTTTGTCTCATTCTTGGTCATTTTGAACAAGAACACAAGAGCCCTCTTCAGGCGTTACAATTAAAAGTGTGCCCCACTGCTGTTCTTACCAACCACTTCAAGTTGGAAGGCAACCTTCTGGAGTGTAGAATCTCCTATACAATTGTACCTTGGTTCTCAAACGGAATCCGTTCCGGAAGTCCATTTGACTTCCAAAACGATCAGAAACCAAGGCACGGCTTCCGATTGGAAGCTCCTGCAGCCAATCGGAAGCCGTGGAAGCTGTGTCAGATATTTGGCTTCCAAAAATAGTTTGCAAACTGGAACACTCACTTGCAGGTTTGCGGCGTTGGGGAGCCAAAACGTTCGAGAACTAAACTGTTCAAAAACCAAGGTACAACTGTATTTGCTGAGGCTTCCTGTGCATTTTAGCATCTTAATATTTCAAGATTCTAAAATATGCAGGAAGCCTCCAGAATATGGAATAACCCCCCCCCCACTGCAGAGGATGGCTGGAAATGGCAATAGGAGAGCATCTCATGTGGTTGTTCAATTTCCGACTGCAACCTCTGAAGCAGGCTAAGGTGCCTTTGCATTCTGTAAACACCAACAATCCCAAATGGTTGGATTTAAAGAAGTCTGACTGGAACCCTGCTTGATCAGTGTGGGTCTTTCTGTCTCTTCCTCCACTGCACGCCCCCTCCTGAGATTGGGGAGATACTCAGAGATAGCATAGGATAGGGAAACTGGCAGAATTGCAAGGGAGGGCCGCCTTGCATAAGCAGAAGTAATCTCCTTCTTGTGCAAAACAAGCCATATATCATAATAATGTTATGAGTTTTGGAGGGATTGGGATGAATGCCTAAGCCCCCTTATAATTCTTGGAATAGCCAGGCTAACTTTGTGGTGAGGCGATAGCAGAGGTGGTGGACCATTAAGGTGAACAAAGGAGGGCGCTCTGTGTGAGATGGCCAATGGGTGAGCCCTCTCCCTCAACTCACGGGTAGTTAGAAGGACAAAGGCAGAATTGAGAACAAAGATGTCAGCAAGAAGCTAGAAGTATAAAAGCGACAGGCTGGGAAGCCAGAGAGCCAGAGTGATGTTTGATGTCTATTTGAATCCAAGGCTGCAGCTACAGCTCCCATCATCCCTGACAATTGGCCATGCTGGCTGAGGCTGCTGGGAGATGGAGTCCCCCAACATCTGGAGGGCCACAGGTTCCCATTCCCTGCCCTCTGCCCAAGGCTTTATAGCCGTATCCTGTTATCTCACCCACCCATCCAAATTCCATTGTTCTATGCCCAGGGATGTAACTTTCCTCCTGGACAGCTGTCCCAGAGGTATCGTATATATCCTGTTTTTCTTTTTGCTTCTGTTTTTAGACAGCAGGAAGAAAGAACGCCTATTTTTAGTGTTGACTAAGGTGAACAAAGTATGAAATACTCTTGTTTGCTCTTCAAGTACTGTAGTTATATTTTATCCTGCCGATATAAAGTGGGCAGAATCATTCCAAATCTGTCTCCACTCGCCTGCTTTGACCCACTTTTACACACCCATTTCTTTACCAATTCTTTCTCATACCCATGTAATATACCCACATATTCCCCCTGCAGTCTAACATCCTTGCCCCTGCACTAATCATCTTCAAATGGCCAGATCTCTCAGGTGCTGCTCTTTGCCTTGTGTCCAGGGTCATAGTTCAGTCTTCAGGGGTTGCATCTGATGAAGTCATACTTAAAGTAGACCCATTTAAATCAATAGACTCAGCTTAGCCGTGAGTAACAAAGTCCCTTGATTTCTGTGGGTCTGCTCAGCATGACTTAGCAGAATACCTGGGGTTGTATTCAACTAATTTGCTTGCCGTAATTTGAATTATAAGTAAAAACTGGGGGGGGGGTATTTGAATCACAGTACAAAGTGCCCCTCACTTGGCCAGGTCCCAAAACATTGCCCTGCAGTTGGATGATACCTTGTTTCTTCTTATTCTTAAAACACACACACACACAAAACACTTTTACAGTAATTAGTCATTTAGAGATCAAAATGGAGCAACATTCTGGTAAACAAAACCTGAATATCAAATAAGAGTGTTTCAATCTTTTATACTCCTTGGTCATCGGGGGGAGGGGGGGACTGGTGTTCTTTCTTGCTGCTGTTTTAAAACGAAACAACAGCAGCAACAGGACATATAAAATATGATTTTTTTGTTGCCTTCTCTCTGTGTGCGCGCTTTTGCTGCAAGCTTATTAATAATATAATCTAAAACAGTCAAATGCATTACTGCATTAGTTTGTCAATTATATGCAGTGCCTGTGCCAACTTATAAAGTTAGAGGCGAAAAGGGAGGCAGAATTATGCTTGCTACAAAAAGGCAATCAACTTAAGCAATAAGGCACAAAAGCGTGTAGGGTGGGTAAGCCTTAGGTGCATTGTTCGCTACAAAGTGAAGCCAAGTATTACTGGATGTTGATGTCTATCAGAACACGGAGCTCCGAGCATGTTGTGCATGATTTAGTGGCAGTAAAATCCAAAAGCAACACCCTTTCCCCTAAAAAGCACACATGTTCATAACCTCTGCTCTCTAAATCCAACAAAATAGGTAAAATGATACCTTTTATTGGATTCACTTCTGTTGGCAAAAGGCTATGCAAACTTTCTCTTGTGAACATTTCAGTGTATGACTCAAAATGAGCACAATAAAAGTTAACACTTTTTACTTCATTGAGTCAGTTGCATTTTCCGTGGCAGAGTTTTGTTGTTGTTGTTGTGTTTTTAAAAGAGCATTGAATATAATTTGGGATATAGTTTCCCTAGGATACCACAAAGGCAGAGAAACAAAATGGTAATTGTAAAAGCTAAATTCACTACTGTAAGACTAAATCCTTAAGCTCCTATCTCCATGATAAGTAGCCAAAGTGTGTGTGTGTGTGTGTGTGTGTATACACGTAAATATCTACACAAGTAAATAAATAGGTACCGCTCCGGCGGGAAGGTAAACGGCGTTTCCGTGTGCTGCTCTGGTTCGCCAGAAGTGGCTTAGTCATGCTGGGAACATGACCCGGAAGCTGTCTGCGGACAAAAGCCGGCTCCCTCGGTCTATAGAGCGAGATGAGCGTGCAACCCCAGAGTCGGTCACGACTGGACCTAATAGTCATGGGTCCAAAGTTTTCAAGTTCACTTCAAGTGGATTAAATAAATTCAATTATTTGATCTAACACATCCGTCTTCGTTAGTCTTTCTTAACCATGGCTTTGGGTTAATCATAGCATCCTTCTTAATGTTTGCATTTCATTGCCTGCTTTTGCTGAAGGTTTCTTGGAGTTCATTACTGCATTTGCATGGACAGGTTTTCTGGGCTTGGATGAACTCATCCAAAACATCTGAAGTTCCCTAAGTATGACTTTGAGATGAATGCACCACTGACTGGGTGATATTATGTACACCACCTCTGTGCGCCACCTGTGTGCTGTTGTTTCCCAACCTCACAACATACCTTATTTCCTAGAGCCCATGCTTTATATTCTGTGCTTCAGTATGAAATGGTAGAGAAGCAAAGGATAAATACCTGGAAATCAGACACACATTCAAATGATTTTTTCCTCCCTGCATCTAAGTTTTGGCATGCCCTGATACATATCTTGTACCCCTTCTTCATACATTTCTTAATGATCTTCTACCAGACGAGGCTATTAAGTAATTGAAGTAGCAGGTTGAAGACTTTATCATTTCCCCACTTCCCATACATTTATTGATAGAAAGACTACATAATCCTTATGTGGGCCTACAGAGGTGAGGGGATGAGAAAAGGACACATCATGCTTCCTTGAGAGCATAACAGGACAGATATCCTCTTTCTCACAGTTCTGTTGGACCAGATAGTATGTTGAGGGTGGTGCTGAAGTGGGAAATGGTAATGCCTTCAAGCTGCTTTAACCCCTAGAGAAAGAAGGTTGAAGGCCCCATCCTCAATGTGGGTTCATCTGAAATTCTTCAGAAGAAAACTTCATTCTGCAGTCAGCAGATCTGGAATATCAGACAAACATCCTTGAGAGACAGCTTGTCAATCCCTCTTGGCAGTATGCTGCTGTGGGGGAGACCTTTGGAGGCAATCTGGAACACATGCTCAGCTTATGTAGAGCAAGTGGGAGACCCACCTGGCTTCACATCTCCAATGTCTAGACAGATTGTGCATCCTGGAACTTGTCCAGGAAACCACAACGCCAGTGCACATAAGATCGTGATAGCCGTGAAGATTCTTTGGCAGATAAACTGGTATGGCAAGCTTTACCTGGGGGATATAATGTCTGTTGCTGGTGGAATGTACTCATTAAGTTCATGGTGTAATAGGTGAACAATAGGTGATGGTTTCTGCTTATAATAATTAGTAGCTGCCCTGTGCATAGCATTGCTTGGGAATTCTCTAAGAAACCCCCAAATCAGTGCAGTTTTGAAAGGTTCTGTCTGCCATCTTGATTCAAAATGACATCCAGTTGTATTCAAACATAGACAGAAACCTCCAGAATAATCATGCAAAATTTGGTTTAAATCAGTGCATTAAAAACAACAACTGCAGTCCACCATCTTGTTTCAAAATAACAACCAATATTATCCAGACTTAGGCAAAAAAAAGTACTCCTTTATCTCAGGAACCATCATGCAAAATTCGGTTACAATACCTTAAGAGAGGTCAGAGTTTATAGAGAACAGATGAGCCACTTTCTAAAACATAAAGTAGATTTATTTATTAATACCCCACCTTTTTTCCATCATGACAATGTCCTTAGGGTTCCCAAGCAGTCTCCCATTCAGGCCCTCACCAGGCCCAGACCTGTGTCACACCCTTCTGGCCTTGGAAAAATGTGAGTCTGAAAGAGATAACAACAAAAGTGTAGCCCAGTATAGTGGCACCTGCACTTATTAAGGCACATTGCAAATAATCATAGTAAGCAGGTACTCCAGCTGTCAAAACACATGCACCCTTCACCCTTTGTGCCTTTGTTTTTCAGTTGTAGCTTCGATCTATCTATGGGGTGATTTGTTCTATAGAGGGACAACCACCACCATAGCTTGATCTCACTTGGTTGCCTCTTCTGTTCTCCCTCCTCCCCCCTTCCTCAAGAAGAAGAAGCAAATCATAGTCTAGGAAACCCCTAGCCTAGGTAAATATTTTGTGGAAGGAAACCAATGCAAGGAGGCAGAGCAGCCCAAACACATGCTTAGAGTAGGAAGTACGAGGCCAAAATCTAGAATGAGATGGATGAATCCTCAAGGGCTGGGAGCAGAGACTGAGTGTGGAAGGGGAGCAGGCTCCAAATGATGGTCTACAAAATTTTCTATGAGGATTCAGATTCTTTGGGTGTGCAATCTTGGGATTGCTTTTCATCAGGTTAGTTTTAATTCCCTTGTGTGCTGCTAATTCTTGTTTTCATCCGTAAGCCACCTTAACAACCGTCCGGGGGAAAGGCAGGGTATAAATAAAAATATAATGAATAATAATATTCCAGCTCACAGGGACCAATATGAAAAGGAAACTCTAAAGTTACGCGAAAGGTGCAGCCGGGAGCAGGGCCTCCTTACAGAGTGACAAAACCTTCAGTTATAAAAGCAAGGACATCTTACTTTCTATTACAAAACTATATTGGGAATACAAGCTTCCAGCATTCTTTAGGGAGGGAATTAAAACTGGCTGATGAGTTAGAAATGTTTGAGAAAGGGCATCTGAGCGCATAGGGAAATAGGCGAAGAGCCGAGTCTTTTGAGCCCATGGAACATGGCAGGATGGGGAGGAAGAAATAAAACAGTTTTTACAAGGGATGATCATTTAATTTTACAAAAGGGATGCTGACAGTAGATTGCAAAAGTCACTGGTGACCTCTTTCCTACTGTTTAATTCAGCCGATCTGTGGCAAGCATGCTCCCCACCCCCACCCCCACCCCAAAGAAGGATGGCTTTGTTGCCAGACTCTTCCTTCCAAATGGGAGTACTAAGTTGTGCAACGGAATAGGCAGAGGGTGAAAGTACGACCTCTTTGCATGCAATGAAAATTTCACCATGGGTCATATTTGTGCTGTAATATATCACAAAGAGCAGGTGATGATATTAAAGCAATCTCCCACTTCCCACCATTTCCCTTGCATCTTAGCACTTGAATTTTCACTGTCCTGTCGGTGAGTGGTTACTGCTTCCTAATGCTTATACAAACTGCCTGGCTTTGTTGCCCAGGTTAAATAGTCTTTCAGTAGCTTTCTCACTTGTCAGTCACAACCTGCCAGTGGGATGTGCATCAGTTTTAAAAATATAATAAAAACTGCATTTAAGTCGCCTTTCGGTTACAGTGGTACCTTGGGTTAAGTACTTAATTCGTTCCGGAGGTCCGTTCTAAACCTGAAACTGTTCTTAACTTGAAGCACCATTTTAGCTAATGGGGCCTCCTGCTGCTGCTGCTGGAGCCTGATTTCTGTTCCTATCTTGAAGCAAAGTTCTTAACCTGAAGCACTATTTCTGGGTTAGCGGAGTGTGTAACCTGAAGCGTATGTAACCTGAAGCGTATGTAACCCGAGGTACCACTGTATATTCCTAGAACCCCCATGGGGCAGTGGTTTTGCCCAGAAGCAAGGAGGTGTGGTAGTGTGTGAGAACACATGTGGGTATGATTTGGAGGAGCGTAAAGTAAATCCCTCCTGCATGTAAATATAGCAAAGGAAACAGGGGGATAAGCATGCATAAATCCATAGGATATACTGCAACTTATGGCAAGTATTCACGTCTGACCCAGGGCCAAACTGGTGGCATAGGGCGGGGGCAAACTGGCATCCCCAGGCCCCCTGTTTGCTTGCCTTGCTGCCAACCTGGGCCTGCAGAAGTCTTTCATGGAGAGCAGTGCTGCTACACATGAGGCAAAAAAATGAGGTCCTTTCTTAGAGTGAGGCCTTCTGGGCAGAGTGGTTACCTAAGTTTTAAGATGCCACAGCAAAGTGTCACAGGCATTCTCCTTCAACCAACTCACCAGAATGTTTTGCTCTAAGGAGTGGCCAACTCCACTCTGCAACTTCTTCAGAGCAAGGAGGAGAGATAGGCAGCACTGCTGACATAGCAGCAGAAAAAGTAAGCAGGGGAGAGGGAGGGAGGTGAGTGAAGTGAGGCCGTATGGCGGCAAAGAGGAGCAGCCAGCAGGAGGAGATGATGGGGTGATGACAACCTGGAGAGGAAAGACAAGTAGGGGGCACCAGTGCAGACTCTTGATCAAACCTTGGTTTAGCCCTACCTTAGTTACTTGGGTTTCAAGGATACATGGCAGGCAGCCTAAGGGTTCCTGCTAATAGATTGCAGGTGGAGCCAAGTGTGCAGTGCCCTGGGACCCCTACTCCCAACATCATAATCATTGCTTAATGCAGCTCTTTAGCCGTGGGACCAAGTGAGATTTGGTCCATGGCAAGAGCAAGGGAGGGTGGGGCTTAAACCTTCCTCCCTTGTGCCATTTCTCCTACTTAACAACTCCCTTTAAAAAAAAATGCTGCTATAAGCTGTGAAATGGAAAACCCAATGGGTACCCATTTATCTCCCATCTGCAGCTAATAACAGCTTAATAGGGGTTAATTTAAATTGTGGGAGCAGAAAGGGGTAAACCACACTGTGGGCCCCTAATCCATATCAATCTCCCCTGCCCACCTTCCCTGCAGCTGCTTTTAGGGGTGGGGGAGGGATGTCAGGAATTCTGATCACAGAACTCCCACATTGCATCCTGATTGGTCCTTGGCCTGCCTATCAGAATGGGTGCTTGCCTAGCAGTGGGTGAGCCACCAAATTGATTTATAGGAATCAGCAATTCCCAGATCAGCAGGCTCATGACACTGTAGCACAGTGGACCAAGATATGGTTGCTGCCAACTTTTTTTTTAAAAGGAAGATTTGGGAACTTATTTTGGCACAGTAGTAAGGTACTGTAATGACTGCTTTTTCCAATTGAGCTGTCCCATCCTATAATGGAATAAAACATCTGGCATTCCTAAGGTGAGGTTATTTCAGAACAGTGAATGAAACCGATAGGGTAGGCTGAGAACACAAACAAAATTCCTTTAAGAGTTTTGTTTTTAAATGGGAATGATCAATGCAGTTCACTGAACAAACATCAGTAACACATCACTTCTCCAACCCTGGAGTCAGATGCAAACCTTCACTTGTGGTGGTGGGGGGGGGGATGTGTCTTTCTGAGTATCTGGCCCCATTTTTAGCCTGCCCGTAATTATTTAATGGTGCACGTTTCAAGAAGGTCCAAATGAAGTTGTGCTAAAAAACCTCATGACAGTGTCATATTTTAGAGCAAAATGTTTGCATATGTCCTGCTGTTCAACTTGAGCAATGCTTTGCCTGTGGCTGCAAGCCTGGAGGACTGGGAATCTTTTGCAGAGAGAAGGGCTGGGAGGGGAGAGCGGGGGAAGACAAGGTAATGAAATAATCAGGCATGCTCTTAAAAGCTTTCGCTGTCTCAGGTGGAAGCCTCCTAAGTGTGGCGGCCCTCCCTGCCTGATGTCAGGTAAGCTGTTTGCAGCAGAAAGCTCCTGTTTACAAAAGTCATTCTAACCTGGGATTGAGTCTCTAATACCTTGATCCAATCAGAGGGCAGGATTTTCTGACCCTGGTTTTCCAGCAGTATTTATACTATCCATGCGATTTCAGGATAAACAAAAATCCCCAAAGTGAAGACAATTGTACATATTAATCAAGCATCTGACATAGGATTTCTTTTTGCTCCTACTTCGGCAGCAGGAGGAAAAAACCCTTTCCCCCTTGATTGTTGTGTTCACATAATTTCTCTCTCTCCCTCCCTCCCTCTTTCTCTCCCTCTCTCTCTCTCTTGTTCCCCCCCTTTCTTCCTTTTCTTCCTAGGGAAAGATGTCTCAGTTTTCTTGGGCAGCGCTCCGTGGTAAATTCAGGTCTCTGCTCGAAACAGAACCCCAGGAAGATTTGTGACAGATGGGGCTAAGTCACAAACTTGCAGCCTAAGGCAAAATCTGTAGAACTTTCCAGAGTGTGCCCATATTTACCTGATCAGAGAGAAAAGAAAATCTGCAGAGGAAGCTCAGCCTGGCTGCTTGTCATAGCTGACACAGAGCCATCTGCCACAAACCTGTGGCGGCTTCAGATCTCCAATCCCTGCCACCACCCCGACTCAAATTAAATACAGATTCCGAGAGACGTTACGATGGTTACACATGTCCTCGGCATCACATGCAGGAGACTGTTCAACAACAGAAAAAATAAAACGGGGGGAAAATGTGGCCTGTTGTATAACTGCACTCATGTATCCCATATGTGGTGCCACATTGAATTTCCGGTTGAATATGTTTTTATCCTTTGTACTGGATGACATGGTGCCTGAATTCTTTCTTTTTTGTCGACGTGATGGCAGCCAAGATCGCAGCTTCAAACGCTTGCTTCTTGGCTGGCTTTCTACCTAGGTTGCCAGGTTATCATTGGAGCCTCATTGTGTCCTCCGAGGGCCACAGGGTCTGAAAGGAGGACCAGGATTCTCCTAGACTAATTGGGAAGGCCTCTGTGAATTGTTCAGAGGTAAAGGGCTGCTTTTACACACACACACACACACACACACACACACACACACACACACACATCTCATCTCTCCCCACCCCCCATCCCCTTTTGCAAATTAATGACTCTGTGGCACAGGGGTTTTTAAGCGAAGGTATTAATAAGAGGTCTGGCAGGTATTCCCATGATTCACAGAGCTACATTTGCATTTAATTAATCTTAAAGAAAGCTGCAAGATAAACAGCTGTAATTCAAACTAGCATGGGAAATATGCTGCGTGGTACCATCTATCCGATAAAATGAAAGGTGAGACACTTGCTTTATTTCTCTCAAGGTTGAAGAACAAACAGATAGATGCCAAAACGGTTCCAACAAGAATAATAAAAACTACAGTTATTTTCAACATTGCTGCCTCATTCTTTTTAAGTGTTGGATGGGGGGGGAGGAGGGGAGAACTTTGCATCCAACTTACAAATAGAAGCTTTTCAAGATAAATCGATTACTATTCTAACAGTCAAGCGGCTGCATTTGTTGATGTTAAATGTTTTGAAGATTCAGATAGTACGGCGCATTTTTAATAAATTGGCCGCTGCATTTTTTAATTAGCACATCTCATTCATGTATAAGTGTGTACATCTATCTGTATGTTTATCGCCGCACACATTCTTGTATCGGAGTCAATGAATACAGTAGGGGATTTATCCGATGTGCCAGAATCTGTTTTGCAAATGATAATGAAATCTTAACTACAAGTCCCTCAACATTTCAGCTGTGTTCCTGGGCTGGAGGCACAGGTGAGGTACTGGAAATGCTAGAAGAAACTGCTGTGCCTTGGGGCAAATCCACAGCAAACCTCTGAAGCACACGCAGTGCACATTTAAAGCCCATGGCTCCCCCCACCCCCAAGAATCCTGAGATCTGTAGCTTGGTGAAGATGCTGGGGATTGTAGCTCTGTCATGGGTAAACTACAGTTCCCAGGATTCTTTGGGGGGAGCCATGTGCTTTAAATGCACAATGTAGGTCTGTCCACAGTTTTTTAAGTGGCAGGCTGTTTTTTAAGTTCCCTATCTGGTGATTGCTCAGTCCCATCTCCTGCCAACCTAGCAGTTCAAAAGCACATCAAAGTGCAAGTAGATAAATAGGTACTGCTCCAGCGGGAGGGTAAACGGCGTTTCCGTGCGCTGCTCTGGTTCGCCAGAAGCGGCTTAGTCATGATGGCCTCATGATCCGGAAGCTGTACGCCGGCTCCTTCGGCCAATAAAGCAAGATGAGCGCCGCAACCCCAGAGTCGGCCATGACTGGACCTAATGTCAGGGATCCCTTTACCTTTACCTGGTGGTTAGACAGTGCTCCCTATCCTGGGAAGCACCAGTCAGCAAACATTCTTCTTTACATTCCACTTTCCTTTGTGCCCTTTAATTCACAACAGAACGTGCTGGCAAATTTTGCCTCTACCCTAAAACTGCTGTGTGCTGTTCCCTTTTTTTTCTTTTGAACCCTGAGCCTTGCAACTTATAAAGCAGTGTTTAATCTGTTTATAAAAGTTAAGGGTGTCAGATATTACAGTAGTACCTCGGCTTAAGTACTTAATTCGTTCTGGAGGTCCGTTCTTAACCTGAAACTGTTCTTAACCTGAGGTACCACTTTAGCTAATGAGGCCTCCCGCTGCCAGCGCGCCACCGGAGCATGATTTCTGTTCTCATCCTGAAGCAAAGTTCTTAACCTGAGGTACTATTTCTGGGTTAGCAGAGTCTTTAACCTGAAGTGTATGTAACCTGAAGCGTATGTAACCCGAGGTACCACTGTACAGCAAAACGAGATAACTGCAAACCTTCCTGTGTTCCATATAGGCTTAGAGAGTCCAGCACAGTGCAAATGTAATTTCACGATGATACAAAGAACCACAACTGCCGTTTGCTTTCTTTAGTTGTGACTTACCTGGGGTTTGTAGGCTAAAATTGGTCTCTCCTTTATATCGTGGGGTGGAGCAAAGCAGCTGTGAGCTCCTCTCTGAAAACCCATACATTTGCACAGTTACTGTAAGCCATAGTTCTGATTCCTGCTGTGCCCTTTCCAGCTCACTGGGGGGGGGGGCACCTCAGTAAAGCATTGAAATGACAGTTTATAAATGGCCCAGGTCAAGGGGAAAGAGTAGCATCCACTGGACACCTTCCACTGATAATGACACTATCTAATAGGTAAGTGTGACAATTGCACAGCCATATTTAATTCAGCACTTGCAATTATGCTGCTGCTGCTGTATCAGTGCCAGCCTCAAAACTTCAGAGCTCATAGGCATCCTTGCACCTCTCCTTTCTAAGGCCAATGCTTGTTTTGCAGATTTTAAAAATAAAGCACATCAAAGTGCAAGTAGATAAATAGGTACTGCTCCAGCGGGAGGGTAAATGGCGTTTCTGTGCACTGCTCTGGTTCGCCAGAAGCGGCTTAGTCATGCTGGTCACATGACCCAGAAGCTGTTCACCGGCTCCCTCAGCCAGTAAAGCGAGATGAGCGGTGCAACCCTAGAGTCGTCCGTAACTCGACCTAATGGTCAGGGGTCCTTTTACCTACCGTATTTTCCGCTCTATAAGACACACTTTCCCCCTCCTAAAAAGGAAGGAGAAACGTGTGTGCATCTTATGGAGCGAATGCAGGCGGGAGGCTCTGCTCAGCGCTCCATTTAAAGAGCCACATGGAGCGTGTGTGCGACTCTTGTGGGCTTTTTCCCAAGGAGGGAGAAGGGCACACGCTTCGTGCACTCTTTAAACGGAACGTGGCTCTTGGGGGAGCCTTAGCCATGAGCAGCCTCTCCTGGGCAGCAGGATGAAGGCTCCCCTTGCCCAGGAGAGGCTGTGTGCGGCTAAGCCAGAAGCCATGACAGCCAGCGGGAATGCAGCGCTGTGAGGGGAGCTGCGCAGCGATCCCGCTAGCTGTCCTGGCTTCTGGGATTCAGAATATTTTTTTCCTTGTTTTCCTCTTTCAAAAACTAGGTGCGTTTTATGGTCAGATGTGTCTTATAGAGCAAAAAATACAGTAGTTTAGATGCTAGTTCCTGCTTCACATATCCTATCCTCTTGTCATGGTGCCATTTCCCCTGCTGCATGGGGGGACCAGCCCTAATTTGTAAGGAAAGCAAGGAGAGGTTCACTTTCCTGACAACCAAATGCTGAGCTCGGGTGGAGAGAGAGAAACACTGTATTTTCACAAGAACAGTGCAAAAAGAAAAAGGAAAAAAAGACACCTGGATCTTGCACGACGATGGAATAACCAACTGCAATCAGTGTACTGGACGAATTCCCTGAAAGGTCTTTGGGACACAATTTCTCCAGCCATGCTTTAGAACGTCACAAAGAAAATTAAGTTGAAAGAGCTCCAAAAAACAAGGATTTCCAAGCTGAACTATTTCCTACGTTGGTTTTCTTCCCCTTTCTCTCCTGCATTTTTAAAAAATGAAATAAACCTGCTTTTTTATATTGATTGTTTTATTATTGTGATTCATATTTGCATTTTATTGATTTTAATGTGTAAGCCGCCCACAGGACATAGTTAATTGGGCGATATATAAATGCCAAAATAAATAAATAAGCAAAGAGGCAACATTGTAGTTAGTTTCGCTTTTGCTCATTTTGTTTCTCATGTAGTAGATCAGTCAGTGCTGTAATAATGGGGATGCAAACTCCCCAGGAATATTGAAACCAAATGTTTCTCATTAACATCATTCCTTGGATATTTATTTCTATGGATTTCAACTCCCCCCACCCCACCCCCCGCACCAGAAAAAAAGTTTGTCCCATTGTGCAATCTTTCAGTTTTTAGACACTTAACATGTTTCTTTAAATGTTGCAGTTTTGAACCGCACCTTAATTTAAAACAGAATGAAACAGAAAGGGAATACATTATTGCAAAACAAGAGCTAGTAAACAGCAAGCCTGTGATAGATGGAATTCGTTTTACTAAAATATTTTAAATGCTTTAACATGGTAATCCGGACATTATCTTGAAATGAAATTTTTTGCCTCTTTGAGTTATGAACCTTTGCAAATAAGGTTTTATAATAGGAAAACTGTCAGCGCTTTAATTATAGGGTAATAAATAGCAATTCTGTATTAACTTCTGATATTTTCTTCCACTCTTTGAGCATGTGCCCAGCTATTGTTGGAAACTGATAATCACATACTGTACAACATCTTGCATTTCCAGCACACCCTTTATGGAAGCAGCTCGTTGCATCCTTCGTGGAAAGAAAATTGAGGGATCTTCTTCAGAAAAAGGCATGTCGGTAGCTGTACAAACCAGCTTTGCATTTTTAATGTCAAAATCATCGTCAGACCCCAAGTTCTGACTCTTGCCAGGGGAGACATTCCCTAGGCAAGGAGGATGCCAAGTCCAAAATCTTTGCTCCAGCTTAAAAAGCCAGCCTAACTTAACATTTGGTTAAGTTGGAAGAGATGGAGTCATAACATTGCAACTCAAGGAGGCATAAATGTTATCCAAAAGCATTTCTAATGAGGAGGAGGGAGTGGAATTTTAACAAGGAGCATTAAACCCTGGAAGAGCCCCTTTTATTGCTGAAGAGCTGCTTGGGCTGTGAGGAATGAGAGGCTGGGCCAGCCAAAAGGATGTGAGTGGGGGGCGGAGAAGGAAATCAAGGTTAAACGAGGCCAGGATGGTTTTACAGGGTTATAATGAAAGCGAGAACAATGAGGCAGAGGTTCAGAGAACCAGTTGTGGTGGCTAAGCATTACATCAGGGAGGGCAGACTCAGGCAGAAAGCCTAAAGAGTGTTTACTAGCAAGCAAGCCCCGTTGAACACAGCAGGGCTTCCACAGAAACATAACCAGACTGAAAGATCTTTGAATGTGACCAGGAAGAGCTGCAATGATTTTGAAGAAAGGAGGAGAAAGTCTACCAGAGGAACGAAAACCCTGACCTCTTATGGCATTCAAAATTAAAGCAGCCTTAAATAAAATAAATCTATTTGTAAGTGTAATACATTTTGATTCCGCTTTCCCTGCAAAGAACTCAGGACATCATACATCTTCTCTTCCATCATATCCTTAGAGCAGCAGCTTTCTGAAGTAGGTTTGGCTGAGAGATGGTGGCTGTGGATTTGAGGCCAAAATATCTGGAGACTACCAGTTTGGCAAAGGCTGTTCTACCCACTGCTGCATTTCTCCAAATATATTGACATGTGTTTGCTCTTTTGTTCATATGTTTGCTCTGTGCAATTGTCATTATCTGCTAGGTTCACAGTCTGGGTGGAAATGTATGAGGGGTTTCAGAAGAGAGTTCTTGCCCCATAGCACTGCCCTTGCTTTTTCTGCATTCTTCCCTCCTCTGATACACATTTTCGTTTCACACTTTACCAGGCTGATAAGTCAGGCACAAAGCAAACCACGTTGCAAGAGCTCAGCTTCTCATCCCACCAATTGAAATAAGCAAGAAAAGAGTTGCAGAGAAGCAGCAACCAAGGTCAGCTCAGAAGGCAGCGTTCAGAAGGGTGTGGGCAGAATAGTAGTCTGCTTAGCATGAAAATGTCATGATGAAACATCTTCCTGAGTTGTGCCGAGGCACTTGAAAGATGGAAGAGAAAACTCTTAAGTAAAGAACATGTTAAAAGTGGCTGCTCATAACACCTGGGTAGATATTTCCAAATGAAGGTACATTTTGACATTCCGGGCTTTCAGGATGGATTGGGCAGTGATAAATGAGGAATCTAGGTGGAACAACGACACACCCTTACCTTTCCGAAACAGCACATAAGAGTCCACCAATGCATCCTATTCTCAGTGAAGTTTGATCAGCGTTTTCTTCTTTAATGCAATTGGGTCTGTTGGTGAACGAAAGCCAGCAATTGGCTTCTCCATAGGAAGGAAATGGAAAGAGGCCTCTGTGCCTTCAATAGGAGTGGAGTATTTACCCCCTGCAAATATTACCAGGCAGCTCTACAGAGACATGGCTTCATTCAGTGGTGGCTACAAGCCCAATATCCCCGTGTGAGGGTTTTGTGGTGTGTTTCTCTTAACTTCGTGGGGTAGCTGGCACTGCACGATGGGAAAGAAGAACGAGTGTTGAAAACTGCGCAGGTTCCAACCTCTTTCGGTTCTTTCTCCATCATCCCTTTTGTGGGTTGTTACATTTTTATTTCATTCTTCCTCCAAGAAATCTGAGCAACGTAGATTGATTTGATTACTTACTTACATTTATGCCTCACCTTTCTTCTGCCCTGGGCCCAAAGACATTGCTCCCCCATTTAGCTTCAGCCAAGTGGTGCCCCCCATGCTGTCAGATGGGGCCAGGCCTACTGTGTTTCTCTGCTTGCACATGCACTAGTTTCAAAAATTGGCCTGGTCCAGCAAGGTAAGTGAAGTGGTTTTACAGGCTCTGCAATGGTTTCATTCTGGTTGCTTATGTATTTATTACATACGATTGTGTCTTTGCTTGTATTCATTTACACCCCACCTTTCAGCCCATGGTGGCTCACAAGCACCATAAAAAGCAATATGCAGTTGACAAAAACAATGACCAAAAACTGAATTAAAAGGATTTTAAAGGATTTTTTTTTTTTTGTAAGGTTGCAAAAGAAGATGAAATATGGAGTTGCTGCTCTGTTAAAACAGTCTGCAATCTTTGCTTAGGGTGGCCACTTGCACACACACACACACACACACAGAGAGAGAGAGAGAGAGAGAGAGAGAGAGAGAGAGAGAGAGAGATGACAAAAGAGGATCAGAATTGCATAAAAATGGACAGACACTGTTTCATATGTACAGTGTAGGCCAACATTTAGTACCTATGACCATCATTTGAAAAAGAAATTCAGTACTTCTTACCATAGCATGTATGTACCGCTCAGTCTGCCGTCCAGTCTTCAGTGCTCTCTCTCGCCCTATCTTGTTCTGGTCCTTTACCTTTAAGCCGGACTTGAACTGGACAACCTTTCAAATAGAGGACTGTTAAAGAGATGAGATATAACTACACCATTCTAGCTACAAGCAAAAGTGGCACTTGAAAGCAAAGCTTTCCAATCGAACAGAAAGAGCAAGGGGTGGTGGGGAAGGAAGAGAAAGGGAAGAGGATGCACCTATGAGCAGCCAGGATACTTACACCTTTGGGTTTCTGGCTCAAGCCAGTTTAGCCCTTGCCTGGCCCAGGAGAGAGGGGGCAGGTGAAGGTTGGGAAGGTGACGGGGGCAGCGTCCCTGCTTCGTGCAAGGCTGGTTGCTGCTAACAAAAGCCAGAGAGAGAGCAGCAGCAGCCTCTTCTTGTGTGTGTGTGTGTGTGTGTGTGTGTGTGTGTGTGTGTGTGTGTGTGCAGAGCAGAGCTCTTGGGGGAGGCTGGGCTAGCTAGCGTGTGCTCGTGTGTTGTTGCTCGCAGCTATGTTCTCTGGCTTTCACATCCACTTGGCTTTTTACACTGGAAGGATCCCCAGCACTCTGATATTAGGCCAGGAAAATAGAAGGAGCAATAAAAAAAAATAGAGGGTTTTCGGGGGTTTTTAAGAGAAGGGAAGGAAGGAGGGGGCTTTTAATGAATTGGCTTGAGTTAAAGCACTTAATTTTCAGCTTAAAATGCTTGAGGATGGGTAATGATTTGAGGGAGGGTGGGATGTTTGTTTAAGGTGGGCCTTTTTGCTAGTCTCCCTCCCCCGTCTCGTGAGCACATTGCAAATGGGCCTCCTACACACCAAAGTGTGCAGCTGTGCTTCAGTTTCCCCCAGTATCCAGCTACCCTCAAACGCTATCGTAATGCATATTGCATTTGCAGGATCCAAAGGAACATGGAAGGGATTTCTCTCTCTTTACTCTGCATTGTTTTCTCTCCTTTTGCATTGCTTATCATACGGCACATGGCACATATTCACCATTAGTCTCTGTAATGGACAAATACATCCTCCCCCCTCCCCCCCCAAAAAGGGTGGATAATTTTTTTCCCTTTCCCTTTGTAACAACTGGCAAGTTTATCTCTCTGCCCTTCTTTCACAAGGCCTAAACTTGCTTCCATAAGAAAGCTCAAGCCTAGGCTGCCTTCAAGACAAGCTGCCAGACTCTTCTGCTAGGACTCAGCTAGATTGGTAAAGAAAAGGTGTTTCATACGTGTTGTATATGCAATATAACAATGTGACACCAGATGGCGCTGTGAAGTCCTGTCTTTCCCTACCAGATTTCCCTGTATGGGTTTGCAACTGAATTGCTTCTTTGACGTGTCTAGATCCAGCCCTAGTGTCAGCCCAAGAAGTAAAAGTGAGAATACCTCTGAGCATATGTAGAATGTCTTCAATTCGCTATGAACGTGGAAGCAGTAGCTGCTTTTGCAAATCTCAGTGTTGGAGCACCCAGGTCAGGACAGAATGGGATAACTTTTCCTAAATCTGATCACTTCTGGTATTTGAGATTAAGCCTTTAGGGTTGCGAACTGCTTTGGCCTGATCCTCTGCCTTGGAAGATTGTTCTGCAGAAATCAGAAGGGGTATATTATTATTAGTAGTAGTATTAATATTATTATTTTACAAAGTATGAAGACAAAGTGACCTAATAATATCTTCAATCTATCTGTTTAGAGGCAAAGGAGCCTTGCCCTCCTCGTCATCAGGTGACCTTCCACACCAGTAGTCACTTGTCTCTTACACCCTTCTATTTGGGCACTTTCAGGTTTATTACTGTTCATTCTGGAGATTAGATGATGTTGGCTATTTAATGAACATTCATGCTTGCAGGGAGACTAGATGATGCATCAAAGCAAACATTGTCCCACACTTTCCAGTGTATTTTATCTGTCACTTCCCCTATCACAAAAAGCCTAGTCTTTTAGCAAAGGGGGTATGTTGCAGAAGAACTCCCAATCAGCTTTAACTTCGCAACTTAGATTTGCCTGTATGTGACTGAATCCCACCCCCAAAACAGCCACCGTTTGGAAATGCCTTTTGTCCCCTCCTAACGTGTGAGATGGCTTGCTCCGCATGTGTTTCCGCCACAAGTAGTATGGTGTATTCCTGGGCTCCTTTTCCAGTGGGAGCCTTATGGGTGGGGGTCTGTGTATGTCTCTCTTTCCCATTCTTTGCATTTTGGTTGCAGAGAGCAGAACTTCTCATAGAAAACCCCGGCCTTAGCCAAGACAACACCCTCAACATTAAATCAGCACAAAATTCCTCTGGGCTTTCGCAGAGTTCAGCCTGCAACTCTGACGAGGTATCTAGAGGCACATTAAAACAAATCCGGTCAAGTAAAGGGGCAGGCAAGTGATCCATGCAAAGGGCTTGACCTTTGTGGAGCTTCAAATAGAAAAGGCCTGTCTGTAAACAGTGGTAATTAGCCCTTTCAAAATTCTAACGACGATTAAAATGTAGGGATCGTTATTTTGTCAACAAACTTAGGAGGGCAGTGAGAAAACTTCAGTGCCTGCCTTTGCTTGCTGGCTCTTAAAAACAGAGGCACCCAATGAACTGAGGATGGGAACACAAGCAGAGGCCTTCCTAAAACCTTGGTGTCTCATCCGTAGAACAAGAGCCAGCCTGAGCTGTATCTGATATTAAGCAAGGACAAGTTGACTCTCCTTCTCACAACAAGGAATCAGCACTGGGAAGCGTCTTTTAACTCTGTAATAACAGGTTTCATAGTAAATGAATGCTGATGGTCAACTAGCCAATTATGGTTTAACTATCCCTTGTTTACAGCAAGGTGTAAAACATGCCTTTAGAGTACAAAGGATCAGACTGCCTAAGCTACAATTTGTCCTTCATCCCATTATGCTCCCCTTAAGCAAGGCTGGCTCCCTCTCCACCTCCCTCCCTCCTTCTCTCTGTCTCTCTCACACACATAGGTATGAGCACTGAGGAACATACCTCGCCTCTGTTGATTTGCGTTTGCTTTATTTCAAATGCATATTCTTGTTTACTTTTCAAAATTTACATAAATGTCAGCATTGTATAATTTCTATGTTAACAAAGCAGTGAGCAAAATCCCTTGTATGTTTATAAAATATTATTGTTTAATTCATGTAGTTTAGGAATTCCAAATGTTGAGAATAGGAAGGAGGCCAAATACCATCTGTTTATAGCTATGCTGCATCATCATATGTGCACTTAAAAAAAAAAAAAAAGCGGGAAAGAGCTTTCTTGGTCAATCCACTGTATTTTTGACTCAGAATTTGAGGGCTCTATTGAATCACTCTTAGATCTTTGCCAACATTCCTTGATAAGGTTTAAATTCTGACCAGTTAAGCAACAAGAAATGTATTCACTTCAGAATATGTGTTAATTACTGATCCATGCTAGTTTTGCACGACACTCTCTCTCTCTCTCTCTCTCTCTCTCTCTCTCTCTCTCACACACACACACACACACACACACATTCTCTCATTTTGTTTCAATATTAATTTGCTTTTCTGATAGGACAAGATTTGTGTGTCTCTGATTTTCACATGATCATGAGAACTTCAATAATTATGTGATCATGTCTTGGTTGTGTGACACAGGCCTATTTTGGACTACATTAGCAGCAGCATCTCTGTATTAATTTCATTCCCCCAGGAGTACTGGTTGGCAAACATTATTCCCATGCATTTTCCTATGCAAACAGCTTATAGGGCTAAATCTGCTTAGCTTCGGCAATAAGGCTGCACCATGATGTAGAATAAAACTTTTCAAGCAGAAATGCCCCCTCTCTCTTGATTGCCACCTCAATTAGTCCTGTGGAACCGGGGGGGGGGGACAGGGGATGGGACGACGACGACACTACTTTCACTTTTCAAATTCATTTATTTGAGATGAGGGTACTCCTACTTCCATGGGTATGACTCTCAGAAATATATGCATGTCAACCTTTTGGAAAGATCATCTTCATCAGGCAGCTTGTATTGAGCATCAATAATTACTAGTAATTTTTATACTAGATTTCCATACATCTCAAAAGTGGTCTGTGAATAACCCAGAATGGTAGCACTAGTGGCTAACATTGTGTTGGCATGAATGCTGGGTTTGCAAACCCTGGCAAGTCTTTGACACACCTGCGGCCTGGTTGCCACATGTCCCACATCCAATATCAATGTAGTCCCCAGAGTTCCAATACAAAATTTTGTGTTTGTGTTCAGGAGCTTTTATAAACGATACAACAAGTTGCAAGACGCATCAGCAGTCATCGCACAGTCTGGTAGACAGCAGGTTTGTGGAGTTTGGTTGTTGAAGAAGGAGCCATTTAAATCCAACAGTATTGTTGTTTGTATGTACTGGCATCACATAAAAATGTGATACCCTGGTTTTCCATGATATAATGAATCACACATCCTCTATTCAGTTGCCATATTTGGCCATGACAAGACTAATCTGCAGTTGCTCTCAGAATATTTCCTTTTCTGTTTGTTCAAGGTGGCCCTAGTCTAACATATGAAAAATGCAGATGCAGCTATAAAGCAATAGTTTGGGGGTGGAGTAGGGCTGTCCACCTGTCAATCACCTGATGCCACAATGATGTCAGCTGATGGGGCTTGCAAAGAACCTTGTGTGGTGCTTTAAAACACCCACAATCAGCTTATTGGGACTCTTTGCAAGGAGCAAGAATTGTGCCTTCAAGAATTGGCTGGCTGCTCTCCCCACCAATCAGACTCTACTTTCTGCTGGAATCAGCCATACTATGGATTTCCCCTCTACAATTCCCCTTCAAAGTCCCCTTTATATGACCTATAAAGCCCAATGCAGCTTAGGTCCAAGTTATCTGAAAGACTGTATTCCCTCATAAGAACCTGCCTGGGTTTTGATATCTTCAGGGGAGGTCATTCTCTCAGTCCTGCCACCCTCACAGGCACGCTTGGTGGGGACCTGGGAAAGGGCCTTCTCGGTGGCTTCTCCCAGACTCTGGAACTTCCTCCTTGAAGAAACTCAACTGGCTCCTTTCTTGTTGTCCTTCCACCAGCAGGTGAAGACCACCTTGTTCCAACAGGCTTTGGGGAACTGATTGCTTTTAATCAGGGGCTGGTGCCGTGCTGTTTTTTGTTGTGATTGTATGTTTTAAAATACAGTGGTACCTCGGGTTACAGACACTTCAGGTTATAGACTTGGCTAACCCAGAAATAGTACCTCGAGTTAAGAACTTTGCTTCAGGATGAGAACAGAAATCATACAGCAGTAGCGGGAGGCCCCATTAGCTAAGGTGGTACCTCAGGTTAAGAACAGTTTCAGGTTAAGAACGGACCTCCAGAACAAATTAAGTTCTTAACCCAAGGTACCACTGTAGATCTTAGAATCACAGAATTGTAGAATTGGAAGGGACCCTGAGGTCAAGGCAAACCCCTACAATGCAGGAATAGACAGCTATTATTATTATTATTATTATTATTATTATTATTATTATTATTATTATTTGTACACCACCCTTCATCTGGAGATCTCAGGATACCATCATTTCAGATAGATAAGAACACAAGATATATGTATATAGTTGTAATTCTATTATTTGTTTTTTAATTATTTCCCCCCCTTTTTTTAGTAATTCTTGTTTTTATCTATAAACTGTATTGAGTCACATCAGGGGAAAAGGCGAGGTATAAATAAATATATAATAATAATAGCAATATAAGATGACCCCAGCTGGCTTGCTGTCACCACCAATCAACTGACTGATGCAGAGAGCAAGCTTCCCTTGCTTGCCCACCTGCCTATCATCTCATGTCATGTATGATGTCAGGAATGGGGCATGTGGGCATGGTTTTGGTGAAGAGGCCTTGTGGGCCAAATTGGGTCATGCAGCAGGACTAATTGGGCCTGCAGGCTGGCAGTTCCCACCCCTTCCCTGGTCTAAAATTACCTTGTTGCATCATTGCTTGCCTTGTGACAGAGGGATGAGCCTCTGTTCCATGGTCCCACAATGTGGCAACCACTAGTTCACTAGAAGAGTAATAAGGCACATATTGCAACATCATTCACACAATACCTTTAAACACTTCCATCGAATTGGTGGATTTCATCCAGTCATCAGATAAAACAATTAACTTATTTACTCTAGAGTAGTCCTGCTGTTTGTTGGAGTGCCTGTTCCATCGGTTCCCCGCCCCATCCCAAGAATGTGACAAAAACGCTGATTTTCAAAAGGTTGTCAGATGTCTTAAGAAACCACTTTGGGGGGAAATAGCAGGGGCTCCTGAAAACGCTGCAACATTAAAACTGCACGCTGTGTCCATGCCGAATACAAGGTGTGCTTGCTTAACTGAGGGATATGTCCTTTGTTGTTAAGTCACTAAGAAGATTTGCCTTCCAAGCCCATGTTAATTAGTTAGCTTGTCAAGTCCTGTAGACGTCTTTCCACCTTTAAAAGCAGGAGATTCCCTGAGAAATGGGCTTAAAACATCCTAGCAAGGCCTGGAACGCTGAATGCCCAGATTAGTGGCAGGCTTTGTTGTGCTTGCATAGGGGCAACCCAGCTGCAGTTTATCCTACTATTGCTAATGACGCTTGGAGTGATAGAGGTGGCTTGTGGAGCTTGCATATGGGGTCCCTTCCCTAAGGAGGCGGAATAATAGCTGCTACTCAGGTGGTATATGGGAGGATAAGAGCAGATCTGCAGTTGTGTTTCTGCCTGGTGCATGGTGACTCCGAGCGGCACAATATCAAGGTATACAGTCTGAAGCAAGGCTACATATCTTCCTCTACCGCAGAGGGACCGATGTACAGGTGGAAAACCATGGCAGTAAGCTGGTTGTATCCCAGCCCTGTCAGAATGTACATCTGCGAATTAAATAATTTTGTTGCAAAGCGTTTGCCGTATTATGCAGTTGCTCAACTCCAAGCATTGCTCACTGTGTTGAAATTTCTTTTAACTTTTGCCCTTAAAGCTCCCTTGTGTCTGCTGCAATGTTCAGTGTTACAGCAACTCAAATTATTTAGCTGTGCCCAGTTAGAGGGCTATTGCCTCTGTAGTTGTGATGCAAGGAACTAAAGCTCAGACCCTTTGAAAAAACAGAAGAACCCTCCTCTTCTCCTGTTGCACACTCTGCTACTTACATTGTTATCTCCAAGCAATTGGTGACAGTGAAATGCACCTAAACCTCCCTTCCTACAAACAGCATTAATAGGTTATGAGGAACACAGGAAAGCAAGGAAGGCATATCGAGGGTGGGGAAAATGAGGAGGAAAGATGCTGACTAACTGATTTGTCTTGTTTTGCAGTGGTGAAATGTGTCATTTCAAATAGAAACGGGTATAATTCCAAGTCTGTAAAAGTAGAAATGCCATTAGGAGTGTGATGCAGTGCTCTTATGAATGACTAGCCAGGGAGAACTAGATTTCATGGCCTTGGGCGTTTTAAAAAGATAGCTCTGATCAAATGAGAAAACCAATCTGGAATCCGAGCCTTCAAGGGAGTAGCCATATAACTATTTCAGCCCATAAGAGTGATAGCAGAATCCTAGACCACACGAACATCAGCACATGCCAGTCTGGTTGTGGCTTTGAATTGCCAGGCGTTTAAAACTAGCCTGGATGTGCCACTTGGCAGGCCACTACTGAACAGCATTAATGATGATGTGCCAAAAGCCAAAAACAGGCTCGTCCCATCCTGTGGAGTCACAGACATAAAATACGCTGAGCTGAAGCAGCCTGAAGTAGCCATGGGCTACTCTTTGCATCTTAGGAACTCTGGTTTATTCCCTCAGTGTGTGTGTGTGTTTGTAAGTTTCCGCCGAGACTTTCCATAGTCTAACTCTGCCTATCCTTTGCTGGATGCATAGGATGGGACTGGAGGAGTAGAAGGGAGGAAAACAAACTACCCCCCCACCGGGTCTAGCAGGCCTGGACCATTCCTAGCCTGTCCTTGTAAGATGACCCAGTTTCTCTAGTCTTCCATCCTGTATAAACTGAGAGCTAATGTCTCCCACTCCAATACATGAGTGGGTAGTCTTGCAGGGAGTTGACTCCCAGCAGTATTTAAGACCTCAACAGCCCCAACTCTCAGCATCTAAAAGGGGAGAACAGCACCTTCCCAGCCTAGGTGCAACTTTGATGAGAGGCTGGTCAGAGCTACCTGTCAATCAGAACCTACTTGGCTCAAGAGCACCGAAGAAATGGAATGTAGCCAAAATTCAGTTATTCTTCCTGACCATCCAGAATGCTCTGTGCCTTGTGAGGAAGGCCTAGCTAGTTTTCTGAAATGTAATCTTCACTTTCTTAAAGTCCCGAAAAAGCCCTTTCCTTTTTTCTTGCCTCTTATCCTTAATAAACTTTCAAAAATTGGCTGTCAGGGTTCTCTGTGTGCGTTTGTGCCAGACTCAAAGGGATATTTTCCCTTCACATGCCTAGACCATTTGGCTTCACAGTGCTTGTGTTTATCAGTGGGATTTGGCAGACAAAAGTAAGCTCTGGTGAGAAATGGATTAAAACAGGATGATCCGTCTGCCTCATAAATAGTCACCTTGCACCTTCAGGTCTCACTTCCACCCAAGGGAACCCCAGGGAGTGTGCTGGCAGTCTACCTGAAGACCCTCTTGCACAGCTAGACTACCCAGAGTGGCAGTCATGGAAGGGGAGAAGAGAAAAACCCTTTTCCATTACAGCATGTATTGAAATGTGTGTGGAGAGCTACAACCGTCATGGTGCCAGTGATCCTGAGCCATGTACATGGCTTAAGCACAGAGATGGGAAACTGGAAGTCTTTCCGATGTTGTTTAGGCTATAATGCCCATCTTTCCTGGCCACTGGACATGCTGGCTGGAGCAGAGGGGAGTTTGGAGTCCCTCTCCATCTGGAGGGCCACATAGTACTCACCCCTAGTTTAAACCTTTGTCAGAGCTTTCCCACCAAATGTGCTCCACGTGGAAGGTTCCAGCTTGTGAATAATATAGCAAAGAGAGCACATGATATGATTGCCTTCTCAACACAATTCAAGGCCATCACATTTATATCTCCAGCCTTGCTCTTATGAGGTCAGGATGGCATGCATGGGGTCATCTGTGTAATCTTCATTTAAAAAATACGGTGGGTTACCCCAAGGAAGATGCAGATGAGGAGGTAATTTGGGCTTCAGCACTCAGGAGAAGATCCTCAACACCACCTCCTGGGCCCTCCTGACCTAAGGGTGTAGGCCTCTCACTCTCTTCAGACTTAAGAGGATGAGCCCCCAGTAGCATCCCTATCATTTCCAAAGTATCAAATTCAGCACCTGCAGAATCAGACAGGTCAGCACATAGCTCCTTGACTACTGTATAGCCCTTGTCAGCCTGTATACAGCCTCTGATGGTCCCTGCTCTTTGTTGAAACACCTTCCACAGCTTAGGCAGCAGGGCCAGTGGGAGCTGGCCGGGGTACTGACTTGCTAGAAAGACTTGCCTTGACCTGAAAAGACAGGGCTTGACCTGCTTCTTCCAAGTCCCAGCCCCTGTAGAACAGGATAGTAGGTTAGGCTGACCGCCAGGATTGCCCAGTGTTGTTCAAGGGTGATGGTAGGGTTTTAACACAGTTCTCCCCAGCCCATGTTCAACACAGCCATACTGGGTCTCCGATCTTGACCTATAAATGACTTGGGCTTAGCTAGGAATCCATATTCCATTGAAATTTCCAAGATAAACTGAGAATGCCCTCTTGACTATTCCATCTGTGTGTCAGGTCTGGTGATGAAGGCAAGGCACACATGGAGGCATTCTCAGTGACAGCTTCGCAGTTATAAAATTCCTTCCTCTTGGAGGCTCGCCAATGTCCATGCCCGAGCATTTTTCCAGAAGTGCTGAGAGCTATTTTTCTGTGATTAAAGAGGGAAATCTGCAGAGTAACTGAGTCCACCCCTGCTCTCTGCGAACTGGGTGGTCTTCCTACCAGTTTTTTAGACATCTGATTTTAGATGTAGTTTTGTAAATAGGCATTTATTCTTAAAATACGTTGGAAGTGGGGAGGCAGAGAAACCTAAATAAGCACTGGCTTAAGCAAGAGATCCACCACCTGGGTCAGTTAAATGATTTGGATGGTAAATGCATTGGAAGCAAAAAGGGGCTAGGCTGTGATAGATGTCACCCAGGTGTGTGACTGGCAATTTGCGTGATGTAAGGGGATTTCCTGTGTGAACTAAGGCAGAAGGTTGGCATGCAGGCAGGCGGTCAAAGTGTTTAGGAGCTTGACTGAAGCTAAAAATGGACATTGCATGGAAGAGAGAGATTGAGAGATGTGCTTTGGATTACGGTGTGCTTGTATGACCTGGGAGGGGAAAAGCTTCTGTCTTGGGGTCTGTGCTGATTGTTGCTTGCCATCTAGAGTTCTATAAAGTAACTTATAATGTGCCCTGAAAAGGAGACATGTAAACCAGGCCTGTGCATAATTAAAAGAAATTCTACGGATTTCTATGGGGCGTACTGAAAGAAGGGGTGCAGGGTTACTTCCCACCTCTCTCAAGAGTTGAATTACACATGACTCTTTGATGCGTGGATCCCCCCCCCCCCCGAACCTTATTTTAAAACCTTAAGAAGCTGTGGTAAGTGGCAACCTGAATTGAAAATTTGTGAAGAAGGAAAAATGCTGCTTACCTTTCTCTCTGCAGGCTGTTTTGATATTGTCTTATCAAAATCACTGAGACCAGACTATTTTTGTCCTGTGTGCGAGATGATGTGGATATAGGTACAATTTGCAAAGGAGGAGCAACAGGTAAGAGGGAGATGATTAACTCTTCTCCTGTGTGTTGCTTTTCCCCTGCACCCCTTTCCCCAAACTGGGGTTCCTTCTCTATCCTGTGCTTTAGATTTAGATGCCGATGCCAATTTCTAACGTCAACAAATCCTGGAGTTGAGCTGTTAGAGACATCAAGGAAGAAATTATTTTTCATAATTGTTTGCTACTGTCTTCATGCTCCTAACTAAAGGAACTCCTAATAGTTTTTCCTAAAACACTTTTGATTTTTAAAACTTGACATGTGGTGGAAGACTCTTGCCCTCCCCTGCTGTAATTGTACCTTTCAAGGTGACACTATCAAACACAACTGTCACATCACATACACTGATAAACATAATGCATATGCTTTAAAAACATAATGCATGGAAAAGCCTTATGGTTTTCGGTTTCTAACACTTTTTAAAAAATTAATGTTAGTTGCAGAAACAGCTAATAAATTCATGAATGGATGAACATAAGTGTCAGTGGTGAGCCAACTATAGATTCTCACTCACCCCTTTTTGGTCAGAGAAGAAAGCTTTCTGTTTCTAGCAGAACCTGACTCTGTATATTTCTGATTGGCTGGCACTTGTGACAATCATGAAACCGCCTCTCGCCATGACTGGGCAGTGTGTTGATTGGTTGATCCTTGTGGCAATCACAAAACCACCTTCTGTCCCCACCTTGTCCTGGAGCAAATTAAAAACGAAAGCACCTTGGGTTTATTTTTCTTTTATAAAATTTGCTGAAGAAACATTTAAGTAGATAAAAGTGTCAGGCACCTGACTATAAAAAAAATAAATAATAAAAGCTCAAAGCTTGCCCAGGGAATGAGAGGAAATATAAATGAAACAAGCACTTATCCAAAGCCAGGTTTGTAAGAAGTAAAAGCTAAGGGAAGCTGAGTACAACCCTGCTGCAGAAAAACTGCAAGGCTTCTATAAGTGAATACAGTAGATCTCATCACACTTGAAGTTACATCTTAGTATTCTCTATTTTTAAGGATGCCCCTCCATCCAAGCATCATTCTCATTGCTGCATTCTGAAAACCTGTTATGGACCCCTAAAGATTTATCCTGATTGCTGACACATTGCACATACACAACTCAATTCTTTGGGAAACATTCTTGTTTAAAACCCCATAGACAGTGTTGGTGCATCACTGCTATGAAAAGACCTGTCTGGTGCACAACTGAATGAACAGTCCTGGCAGCAGGCACATGCAATATGATCCCATTGTAATACTGTTTGATGCAAGAGTATGTTTGATCAGTTACCAGTGATGAATATCATATCACATCAAACAATATGATACAGTCTCATTGTATGGAATTATGGCTGCTGTCAATCAGGCAGTCTTCTGCTCCTTTAACTGTCACCTTTGGGGAATGGAATAAAATGATAGCTACACATACATTAATAAATGAGCTCCTGCATGAATTCCATACAGACCTGTTGAGATTTTGTTGTTCTTTTCTTTCTGTGGTTTCTCTCTCCCCCCCCCTCATTTTCTTCTTTTTAAAACACATACTGAACAAGAGTTCACTTAGTTTATAGAACTCACCATATGAGAAGCTCTATATTACCTTGTTATGCCCCGCTCCAGAATAACAGTAGATAAAACCCACTTTAGTTATATCTGTGGTATAGATCAGAGGTGGGTTACCTCGGGTATGAGGGCCAAACATGGCCTGCCTGGTCTGCCTAGACTCTCCCTAGGTTACACCCCTCATTAGTCCCACTTTGCAGCCTCCCTGGGTGTTTTTACGTGGTTGGAATGAGTCCTTGAACCCTGCTCATGTGTCTTGTTTGCCTTGATCGCAGTGAGCAAGTGCAAAGGTAAAATTTATATTCTTTGCACCTCCCACATTTGCCTCTAGTCCCACCCATGACTACCCTGTGGCCTCTGTAAGGAAACACAGCCCTCAGTCTGAAAAAGGGTTGTCACTTCTGTTATGGATTCTCAGAAATTACCTTGCATCCTAAAGAAGAGTCCTACAAACCATGCTGACTATTCTGTAACTGAAATATACTCAGAGTCGCAAAGTGATTTCATGCTCTTTATTCAGCTCATAGTGGTGAGGAGGAATGAATGAAAGTCCCCTCAAAGTATCTGCTTTATATACATTATTTACACAATGGGCTGCACATGATTGGCTAATTCTGGAATTCTACTGTAAGCCAATCAGGTTGTGGATTCACTTCTATCTGGAGCATGATTGGGTGGTTCCTGCCAACCAATCATACTGCTGCATTGTTCTAAGACCAATCAGACTGCTGCATTCTGAATCCTATTGTTCTAGGACCAATCAGACTGCTGCATTTTGAATCCTATTCAATTCAGTACATAACAGTAACTTTTTCTGCTTAGGCCTAATAGAGGTATTTCCTGTTGATGTTGTTGTTGTTGTTATTCATTGACCTAACCATTCATTTTTATTTCCTAGTCTTTTCTTCTTCTTTTTTTAAAGAATTATATTGGAGTTTGATGAGCATTTCTTTAACATAAATTACCCCAGTAACAGCCTCTATATTGAAATCATTTTCATATTGCTTTTGCTTGTCTACTGTCCTAGTTGGTATATTGCCTGCCTCCACCAGACTACATAAATGTCTTATCTGTTTTGGAGTGTGTGTGTTTCTTGCGGGGGAGAGAATTGGTGACTTCGAGTTTCTTTGAGTTCCCTTTGTTCCTCACTACATCTGAGTGCCTGATCTATATTTATATGTTGACATGGGCATTGTGGTATGTATGTGCAAGAGCTAGAGAAATGTCTACCACATTCACATATGTCAGTAGATCTGTAAGTCTGGGTTCAACACCCCTGATTATTATAGTGTTTGTTTCTCCCACCAGCTGCCCCTTTCTCTTACCTATGCACAAGGAACCTCTGAGACACCATGGTAGTTACAGGGCCTATGTCTGGTAAGTCACTGTGACAGCAAGATGGTAGACAAGGTGACATTTAGTTTCCTCCAGCAGGACCAATCTTACTTACTTCCCCCCCCCCTTTTTTTGAGCAAGCATATCACATAGGGAAGCACACGTCTCTTTGTCTCTCATTTTAACTGCACAAGCACACACTCTCAGGTATAGCAAAAGGCCAGCAACTCTGTGTATGATATGTTGCTTGCTGTGCTCTGCTTCTCTGATGGCTTCCTGCAAATCTCACACGATCTGGTCAATAGTGTATAGATACAGGGAAATAGTGCAGTTGTTCTTGTTTTAGAAAAATTAAGTATTACCAATAATTTAGCCTCGTAGTAATGGATCTGCAGCCTGGGCCTGAATGAACCACTATTTATAACCACACCTGCTCTCATTCCTCTCTTGTTTCCTGTTCCTCTTCCCTCCCTCAAGCATTTGCTATCCCTGTCTCTTGCTCCCCTTTCCCCCCTTTGTTGACCTCTTGATCGTAAGATACCTGGGGGCAGAGGACCTGGTGCTTTGTTTTTTCATGCATTGCTGTGAAAAGTGCACTATTAATTTATGATGCCAAACAAACAATTAATTAGAATAAGCTTGCTCAGACTGACTGTTTGAAACAGGTCTTCCTGTGCACCACACCAACTGCAGTATGCTGCCATGCTGACTTCGGCTTCCGACGAATACAATAGCCTGTCACATTGCCATCTTCAGCTGTCATGTTGTCATCAGGCATCCCAGACTACTGAGGGTCAGCATTCAAAGAGAAGCTCTTCTTGCAAGCTGGGCTTCCTTTCAAGATCAAGCCCAAGTGTGAATCCATTGTGCTGCACCTTATTGCGCAGAAGACGCTAATTTGGTAGATGCACTCTGCCGTATTCTGATCTTGCCTGATCATACAAGCTGTGTGCAAGAGATCTGCCAAAAGTGGTTGGAGTGGCAAATTTCTGCCAAAACTATGCTGTGTGGCATGGTATGTCGTGCTGTCGAATCTTAGGAAAACTATAACCCGGTAAGGTGTTGTTGTTGTATGAAGAAGAAGAAAAATACCACTAAGATGCAGCCTGAGCTGAAAAGGGCTTACAGTCCAAATATGAGACATATGACAACACGAGAATGGAACTGTTGTTGGAGCATCCTTCCTTCTCTTTAAAAATACTGTTAACAGTAGTGCTTTCCTCCTGAGGTGATTATACCTCCAAGGGCTCCTTCTGTTAAAGAAGTATTTGCCTAAGTCTTCTGGCCCTGTTCCAGTTTGGATAATTACACTCAACCTAATTTATTAAGTTTTATTTGGATGGCTGTATTCACCCCTTTGCTTGCCTCAATATTGTACAGGCGACGCTGTTAAAACTTCGGCGCGTTTTAGGAGAGGGTGAAGGCAATTCGATTTAGATATACAAATAAGACTTTAATGATCCCTGATTTGTGAAGCTGTTGTACGCATAGCAATTCTGGAGCCAGCATTGTTAGGAGGTGAACTGAAACGGGAATAAAAGTGAATTTGTGCTCCCATTAAGATTGCTTTCAGACTTCAAAGCGGCTGTAAATCAGGCTGTGGTGTTCCAGTAAGCTCACCCATTATCCACCGTAGTCGTGCTGACATCTTTTCAAATCGGAGGATGAGGGTTTGGTGAGGAGGCCTCATTTCATGCAAGTAGTCCCAGTAATGGAAAACGTAACAAAAAGTTGTGCAAGTGTATGTACCACTGTAGTATAGAGTCGTACTTCTTTCACAGAGCCTAAAGTGCATCAAGGTTCAAAAGGGATTCCTCTGCTGTTACACCACCACCATCAACAACAACAACCAAAAGAAAGTTAAGCATTACTTTGCTTGAACATAAATGGTAAATAAAGGCACTGAAGATTCCTTCTCTCTGAAGAAAAGTTACACGACCCACATGCTTATGCAGCCAGTTGGTCTAAGAAAAGCAATTTTTGGCATGCTTGGATTGCACAAACAGAACTATTTCTTCTTCAGAAGAAGATTGTGCAACATGAAACTTGCTACTTTAGCATAGCTGGTCCAATGCTGTGCACATTGGGCAGCTCCAAACTTATCCTATTTTGCTGATTCTGTGTAAAAACAACATGCCCCAAATATACAAGCAACTGACTTCATTTGTTCATTGTACTGACCAAAAATACCAGAGAGACAAGTCTGGACGATGGGGCCATATAGAGGGCCAAGACTTTCTAGGTGGATACCCTTGGAGATGTACCCGCATGCCAGCCTGAGTATTTTCCACAAATGTGGTAAAATATTTTGCTCATGCTTGCTTTCAGTGCCTAAGGTTATTATGGGGAGAGAGAATACTTTGTTCTGTTGGGATTGGAGCAACAGTCAAATAATGTTTTATGCATTTTAGAATATATGTGTCAATATTTTTAGGTAGATAGGTTATGTGTGTCACTTTTAAATATTTATTATCGGTGCATAAAAAAAGAGTGACTTCAAAACATTAAACATTATAATTACAAAACCATGATTGTCTCTGTTTTTTAATGTGTTGGAATCCACCTTGATCTGTTAGGGAAGAGTGGGATAGAATATTAAAATATATAAAGTGAATTGAGACCAGTGGAATTTGTTAGCTGAGATTGACTTGTTTTATTGATTTCAGTGGGGCTCATGAGATACTAACTTTCTCAGTGCAGGGGCCATTAGACACCACAAAAATGAACAGGGACTTACTTGCAATTGACGGCCACAACACAGAATCATATTGTTGTATATACGCTTTGGACCCACTGATTTTAGTGTGACTTGAAAACGCCGAAATGTTGCACAGGATGATGGCAAAGTATAAGAGAGAACTCTGCCTCATTCATTTCAGGCACCAGAGCTTAAGGAGTTAATTTTCTACGAGCTGCTCAGAAGCAGGTCAGGTATCTGTTAATAATCAATATCAAAATCTCAGTCCCAGATTTTTTTTTTTTTAAGCAGACTGCACAACTAACAGTTTGGCACAAGGTTGGAGGGAAAAACTGTGCCAGCTGACTGATGAGCACCCATCGTTTTTAATTAATTGGGTTGAAAAATGTTTTGTGTCAGGTTGAATTTAGGAGCTCACTCAGCTGTGATTCTCAGGACATATAATTCCCACACACCCCCACACGCATACCTTGCTGTCTTGCCAACCCACCCTGTAGAAATTCTAGAAGAGAACGTATAGAGGAAATACTGGGTAAGTTATAGAATTATGGCAGACAAGCAGAAGCACTAAAAGTATGCGTCATTTTCAGGAAGGAAAAATGTGTGTCAATATTGTTTCTTTAAAGTTTTTAGCTGGTTAACTTACACAGTTTTAATCAGACGACTCAAAAGAATTATCTAAATAAAAGCACAGTTGACATACAGAGTTGCTATTGTGAGGGCATTAAATGACTATTGCATCTCCCCCCTCCTCTGCTGCTGCCGCCGCCCAATAACTATAGACAATTGGAAATCTTTCAAAACCTACATTTGCTTAAACGGAGAGATGGACATGGATTGTTTGTGTGCCATCAGCACTGTGCTCCTTTTCAGATTCTGTCTTTCTCTGTGTGTCAAATTACCACACACTCCTTTTCTTTTCTTTTTTTAACAGAGAATTTGTGGAATATCTTGGGGTTGCTCTTTAAAATAAATGAATGTTTCTGTCAGCTTTCCCTTAATAGAATCGGTTCTGATATCCTCTTTGTTCATGCTGTTACAGGCTTCAGTCGAAGGGTTCTTTGTGTTAACTTTTTTAAAGTTACATTACAAAGAGGTTTTAAGATTTCCCAACAGGGTTTTTCCCCCCTCTTTCTTTCTTTCTTTTTTTTTAAACAGGAGCTTTTGATCTCAAACCTGCTGAGGCCAATGAAATCCTTACCAATTCTCCAGCTACTCTTCACTATTGGAATTTGAAAAGACCCACCTGAAGGATTTAACTCCCTGCATGGTTTCTGCCATCCCTTTTGAGAGTTCCATTCATGTAGACAGTGAGGGGGTCTAGGGCACCCTTTGTGATCTGCTAAGTAGCCTAAGGTGCCCTTTGCATAAAATGTACTCCCGAGGAAATAAAAACCGGGAGGACACAAACCTATATACCTTATTTCCTGCTATCTTCACTTAAAGGAAGAGTGCAGGGGGGCTGCTTAACATCCTTTGCTACCTAAATACCTTTTGGACATGGGAGTTCAATAAAAGAACTTTCATTGCATCCATTACCCTACTGTGGTGCATAGCAAATTAGATTTAAAAGGGTACTCTTTCCCTTACAGCTATTTCTATCATTTTCTTTAAATTTTCAATTTAGTGTCTAGTGACAGAATATTCCATAATGTACTTTAGAACTATATAACACCAATTATGCTAACTGTGAACATTATTTCAAAAGAATTAGAGTTATATTAAGTTATAGACAAACCGTTGGGGAAAAGGTCAGGTTAGAAGCAGGGAGAAAAAAAGCTTTGTGAAAGTCAGTGTTAGAAACTCAGTGATGAATTCCTATTCCCCCCCTTTCTTCCCTACATTTTGTAGAATGTACACAGCATGGATTTCTTCTCTGAAATGCTGTTCGTTAATTAGATGAGTATAAACCATGTTCCCTTGTTATTTCACATCCACACGTTTCTCCATTAAGAGCTACTGTTGACTATTATCGGTTGTGCTGAAACATTATTTTTAATTTTGAGTCACTGAGTAGCACAAATGATTACCCAGTAGTTGCTTTGTAGATAAAAGATCAGTTAGCTGAACAGCCTTGAAAGAGTATCATAAACTGAAAATTATGTTGTGCCTTACAGGATCTTCTAACACAAAAGCTAGGGACTTTGTGGTATAGGCTATATATTCAACTAAAAAAAAAAAAAAGTTCAGTGCAGAGTAAGTCATAAACAAGAAAATGCAAAATTGAGCAACTCCTACCTTCTTTGTCTGCTACGTTTACACTGGTGGGATTAGTAAATGAAAAGAATAGAGATATCACTAAGCCCATAAAGAATTAATGGCACTGTTTTTAAAGTTCACATTTGATTGAATAAAATGCATCAAAATGGTTTGTGTGTGTGTGTGTGTTCTCCCCCAAATATGTAACCTGTGGGGTTTTTTTTTTGTTTTTGTTTTTTTTTAAAAAAACTGAATTCTTAATGTCTATCCTATTCTCATAGCTCCAGATTTTGCATCCTTTCTGGTAAGATATCCTATTATTCTGGGAAGTTTTCACTTTCCTTTACAAGGCCCTGCCACAACATAGAACATGCTTCTTCACACATGCACATCCCTTGCCACCAGCCATCCAGACAAGCAAGAAGCATTATCAGAACTTGTTTTTATCACAATTGTTTGTTTCAGCACTAAATTAAGGATACTAATATCCCCGTTTCCCGGGGACAGTCCCCACATTTAGAAATCTGTCCCTGGACAAAATCCGTCCCTGGAATGTCCCCGGATTTCATTTAATGTCCCCAGATTCATATTTTAGGTGTTGTAGATTTATACGGAGAAATGAATTTTGCATGATTGGTTCAACGGCACAAGACATATGGGGACTTCCGGTAAGGCAAAATGGTGGGTGCCACGGCAGCGGGCAGTTCCTGAAGCCAGCCAGGGCCAACTTCGCTACCAGGCTGGCTCTGGGCTACTGAGGCTGCCACAGCCACTTCCAAGGGAGAACCGGGGATGCTTGGCGCGTCAACTGGGGGAACCACTGACCCCCTCCAACCCAAATCGAGCCAGGAGTGAGAGTGCCTGGCCACCCGTCCGACTGCCCAGCAGGCAGCGGGAAAACCCCAGAGCTGACGCAGAGAGAAGGAGGAGAGGAGGAGAAGGAAGGGAGAGAAAGAGGAAGGAGAAAAAAGAGGGGAGCCCCGAACTTGCTGCACCATTGAAGAAGGAGAGCACCGGGAGGACAAGGACACATGGCCGAGGCCAGGCCTGACCTGAGCCTACTCCACAGCAGCTAGTGCTCCAAGAGAGCAGGTCGGGGCCCAGAGGAAGGCCACATGACAGAGGACACCACAGAAGAGAATATATTACTTCTTTTTTAAAAAGAAAACACCAACTTTTTAAAATAACTTTTATTTCTCTTTTCAAAAAAAAAGTGTCCCTGGATTCTTTGAATTTTTGGGGGGTAACCTTATACTAATAGTCACTGGTTCCCTTAGGACATGGGTAGGCAAACTAAGGCCTGGGGGGCAGATCCGGCTGAATTGCCTTCTAAATCCGGCCCTCGGGTGGTCTTTTTTTTTACATGTGTAGCTTGTTTTTACATGTGTAGAATATGTGTTTTTGTTTAAAATGCATCTCTGGGTTATTTGTGGGGCATAGGAATGCATTCTTTTTTTTCTTCAAAATATAGTCCGCCCCCCCCCCCAAGGTCTGAGGGACAGTGGACCGTCCCCCTGCTGAAAAAGTTTGTCGACCCCTGCCTTAGGAGGACACACATCAGTGTTAGGTTAAAAAAACCAAAAGTGCATATACTGCACCCCCTGTGAGAAAGTTATTGATTAAATAAATAAGATGTAAATAGAATAGAAAATTATGCTTTGAAAGTGTAACTCTGTTTTTGCTTTGCCTGTAAAATGATCTTGTTAAAGCATTGGTATTTCGCTTTAATATCTTCAGAGCAACAGCTGTTACACAGTTCATCATAGAACCCCATTTGATGACCAGTGGCAACATTTGGTGACACACCTCCAGGGTGCAAACTGTGCCCATTCCAGTTGTAGCTGCTTGTGTTCTTTGCTGCGTGCATATTACAATAAAGTCCAGGTAATGACCTTATCGAGCTTGGAGAGAGACTGAAGGCTGGGAGAGGGAGTTCTATTCTCAGCTTTCTTGTTACCAGCTTCTTTGGTAAGTAACTTAACCTGTTGTCCTCAGTATCCCCAGCAAAATGGGAGGCCTTAATACTTATTTAGTGGGATAACCGGGCTTAATACTTACCTAATGGGATAATAATGCTTACCTATCTACCTCATGAAGTTGTTGTGGGGATTAATTAGTTAATAAGTGCTTTGGGGAAGGTAAGCAGCACACAGCAGGTTGACCATTATTACAGCAGGACTGTCTATCATCATCAGTTGTTTGTGGCTTAAGGAAGTGCTATATATTTAGCAGGTTACAGAGCTATCCATTTGGTACTCCAAACACTCCCAGTTGGAATCAGCTTCTTATAATGTTTCTGGTCTAAACAGTGTTTAAGCATCTTGAACTTTATTGCACATATAAGTCTGCAACTACAACTGGATATTGAGCATAAATTGTGAGCAGAACATAAAGAACAGATGCTTTTTTTGCTCCCTCTCCAGACGCAGTACACAAAACTGGAACACTTTGCACTAAAACTTTTGTTTTGCTGAACTTAAAGAAGCTGACAAATAGATATTTTGCAATAGCTACATTTTCCTATTCATTTATTTAAGAGATATCTAGCCCGCCCTTCATCGGTTATAATACCAGGATGGGGTATAACATAAAATAAATTACTGTTGGTAAAATGAAACAAACAAACAAACAAAAATAATTAAAAATTACAGCAACCAAAGATAGCTATAAACAGCTAAGTAGAGGAGAAGGCTACAGCAACCACTCCTTACAAGCCCTGAAAGCCTGGGTAAACAGGTACATCTTTCAACTATATTCCAGAATATCAACTATGTTGGTGCCAGACATATTTGAAATGAAACAGCATTCCACAAATGGGGTGCCACAACAGAGGATGTCATGCCGCCACTGAATGAGAGAAGTGTAAGAAATGTGGGGCGGGTTAGAGTTCCTTTTGCTGGACCTTGGTAATATGGCACCTTGTGTGAGGCTAGAATTGAGGCACCACCTCCCAGCCGAAATCTTCCAAAAGCCTACACAACGAAACTGACTTGATACAACAAAACAAATATTACGAATACCAAATAAAGCCATATTTCACTAGGACTTGCAATCCCTATCATATTACAACCAGCTTTAATGCAGTTTGTATGTTATGATAGGGACGCAGGTGGCGCTGTGGGTTAAAGCCTCAGCGCCTAGGACTTGC
The DNA here is from genome assembly GCF_964234715.1 of Podarcis melisellensis. Taxonomy (NCBI): domain Eukaryota; kingdom Metazoa; phylum Chordata; class Lepidosauria; order Squamata; family Lacertidae; genus Podarcis; species Podarcis melisellensis. The sequence continues at coordinate 99,074,280 of NC_138528.1, read as the reverse complement.
CGATCGAAAGGTCGGCGGTTCGAATCCCTGCGGCGGGGTGCGCTCCCGCTGCTCGGTCCCAGCGCCTGCCAACCTAGCAGTTCGAAAGCACCTCCGGGTGCAAGTAGATAAATAGGGACCGCTTACCAGCGGGAAGGTAAACGGCGTTTCCGTGTGCGTCTCTGGCTCGCCAGATGCAGCTTTGTCACACTGGCCACGTGACCCGGAAGTGTCTCCGGACAGCGCTGGCCCCTGGCCTCTTAAGTGAGATGGGCGCACAACCCCAGAGTCTGTCAAGACTGGCCCGTACGGGCAGGGGTACCTTTACTTTATGTTATGATATTTTACTTGTACGTTTGTTGGTTTTATTTTGTTTGGATCTAGGATCATGTAATAACGAATCTGTAACTGAAAGAAAAATTTAGAGAAGCCAAAGCTTATACTCACACTCATGCACACCACACACACACACCCCTCCGGCATAAACATTTGCTTCTTTCAGCCTCTGGCTACAGAGAGAATTCCAAGAAAATTCCTGAAATCTGTTAAAATCCGAAGTTATACCTTTAGCCTGGTTGTGTTGTACATTGACTGTTCCTGTTTTAAAAAGGACCCTGTGCACTCATAAAATCTGGATCTGCACAAGAAATATGATATATTTCTGGGCTAAATACCAGGATTTGGTTGGTTCTAAGGCCAACTCTAACATTTCAGGGGAAAACACAAGGATAAAATATAGGATGTAAGACTTAAAATAAAGGCTAACTCCCAAAGCCCTGCATATGGATATCAAGTTATTCTGAAATATAATAGAGCACATTCCCCATAATCAAGAGTTTCTCAAAGAAAATGGCATCTGAGAGAACAAGTTAGCAAACACACACAACTGACCCAACACCAAACTCGTCAGTTTCCCAGTTGCCATAACAACCAAGGCGACCTAGTAGGAAGCCAGCCAGGAAATCAGGTGCTGTGTGCTGGAAAAAATATGTTCCAGATTAATTGGCATTTGGCCCTTCAGCTGCTCTGCAAACCCAATATGGGCCTACAGGCAGTGGGTCCATTGGGGGCCTCTGGTGAAAGGTAAGGTGATGTATGACTGACGCTGTCAACAGTGAGCTTTTTAAGTTAGTGTTGAGAAATGTGGAATTAAGTGGATAGCTGTAACATATCCTCCGCAGTGCTGTTTAGGAGGTGGCAGTACCTTTTCTTTTTGTGGAAGAGAAAAAGTGGAATTAGTTCTGCCTGTGTGGGAATAATCTGCAGACATGGAAGCTTGAGGTTTTGTTCAAGGTTAGCAATTCTGCATTTCCCATGGCAGAATGTAATACTGGCAGCAAGGAAGGAGACAATATCTAGTGGTTAAGCGGATGGAACTTGGAAGGCAGAACAAGACCCATATGACAAAAGTAAGGGGCGTGAGAGTGATCTACTTTCTGGTATAAATTCTCTATAAACACCAGAGCTGCATTCTCTAGAGGACAGGGGAGGTGGATTTTAATGCCAACTTACCATTCATTCTCTCAGCATTGAAGATGGCTTGTATATCATTTGCTTTACTGCAGTAGAATGCATACAACATATGGACTCCATATTTTACTGCTGAATGAGGGCAGAGTGTTTGGGTGACTTACTTGAGGGCACACAAGTGATGGCCAGGCAACCACTTCAGTATCCACTGAGTTTAAAAGGAAATCTATTTCTGCTGTTTCTCCTTCATAAAATCACTTTCAGGCATCTTTTCCCATATTAAACAAAAAGTATAGTACAGTATGGCCTCAAGTGAGCCTGTCAAAACCAATTTATTGGTGTTGTTTGAGGTAAATATGATAGTACTGTTTTAATAGGACTACGTTGACAATGAGGAGCCAGTTCCCATGCTGAAAACAACATCCTGTTAATATAGAGTTAGTTGATTCTATGTGGAGACTGGCATCTGGTGAAAGGGTTGCATGATTATTTAATCCTCACCCATATTTTTTTAAAAAAACCTCAAGTTAGCATAAGACCAACAAAAAGGATTTGGGGGTAGAGGAAAATGTAAATGAAATGCCACAGCCCAAGCATGTAGAAGGATGGTGATGTATCCTGATTTACAGTCTGTCCGGTTTAAAAATAAAGAGCTATCAGGATTTGACTCCTAGGAAACTTGCTTTATGAGTCTGAGCTCTTCCCCCCATGTGTTGGAGGAGTTGTCAGAATATTGGCACCTACCACAGCATGTGGAGGAAGTGTCCTGAAGTCCAACAGTTGGGATGCACTCTATCCTGAAATATCACAGATTGTGAAACAGAATATCCAACCTATGCCTAGAATGCCTCTCTGAAAGCTGAAGGTCTACAAAAGGACTTAAATAACAAAGAACTAATTTTCTACTTCTTACTGGCAGCACAGGCAGTGGTAGCATCTCACTGGAAGGATTATAAGTTTACAAACCTGGAGGACTGGTATCAAAGGATTTGAAATGTGGCATTATTGGGGAAACTTGTGTTACAGGTTTTGGGAGGCCAAATGAAAATTGATCCATTTGTTGCCATTTGGTATCCATTGATTACATGAATGTACAGGAGTAGGGCTGGTCTGTACAGAACAGTTGGGATATTTTAAAGATCTTAAAAGATGTAGTATCTTTAGTGTGGCAATTTTGGGTAGCAGCACAGACCCCTGTTTGATGACAGACATTATTTCACAGTCTGGACTGTTACTGAGTTTTGGTATATATTTTATTTCCGGGTCAGGTACTGTGAACTGTATTGTATGATACTGTATTTTATTGTTTAATAGTGCACACTACTCTGTTTTCCTTTCGTTCAACTTAGAAACACTCTGTGGGGTGGGGGTGGAAGGGGGGTTGTGCCCATATTATCTTTCTGGTTGTTGTTGTTTGGCTATCTGGATTATCCTGACCAACATTTAGCACCTGAGCAGACAAACAGGATGCCTGGTTACAGTCTTCCTCATGGTGAGATGGATTGTGTTTCTATTTCAATTATAGTAATTCTTTCAAAATTATTAGGGTATGTAAATTTCAATGCAACACTGTATCAGGTTCTGTCCTTTGTGTGATATATTCCCCCCTCCTTCTTTTTGACGATGTGTGCATGGTCACTCCAATTGCGTACCAACTTCTGCATCTCCTGATTTGGTTCTGTGAGTGGGTTCTGTTTGCTGTATCTCTCCCCACCCTAGCTGGCAGACTCAGGCCCAATTCACGTTTAGGAGATTTTTTTAATATACAATGCTGGGATGGGAAGGGCCCCCTTTGCTTTGTGTTTCCTTCTGGGAGACCTCTAAGGTTGTCATGAGGAAGTATTAAATGTTAAGAGTTCCTCCATTAAGCCTTTAGGAAACTGTCTGTGCTTGTTAACCATTACCAAAGCATTTGCCTTCTCTTTACAAAAACTGCTGAGGTTAAATATTAAACGCCTGGAGTGAAGGACACCTGTATTTGCTGGTCCCTTTATGCGACTGTAGGAAAGAAGGGGAGGGAGCTTTACAGCTGTCTAAATTAGCATAATTAAATCCACATCAATTTAAGGGGGGGGGGAACCCTCAATCACCTCTTTCCCCTTCACATGCAGATAGTGGCATTTGTCTAAGGTGCTAAGACACAAAGGGACTTTTCTAACAGCCGAAGACCTGCCTGAAAGGAAGAGCAATAGGATTTGTATATTGTCCCATGGTTCACCTTAAGACTAGTGGAAGTGATTAGTGGTGGCTGTGAACGGCTGGGCCCCCTTTTGCATTTCAATTATGCTCGAATGCAGGGCCCTGCCTCGGAAAAGTGCATTTTACAAGGTGCCTCTGCTTCTATGGCTCTAATGGGCGGTGTGGGAGGGAGCGAAGGGGTAAACAAAGCCTGACATTCTGGTTTGGTCCCTTTCACTAACCCCCCAATCCCACTGCTGCTTCTCCCCCCCCCACCTAATGTGTTTTGTTTAGCTTTACATGGGGAAGCCCCAGTGACCCCGGGACAGCAACAAGGCTGCTCTGTGTGGCGCTGGCAAGAGAGAATTCCTCCAGATGAAAACTGACATGGGGTTCAGGGGTTAATTTCTGGAACAGGCGCATTTGCATACAAATGAAAAATGATGGAATTTCTCTTCTCCTAAATTTTCAATGTCATCAGCATCAAACAGCAGTCAGTGCTCCCTTGCTGTTTGAAGAATATTCATTACTTCAGAAGAAGGGGCACCTTGTTTGGTATTAATCTCCTCTGCAGGTCAATGACTTAATTTGCTAAACTTCATCTGAAGTGCCATTCACTTTCGGAGTTCTCAGCTATTCTTTGTTATTTTTCATAACATGCTCTTAAGGTTGGTTGGTGGGGTTTTTTTAAGTGTAAGGGGATACACTTCTCCATCAAAATGAGGCATAGATGGAGGGAGGAAATGACGTTTGAAAAAAGAATTTCTGTAATCAAATTTATAATCTGTCCATCACCTTCTCAAATTAGTTACCATACTAATCTTACAGCTGGTTAGCACATTATTACATACCCTCATATGTGTGTTTGTGTGCACGCGCATGTGTGTATTTATTAAAAAAATATGCACCCATAAATGCTTTAAGGAGAAAGCAAACATTTTCCCTTTAAAACAGATGCACAAAAGGACATCTGTTGTCTTGAGCCACAAGGGTTACTGGGTGTCATGGCTGTAACAAAAGGTAACAACCAAAACAGTGATTAATCCCCTAAAGAGAATCTTAATGTCCTTTTGAGTGCCTTCCTCTGGAAATTCTCACCTAAAAAGGCCGTGACTGAGGATGTACTTATCAAACTTCAGGGTGTTACATCTTATTTTTCCACTTTCCTCTGAGTGTCTATAAAGGGCCCTTGGCCTTCCCTGTGGGTTTCATCCTTCTGTCTGAAGTGGATTGTCTGGAAGCCTTTTCAAAACATTACACTACAGAGCTGTTTGTTGGGCAGAGATTCTGTTTTATTGTCAATGGCCGAATATCACTGCTTCTTCTTTTCTTTTCTTTGTCAACGTACAGGACAGAAAAACAATGTGCCACCTCACCCACACCCTAAGCTAGAATTTCCCCCCAGGAAATGCCATGTGAAAATGTAAAGAATGAAATACATAAAGAGAAACTCTGCATGAGGAAAGAAAGGAAGACAAAAAGAAAAGAGAAAGGGATCCAGGTAGACAGAGGGATGGGGAGGGAAGAGAGATCCATGATCTCTAGACAACAGGACTTTCTAGGTGTCACGACTTGAGTAAAATACCTCGGATCAAATTAATCAGTTGAATAAATATGCCACAGGGCTCACGGTATAGTTTAAGCATCAGATTGTGTCTCTGCACGAAGAGCATATTGCTTTGTTCTGGACTCAGTGGCTGGAAGAGGAATGGATGAAGTAAATGTCTACCATACTACAGTGGGGGCCAATATTTGGAGCAATCTTCAGCTGCCTTCGCTGCAGCTGCTCCTCCATATACCTCAGTCCCCCGTGAACCCAAGGGGAAGGGGGTGAGAGCAGCCAAGGAAATAGACTCAGGCATTGACCTGGCCATAGGCCTGCCCTCAAAAGAAAATTGGCTCTGGAATAAGAGTCAAGGATGTGTGGACTTCTGGAATATGCAGCTCCAACATGGCTATTGTGATTTGAATTCAATGCTGATGGAAAGGGTTTGAAAAATGAATTCTAGTGGTGGGCCTGATAATGCTGTCAGGCTTTGGCTTAAAAATAATAATAATAAAACAGTTGTTTAGTTGTGTCCAACTCTTTGTGACCTCATGGACCAGAGCACGCCAGGCACTCCTGTCTTCCACTGACTCCCACAGTTTGGTCAAACTCATGTTAGTAGCTTTGAGAACACTGTCCAACCATCTCATCCTCTGTCATCCCCTTCTCCTTGTGCCCTCAATCTTTCCCAACATAAGGGTCTTTTCCAGGGAGTCTTCTCTTCTCTTGAGGTGGCCAAAGTACTGGAGCCTCAGCTTCACAATCTGTCCTTCCAGTGAGCACTCAGGTCTAATTTCTTAAAGAAATGGATAGGTTTGATCTTCTTGCAGTCCATGGGACTCTCAAGAGTCTCCTCCAGCACCATAATTCAAAAGCATCAATTCTTCGGCGATCAGCCTTCTTTATGGTCCAGTTCTCACTTCCATACATCACTACTGGGAAAACCATAGCTTTAACTATACGGACCTTTTTCGGCAAGGTGATGTCTCTGCCTTGTTGTGGCGAAGTGGTCTTGAATAACTCAGAGAAGCTATGAGCTATGCCATGAAGGGCCACCCAAGACGGTCAGGTCATAGTGGAAAGTTTTGACTAAACGTGATCCACCTGGGGCAGGAACCAGCAAGCCACTCCAGTATCCCTGCCAAGAAAACTCCATGGACAAAATAAAACAGTTACCAATCTCCAACACCTTTGCTTTTAAAGAATGGAATGATTTTTTGATGTTCATTACAATTGCTTCTAAAGAACCTAAAACACATTAAAAGGCATTTTGAAGACATCTCACATTTCACACAAGAAAGCAGAGGTGTTGTTGTAGCGATGACTAGTAGAGTAATGGGTCCAAGATGAGAAAGTCTCCTTTTAGTGAACCAGGCACTAGTTGTTTCACATAAGTATCAACAGAAGTCCTATTTAGGTGTTGACCTTGATCATGAGAGGGTTAACTGAATGTAGGGTTCCAGGTACATATGCCCCAGATATCTCCTGTGGTGAATGGATGGTTTGGACAAACCACATTGAAACAGCATGGAGTTTTCACAGTTTCCAGAGAGGCAACTCTGTTAGTCTGTTACAGCAAAAAAACAAAGAATTTTGTGGTACCTTAAAGACTAATAAAGCTATTATGGCATATTCTTTCATGGACAACAGTGCACTTCATTAGATGTGCATAGTGTTATTCTGAGTTACAGGTATATATAGATTTATTTATTTTTAATGGGGGTGGGTTGAAAGTTTTCACAGCTTTAGTCCTCTTTTTTTTAAAAAAAAAAAGAAAGAAGATATTTATTAAAAATTTTAGAGCTTTAGTCCTCTGATGGATTGTTCTAGGAAAATCCTGAGAGAATAAATAAAGTATTTTTTTAAAAAAAACAAACCCAGATATCCTGTTTAGACAAGAAGCTTTACATTGATTAGAATCTGCTTTCACCTAACATTGTGTAGTAAATGTCACAAGGACATAATTAGAAAATTTGGTACATTATTTAGTCCTAGTCCCTCTGTGCCAGAATTGTTTAACTGCTGTGGAATTGGAGCTCCTCTGCATCCCAGTGTGTTCTGAAATGCAAACTTCAAAGAAAACCTTATATCTCCCAACTCCAGCTCATGAGTGTGTTGGAAGTATAATACAGAAAGGCTTAACAATCCCTGCTGAGGAAAGGGCAATTTGACACCAAAACTACTGTGAAAACTGCTATTGCAACACTAGTAGTCAGAAAGTGCTTATTAGATAAATACAGCTAAGGTATGGGAGCAAAATGTACCCAAGTCATTTGGAAAAAAATTGAGTTGGACAGCATCAAGTACATTGGGATGGGATACATTTAAAATATGTAAAACTCTGTATTCTCCTTTATAGATTTTCCTACTTCCCTTCTGATTTGCAAAATAAAAATGTTCTGAGATGCAAAATTCTGAGAACCTGGACGTTTTAGTCCCAAAATGTCTCTTAGCAAATGTGTATTGATTGGATCACAAGGCATGCAGCTTGTGCAGAACAGCTTAGTACTGCTTACATTCCGTCCCCTGAAGACTTCAATACAGAGATCTTCATGTAAACTGCCCTGTGATTTTCTGATGAATGGTGGTATATAAATTTAACAAAGAATAGAATAATAAAAATATGCAGTTATCTACATTTCCAGTCTCTCATTAGCATTTGTTGCGCTGAATCCAGACTAAATTAATGGAACTTGGTTCCCACTGATATCATGAATAGTTTGTCCCACTGATTTCTGCTAGAACTGAGTGCAAGTAACTTATTTTGGATCCAACCATGTGGAAATGAACGTTTAAAAGGTGAGGAAAGAGAGTTTACAAAAAAGATTAAAACTAGAATGATCAGGGAACAGGTCGGAGCTTTGTTAAATATTATTATTTTCTTAAGAACTTTCAAATTCGCCATATATTTTGGAACTCTTAACTGTTACTAACTGCATTCTTCTATTGGATTTTCACATCTGCATCTTGTCCTTTGCACGCTGTATTACTAAATTTAGCAACATAGGATAATAGCTTTGTGTATTATCACTCGGTAAGAGAGTACAATATAGGACCCACTGCCTGTGTGTGGTCTTCAGGGCATGTTTATAAATACTGTGGAGTTCTGAAAAATCCATATTTTCAGTTCCCATGTGAAAGTAAGAGCCTCTTTGTATTTTCTGAACTGAGTACACTTTTTGTATGGCCATCTTTTGCAGGCCTGACTTGATGATGGTGTGGGGGTGGGATGGGAAGTCAAGTGTGCTAGGACCAGAAGAGCAGGACCCCTCATCAGAGCCAGAGAGGCCCCCTCCCCATAATCAAGCGGCCTCTGAGGCATAGGGAGTAGCAAGAGATATCCTCTGGGAGGCTGAAGCAGGCAAGAGCTCACAGCCCAGGTGGGGCTCATTAGCTAGGGAAGGAGGCTCAAGACAGGTGAGGGTCATATGACTCGTCAAGCCTAGATGCTGCAATCAGCATTCAAAGGAAAGCAGAGCTGAGGTGCAGTTTTGGCTTAGCTGTCTATGCTGATGGGCCTTGGCTTGACTGGTCCAGGACCTGTATGGGATCCTATGGACTGTGTTTCCTGATTGCTGGACTTTGGTTTTGGCTTACTTGGATTGACCCTGGACTGTGCTTCCAGACTGTTGGATTGACCCCCAGACCGTGTTTCTTGACTGCAGAACTTTGGACTTGCCATACTGTATTCACCAGCAGGACTTGCCATCAGGTAGGCCAGGGGTTCAGAACGAATAGGGTCCTTCCTCAGACCAAGGCATTCTGAGCTCAGTAGCCAGGAGGGTGGGTGCACTGCTGCCACAGTTTGCCACAATGGTAGTTACAGGCACTCTCCTTAGACACCATTTCTAGAATGCCTCACTATGCACCAAGATGCCCTTAGCCCTTTCTGAGTTGGGAAGGGAGAGGGGGAAGCAGCAACAATTTGCCTCACTGGGTAAGCAGGTGGTGCCAGCAGCAGGACTGGCAATCAAGAATGAGGAGAGCAGCAGATCTGTGTACGTGCTAATTCGCCACTCTTACCCACTTCTTGGGTCAACCCTGGTGTGGTGTTTTGTTATTTGTAGTACTAAAGCATTAAGCAGATACACACAATTTCAAACAGCTGGTAACACATGGTTAGTGCATGTAGTATCCCCCTTCTGTGTGCCCATCACATACAGTGGTACCTCAGGTTAAGAATTAATTCGTTCTGGAGGTCCGTTCTTAACCTGAAACTGTTCTTAACCTGAAGCACCACTTTGGCTAATGGGGCCTCCTGCTGCTGCCGCGCTGCCACCACACCATTTCTGTTCTCATCCGGAAGCAAAGTTCTTAACCCGAGGTACTATTTCTGGGTTAGCGGAGTCTGTAACCTGAAGCGTCTGTAACCCAAGCTCCTACTATATTCCAGACTTCTGGAAATGTAAATTTTTCACTTCACATCACACAGACCAGCCTTACCATTAGACAGAATGGGGCAATGACATCAGGTGGCAGATCCTAGGGGTGGCAACAAGATCCCTGACCATTCTTCTTAAATCCACCCCCCAACCCTTACCTTTCTCCTGAGAAGTACCTTTGCCTAAGGAAACGTAACTTAAAAAGCCCTTGTGGAAATCAAATTTATGGCCTGTTTCTATCTTTCCTACTGCTGCTGAATAAGTTATCTCCCTGTCCTTCATGGTGTCGGATTTCACTGAATCTGGTTGCAACGAGTCCACTATCTTTAACAACAGTAATCCAAATGTAACAGTGACGATACATTTGGATTAAAACTCAGTGGGCCTGCAATGGGCCAGATCAAATGGCTTCAGGGACCAGATCCACTGTGTGGGCTGCCAGCTGGCTATTCCTGCACTAGACCATACCAGCCAAAATCAGATGGCAAAGTCCTATTGAAGTCTATGGGACTTGTCCAAGGCTATCTGGGGATAGGTTTCAAAGCCCTTCTCTTCTGCAGGAACAATCTTACCTGTCTGTAAACTATTGTTATAAAAGGCCTTCACCTTTCACATTCATAAAGCAAAAATGCAACCATTTTGTTTTCTTTTGAGGAACGCTTGCATTCAAATTCACTCTGCCCATGCTTGAGAAATAGACTAACTTGGTAGTTTTGCTCCAAACATAATTTAAGTTTCACAATGAAGTCCGTAGCAGGATTCTGCATCCTGTAAATAATTCCATTTTTGTCTGTCATTATCTACAAACAGTTTGAAAGAGTAGGGATGTTGATTATGTATTTCATTATTTACTAAAGAGATGCATATCTTGCCTTTCTTATTTCTAACGGACTTGCTCAGAGTGGTTTACAGATAATACCACCGGTTCGGAGTAAACAACAACAACAACAACAACCAGATATACAGCAAAGTGAAAGTGAAAGCCAGCAGCAACCCAAAACAACAATAACGAGTCAGTAAATGAAAACCGTTTAAAGCAGAACTAAAAGCTCAGCAAAAACACAACGCTCTTTCAGTCAGCGGTGGAATAAGCTAGACCAAGGGCAGGCAATATGGTGCCCTTGTTGAACTACAACTCCTATCAGCCCTAGCCAGCTTCACCAATGGTCAGGGACGATGGGAGTTGAAGTCCAACCCTACATTAGTTACCCCTGAGGCAAACCTGCTATATTGGCTACTCCCTGGACTGGGAGTTCCACATTCTAGATTTTACAACAGAAAAGGCTTTCTTATGTATTTTAGACAATTGCTAAGCCAGTGGTGGAAGAATTCACAAAATATCTTGCCAAATAACCTTAATGAATGGACAGATTTGTATAAATGCAGGCAGTCCTTGTTCTTAAATTGTTTAAGTCCTCAGTGGTACATTCAATTGTACCTGGAAACAAACCAATAGCCAGTGCAGGTGATTCCACAGCAGAGTTAGCCTGCATCAAGAGCGCTTGAAACAGCATTTTGTGCCGGCTGAAGTTTCTGAATCTTCAGAGGCCGCTCCAGGTCAAAGTGCTGTGACCATCCAAACTAGATGTGACTAAGGCATGCAGAACTATGACCAGGTCAGCAAAAACCATGGTCCAGAGGTGGAGGCCTTCCAGATAGTGTTGGACTCTTAACTCCCTTCAGCCTCGACCAACATGGCCAATAGTCAGGGATGTAGGGATGCAGTCCAGCAATATCTGGAAGACCACAGGTTTGCTGCCTCTTGCTGTAGTATATAGCATATGCTTTTCATCATTGTATTTCAGATTATTTAATTTGGATCTTCTTACCTTTAAAATATACACTTTCTGTTGCATTACTAAATACATTTCCAACATGGTGTTACTAAATAACTCTCAGCCTTATGTGATCTTGCTTATGACGTGTTACACTGAGTGGCTGTCGGGATAAGGTACAGTAAACTCCAGATAATTCTATTTCATTTGGCTCCACGTGGCTTTGATATAGGAAGGGAAATATAAGCTTTTTCCCCCTTTTCTTTTTTTAGTTCCCCCCCCCCTTAGTTTTAACATCTCAGTGGTATAGCACCAGAAAGGAATTTCACTTGCAAAATCCTGTGAGCAACAACACTTAGGAGAATGTATGTATACAATTGTTTAAGGAACACAGGGTTACTGACACAGATGCCGATTTGGTAGGGCATATGGAACATTTACACTTGCCTTTTCATTCTTTCTTGCTACAGCTGGTGCTGATTTAGTATGTGAAATTTTACTAGCAGGAGTGCTAATCAAGACAGAGATTCTGTGAGGATTTAGTCATTTATGTAAAGGGGAAACTATGGGTATCATTAAAAAGTAGGAGATTCTCTATGGGAGGAACATTATCATTATCAACCTCATTTTTAAACTAAAGAGGGAGAGAGAATGGCCTTGTAAGTATCATTTGAGGAGCGAAAAACCTGACTCTTCTTTTCTGGTGTTTGAAGACTATTAGATCCGACCAAACAGCCAACATTGGGGGGAAGAGGGGAATTCTAGATGGATTCTGACTTTGGGAAGTTGAGGACAAAGGCATGGAATTGGTTTTCTCCCCGCTCATCATGTGCACTCTTTTCACATGAAAAAAAAAGTGTCTTAAAAAATTTAGTCACGTTCAAATACTGAAGAACTGTGCCAAGTCAACAGTCCTGTTCTATGTACATTTACTCAGAGAAGTAAATTCCATGGAATTTATTCTCAGGGACGTGCATATAGGATAATGATCCAGAGTACACTTCCAAGAATCTTGTGTCTTCTACAATACTGTTGGCAATGAATGTTAGAAGAATTTGTCAAACTGACCAGTATGAGGTGTTGGGGGGGATGACCTTATACACCAGGCATCGGCAAACTCGGCCCTCCAGATGTTTTGGGACTACAACTCCCATCATCCCTAGCTAACAGGACCAGTGGTCAGGGATGATGGGTGTTGTAGTCCCAAAACATCTGGAGGGCCAAGTTTGCTTATGCCTGGTGTACGCTGACTTGAGATCTTGAGGGAAATGAGTCAGTAATGCTTGAAACTTTAGAAGGCAAGAGTGCTCTTGCCCTTGGGTTCTGCTTTTGGTTCCCCACAGGCATCTAGTTGGCCTCTGGGACAACATGCTGGATGAGGAGACAGGCAGTTGACCAGATCTAGCAGGTGCGTCTTATGCATAGCTGACAATGTTTTCCTTTTTTAAAGGGAAATTCCCTTATTCCGAATAGGATTCCTCACAAGAAAAGGGAAAAGTTGACAGCTATGCTCTTATGTTCTTAAAGGAAGCATATAAATTTAGTGAAGGGTTGAATTCTGAATGTTAAGAGCTAGGAATTGATACAAGGTTATAGCGTTCTATACCTCTGCTCTACTTTTTAACAACAACAACAAACAAACATATTTTTATTAAAGATCTCTTGGTTTACAAAAGTATGTGCAATCTATTTTTTTTCAAGTTACATTTTCTACAGATCAGTTTCATGTGTTGAGACATTAGTGTTACATTAAGAAGAAAAGGGGGAAAGAGGTGGAGGGGGCATGGTGAGTGGAAGTGGGGTGGTGGGCAGTGCTTCTGTTCTACTTAGTGTATGTGTGGGGTTTTGTGTCAGCATCGCTTGTGCAGGTTCTCTTTGCTATTTTCTTGTATTCCTTTGGTGGTGAGAGAGGTTGGGGTTGGCTTAAGGTGTGTTTGTTTGTGATTGGCTGTGGTAAACTTTGTTTTTTTCGTGTGCGAGTCGGGTGTGTGTGTTTTTGAATGAGGTTAGCCAGGTTGATTCATATGCTGTCGGCGGATTCTTGTCTTGTTGGGCTGTGCATGTGATAAAGGGGAGCCATACCGGGCTGAAGGGGTCTTCCTCTATTTGTCCCTGTGCCAGTTTCAGTTTATTGGTTCTGCTGCCACAGTACTTCGGGTTATCCACCAGCAAATGAGGACAGTCAATCCAATTTGCCTGGTGTGTATTTATTCCAAGTAGCAGGTGCCATTTGAATCTTTTATTCTAGAGAAGCTCACTTTCCTTCCTTCCTTTGCGTAACTTAGGATCTTTTTGCTGTTGACTACAGGAACCTTGACACGCATTTTGCAGCCTTTTCAGGGCTTGCTCACAAGCACCCAGATACTTCTTAAGACACTTGTGCAGCTGTAAAGTACAAATAAAAATACAGATTAAAATCTCAGATGATAGTACTTTGCTGATGATAAATCCAAATAGGTTTTAATTTAGACACTGTAACTGCACAAGTGATTACACATTCAAGCTGGGAGAAAAACCAGGCTGCAAATGTTATTGTGGCAAGTGAAAGGGTCATGCTAAGGTTGACTAATCTTTTTCCTGGCAGAGTTATTTTCAGTCTGGATGGGCATGTAGTTGTGTTCAAGTGGCAGCAGGAATCACTGTTGTGTGCTAAATAGGTTGCACAGGTGGCTCTGTAGTAAGGGGACCTGAACACACACTCTCAGATACAAAACAAGTAGGCATCTGGTGCCTCAGGTGACTAACTGTATAACAGAAAATATTGTGTTCGGTCCCCCATGGAACGACCGCCAGATGCCTGTGCTTATATCATCATATCCAGGGAAGAACTGGTTGTTGGTCTTGGACTGAGAGAGATATCTATGGCTTCTCTCCTTGAATTGGTAAAGAATTTATGGACTTGAGAGAGGACTTGAGGTGATGTGCCTATGTGTGTGGGAGGAACGGACTTTAGTATGACAGTGCCAGTGATGGATTGTACTCTGAACCGCGTGGAGTTTTTTGTTGCCACTAAATAAATAAAAGGCTTGCCTCCAACAATACTGGAATTAACTTTAGTGTCTCGGGCATCCAGTTTCATATCAAGGTCTTGAGAAATCTGTAAGCAACCAAACTTCAGCCTAAGATTTTCCAAATTCCTGAGGCGAAAGGAAAGGGAAATGCAATAGTGGAGACAACAGCAAGAAGATTATTTCAATTACCTCCAAAGTAAGGGATTGGGGTGGGGTGGGAGAGGCATGGAGTTTGCAACCTAGTTTCTCATGAGACATGTTTACCATGGATAGCAAAATAAACTCATATTGTCGTGGATGACTAGTATTTAAATGTGCTGGGCTAAAACTATTTGAGCAACATTTGAAAATCAGATGTTCTAATAGATGGAAATACTGCTTTACATAGTTCTGCATGATCGTGCCTCCATAGAAGATGTAGCTTGAATCTAACAAGTACTTTAGTCAACACATTGCCATAGCCTTATAGTTTCCAATAGGTGGTATTTCTCTAAGGTCCCACTTGCGCATTTAAAGTAGCCTCATGCCAGTTAAGGCATATATGAAAGAAGCTTAGGCTTCAATGGACTCCAACCATGCCAAAATGTAAATAGTCAACCAGGCTTAGGGAGAAGTTTGTGAGTCATATCATCCTGAGTTCAATTGGACTTCCTCTCAGATATGAGTTTACTGTGCACTTGGAAGTAAGTCTCACTATGTTCTGTGGGATTCAGAGTATTTTGTCTATGTTCTCGCACCACCATCTCATCTAGTTTCTGCCAGGGAGAAGGAACTTGGAGAGCTCAAGTAGGCCAAGTGGCGTTTCAGACAAAACACGAGCATCCAAGTAAATCAGACAAAGGTCTGCAACCCCTGAAGGTAGATAAACACCATTCCTGAGAAAGTCTGTTGTGCTTTAAAGAAGCCTGATGTTGGCTCAGGTAGTGCTGGGCAGATCTTGGCTCTGTTTCGGGTTCTGAAATGGTGGCTTAGGACAGGAGCAGTGGAAGGGGATGCGGTGGGGGTGGTTCACCCCGGGTGTCATCACTGAGGGGGTGACATTTCGTGCACCACCTGCCCACAACTCCCAAGCCTACACCGAGCGATTAGGGTGGAGCTGTGCCACCTTGCTGATGGCCTTCCCCCCTTCCCCCTTCATTTTGACAGCTCAGGGGAGGCTTGGGAGTCACAGGCGTTGACCCCTGCTCCCAGGCTGGGGGGGAAGCCTCCCCCAAGCTGTCAAAAGGAAGAGGGAAGGGAGGAAGGCTGCTGGCAAAGTGATGCGGCTCCCCCCCCCCCGCCCAGGAAGCAGCCTACCATGGGCAGATTGCTCCACCCCCCATGTGCAGCTTGCTCCACCCATGGGCGGTTCGTCGTCTGGGATGCTTGCCCCACCCCCTGGGACACTGACCTTGCCCCTGGGTGCACAGCATGTGCTCCGCTCTGGGTGCCGGAGCAGCTAGCTCCACCTCTGGCTTAGGAGACAGCAGAGTGACCTCTTTAGGCTGTAAAGATGGTAACAGGAAGGACTCCTAGGGAACTCATTGCACAAAGATTTCTGAAGGAAGAGGGTTCCTGCTGAGGGAAATCCTTTTGCCTAATCAGCTTCATCTGTAGATTGTAGGGACTCCAATCATAGCAAAGTTTTTTTAAGTTGCACTTTAAAATCCTATTAAATACTCTAGCTTGGCCAGGCTGATCTGCATAACTCAGTCCAGGAATTCCTAGTCTGGAACAGCCCTGCAGTTTATTTTTTAATAATTCATTCCCCTATCAAAACCTGGCATTTATTAATTTCTAGGGTTTAACCCAAATCTATAGCAATATTTATGTGCCACAGGTACACTTGTTGAAGAACCCCTGGCATATTCAGTGGCAAACATGGATTTGTTGCAAGCTAATGTCTGAAATTATTCTTTACTGGCGAATGTCAATAACTGGTTAATAAGCACACACCATTTTACACCAACTACAAAAAGCAGCTTCAGGGGAGATTTCTACAAGTGCAGTATGCAGACATGATGGTATCTACATGTACACAGGTATATTTCTAACCTGAGAGAAAAGGTATGCAAAATGCACACATGAAACTTACCTGACGTCTGCATTTGCAGTAGAACCTATTGCTGATGATTTTTCAATCAAACTACAACCTGTTTGTGTACTTTTTTAAAAATGCAAGTTTTTAAAGTAACATCAGAAGCAATCACCCAAAACATGCCAGAGGAAGCAACATTAAAAGACCCAACTCATAATCCTTGGAAACATAGGAATTACTTCTGAATTCCTAAACGAAAACAGTTGGTCAGTCCTTACTCTCTTTTGCACTGCAAGTGAGTTTAGAACAGGAAATGTATATAGGACAGAGTGGATAAAAACAGATATTTTCTTTTAAATGGTTTACAAAGCTAACTTACTTTTTAAAAAATTAAATTTCAGCTATATTCTGTCCCATAGGAATAACCTAGTTTTAAGTCTGAATGTAATGGAAACACACAGGCAAGAGCCCTGGATTGACTCTTCCAGCTGTTTCACTCTGGGCTGACCTCACCTCCTCCTCCTCCTCCTCCTCCTCCTCCTCCTCCTCCTCTTCCTCTTCCTCTTCCACCTCCACTTCTCCATCCTGGTGTGCTGTAGCAATGCCTCCACTTGGAAGCACCATTGGAAAATTGATTAAATTGTCTTGATATAGATCAATCCTAGCCTGATATAGGGGGTGAACCTGTAGGGTAGTTACATTTCAAGAGAATACAGTACTATGTATTGAGACTTCAAAAGGCTGGTAACACTGAAGTGGCCTAAGTGATAAATTGATGGTGTGAAAAAGCAAAAACTAAGCAGGACATGAGTGCTAGAGGAGAAAGTTATCTCCCCTTGCTGTTTTCAAGCCCTGTGCAGGTTCAACCCCTTGCATTTTCTAGTTTAATAATCCAGGATACAAAGTTGGGACCAATTTCTGCCCTTGTCTCTCTAGAGCAATTTCTAGGATATATACACACCTTATCAAAGAGTAAAGGATTCCTTTTAAGAGGCCTACAGAAATGTGAGCATGACAATTATCCCATAAACCCACACTAGGGTTGAGGGAAGGAACATATGTATAAAAGGGTAAAGGGACCCCTGACCATTAGGTCCAGTCGTGGCCGACTCTGGGGTTGCGGCGCTCATCTCACTTTATTGGCCGAGGGAGCCGGCGTACAGCTTCTGGGTCATGTGGCCAGCATGACTAAGCCACTTCTGGCAAACCAGAGCAGTGCACAGAAACGCTGTTTACCTTCCCGCCGGATTGGTACCTATTGATCTACTTGCACTTTGACATGCTTTTGAACTTCTAGGTTGGCAGGAGCAGGGACCGAGCAACCAGAGCTCACCCCGTCACAGGGATTCGAACCGCCAACCTTCTGATCGGCAAGTCCTAGGCTCTGTGGTTTAGACCACAGCACCACCCTTAAAGCAAAGCAGAAGTGCTGGGTAAATTCTGTCCTGTTGGGGCTAGAAGAGCTAGCTAACCTTAGGAGCTATTGCACGACAGATGCAACGGTCTGATTTGTCTCCTAGCTCCTTATCTTCCAGCAGAAAATAGCTCCTTATATTGTAGACGGCAGGTATTTCAAACCTGATGTTTAGGCTAGAGCAACACTGTTTTCTTCCCTAAGCCCCAAGCACTTAAATGCAAATGCCTTATGATGAGTGAGATTCCAAAATAGCACCAAGGGTAACTGCAGAAGAGAGTAAAGTTTCTGATAATGGGGAAGGAAACTGTGATAAGTTTGGAGCCTGCCAGAAGGATGAGAGCAGCTGTGGGTGACAAAACAAAACACCTTTTGTTGACAGTTAGGTTTTTGTCTCATGCTCCAAGCAGCAGCGCACATATACACACAACATGACAGGTTTTGCCTCCCCCCAAAAAAAACAAAAGGGGAGAAAGGAGGAGAAAAAACAAGAAAATAACACTCCACCTTTCTACACTGCACTACAAGAAGATAAGAGTTACATACACTTTCAGTGATGATATTGCTTCAAACAGGACACTGGTGTTTTCATGGAGTACCATAGATTGGCTATTAGACATTGTGGCTCAGATGAACCTCCACGTGTAAGCCAGTTGCTGGGGGAGCAACACTGATGGAGGTCCTTCTTACACAGCTTGTGGGCTTCCTGGAGGCATCTGCTCTTGGCTGCTGTGGCGACTTAGGTGGCCTTTTGGTCTGAACCAGCAGCCAGACTTCCCAGGCTCCTCACTGCTTTGCCCAATCTCACATTATTCTGGTTTACTAGCTCAGAAACGTTATCAAGTATTTTAACCTGAGTCTTCTGTTTTAAGTTCTGTGTTGTATTAATGGGATTCTTGTGCTGTGTATTTTAACTATGGATGTCCATATTTTAAAATGTTTTCGGGAGGTTGATTTTTTTCATTTTTGTGTATTGTGCATTTTTAGCTATGGATGTTTATTTTTTAATATTTGTGTAACTGGCTTTTTATCATTTTGAACTGCTTCGATGGAAGCTTGTTTCAGCATTAAATGCTACACAAATTTGGTTTTGAATAATAATAGTTAATATCAGGGGGGAATCCGCACAGCGTAATTCCTGCATGTTAAGACCCACATAGCTGAACCAGCCCATTCCCCAAAGGGACTCTATTAACCTGCGGGTATTATTGCCTGCAAAAGTCTTCTTAGGCATCTGTTAGACCACCATACATGGCTGGTGGGCTTTGTTGACTGAAGTGAGGATTGGGGAACCTGTAGCCTTCCAGATGTTACTGTCAGCCCCAGTCAGCAAGGATGATGGGAGTTGTAGTTCAGCAACACCTGGAAAGCCATCCTTGGTAGAATGGGTCACAAGTTGCCTGGACAGCATACTGGGCAAAAAAACATGGAAACGTCTATGATAGACTGAAGGCATGACTTACTTAAAATGGAACAAACAGCAATCCATTTCACCAGTTGAAAGGTGGACGTGCTGAGGAAGTGAAATGGCCAGCAGGTCACAATTCAACATCATTGATAAGATGAGAACATCCTGAAGTCCAGAGTGCACAGATGTTAATGTTTAGTGGCTGTTTTCCAGCAAGTTGGTCACAGGTGACCTCCATGGATCTCACCTATCAAAACCTACCCTGCACCTTTATAGAAGTGTTTGCAGAGCAGCCAGATGTCATGGCAGCTACACTGAAAGGTGTCATATTCACCCCCTCCCAGTTTAGACATGTGCACCGGTGGCTAACTTTGATTACACATCAGTCATAGCACATTAGGCAATCTTCCAGCCTGCCAGTTCTGCCGTGCCCATCTCCAAGCTAAGTGTCATCAGGAAAATTGTAACACTCTGAATTAAGGGGTTCTAAAAAGAGAGAGACAGATTACATAGCAGTCAACCTGCAAGTGGACTTTCAGCTCAAAGGTAAATGACCTTCATCTCAAGTGCCTGTCATTGAAAATGTCCCTCTCTGAATTCATTGGACATGACGTGCCCTTGTCATTTAACACCTACGGGAAGTGGTTGCAAACCACTCACTTTGGGAGAGTTTTGCATTCAATTTGTAGATACCCATAGCCTGGTCTAATATGCATGACCCTGACTGTTTCCTCAGTGCCTGGAATGCAAAACAACATGATGTAGTAAACTAGAGTGTCAGACTACGACTGGAGAGAGCCAGATTCAAATCCCCATTCAGATATATAAAAGGAACCTCAGCAACAGAGCACACAAAGTTCCCAGGTTCAGTGTACAGGCAGGTCTGGAGACGGACTCCTGCAGGTCAGTGTAGACAATAGAAGAGGGACAGGGAGGCTGTAACCTCCCAGATGTCCCAGGACTACAACTCCCATAATCTCTGAGCACTGGCCATGCTGGCTGGGGCTGATGGGAGTTGTAGGCCAGGAACATTTGGAGGGTCACAGGCTCCCCCATCCCTGCAATAGATGGACCAATGATTCTACTCTGTGTGGTCTATATTGTAAAATATATGGGGTGACATTAGTCCAGTCACTATTTCTTAGCCTAACGAATACACAGGATGGTTGTTCGGATAAAGGAAAGGGATGGCATAAGCTTATGTAGGACAAAAATGGAAATGACAACAATAGGAAGAAGACTCAATATTAAATAAATTTACTGCTGTGTAACTAGCAGAGTCAGATCTGTAAGTGTGCTGACTTTCGTTGATGGAATAAAATGTTGTCTTTAAAATTACACGGAGCTTTTTCTTATGTAGTATGCAAAAGTTGATTAGAAGATCCCACAAGGATCTATGTTACATTTCTGTTCCTTCTTCTCCTTATGCTCCGTTTACTCTGTTTCATCAGCTGATCTGAGTTCAGTCAAAGGCTTAGGCCTAATCTTTCACAAACGACCAACCTAGGTAGGTTAGGCCCTAGCTCCAGGTTGCGTGATTGAAACTCTTAAGTTTTGGAAAATTACAAGTTGGAAGTATAAAGAATATGCTAGTGAACACTTCTCTTTCAAAGAACTGTGTGCCTGTCCTGGAAAAAACCCCCACTATATTAAGAACAGTAGGGTTTTTTCTCCTTGCATCCTAAGCCCCTATGACTCAATATTCTCTGTGTTTGTACGTGTGCATGTGTGTGTGCATGCTCATGGAGTTATGAATGATACAGATTGCATAATCCCATGGGCAGAGGTACAGACAAAGAACCTTAAACGACTGTTTCATAATGCTCAGACAAACACAGTGTACTTGATTACTGACAGATACTTATTTATATCATGTGTAGTATGTAGACCACCATGACTCCTTTAATTTGAAACAAAGGTATCAAAAGCAGTCATTGTTTTCCCTCATAAACATTGTCGGCATTCCTCTCTGTGTTCAAAGGGCATCTTTAATTCCAACGGCTGTGTTCTTTCTGGTGGAAATAAGACTTTCCTCTCTGAAATCTCCTATGTGTACCTTAAGGAGAGAGGGGGGTGGAGGGAGATATAGATTGAAAGCCTGCCAGATACCACATCTGCCTCTCTTTGCACCTCAAAGGGTGAAGCCAAACAGCAAGGTGGCGAAGACGAGTAAACTGATAAATTAACACCGTGAGGGCTACCCTCTCTCTTTCTGTCAAACAACTGTAGGTGATCTTTTCCCCCTGCCCTGGAAAAAAACAAAAAACCCTCACGCAATCTAGTTACCGGTTGTCTAGCTGGCAAATGCAATCTGTAACACCTGTGCAACAGATACACACAGATGTACGTATCCGGCTGTCAATCCATCTGTGGAAGGGACTGGATGGAACGGTTTGTCTTTGAAGAGGTGGAAAGGAGAGCAGATTCATGTACACCACAGCTAAGGAATCTGTTTTCTCCCACTGCTCATTGTTTATATATTGTGTTCTATTCATATTTTCTCGCTGTCATTCTAGGACCGTGCAGGTAACTGGAACTGAGGCAATATAGCCAGAGACTCACAGAGCTAGTGGGATCTGTTCTGTGGCTAGCAAAACTTAACAAGGTAAGTTGAAGCCTTTTTACTTGATTCTGTCTCCAAATACTATGCGATGCTTCTGATCCCACACCCCCCCACCCCTCCGGCCATGTATCTTAATCAAATAGTCCAGGGTTTGGGGGCTTTTTGTAAAGAAGGATATTTGGTCCATGCCGCTGTGTCTCTGTTTCCTATGCGATATGTTGGTGGTGTGTAAATTTTTACAAACAGCTTCTATTATCTTTTGAATCCACAAAACAACAAAGGCGATAATTATAGTCTGAAGATGCTATAGTGTTTCAAACAAGCCTACAGTGGTGGTATTACAAAGAAACTGTTTGGTTTGCCTACAGCTTTTGCTGCACTCAAAGACATCCCAATTATGCTTCGCATTTCAGCAGAAAACTTCTGTCCTTAAACAGAAACAGCTTGCGTGAAACCTCTTAGAATTCTCCTTTTTAAAAATTTTCTTGATTCTTCTGCGAATAAAAAATGGTCCAAATGGTGGGTGCAGCGGGAAAGATTCCCCCCCTCCACACCCCCTTGTACAAATTACGTCTGGCTTTGTGAATATA
Source organism: Podarcis melisellensis (assembly GCF_964234715.1). NCBI lineage: Eukaryota > Metazoa > Chordata > Lepidosauria > Squamata > Lacertidae > Podarcis > Podarcis melisellensis. The sequence goes on along the minus strand of NC_138528.1, from coordinate 99,051,947 downwards.
GGTACATTTTTTGTTGTTGTTGGGGGGAGGAGACAGGAATGATGAGGGGGATAAATGTATGTCATTTAAAACCTCTTATGTACATCTGCAACTTGTCAACCCGTGATCTCCTGATCCTTGAATATTTGGCAACCCTGTGATTTGCGATAATGGAATTACTAGGGGAAAAAGTTATCAACAAAGACAGTACATTATAAATGGGAAAAAGTTAGGCTTCAGATGTTTCAGAGATGAATGAACTTTGAAAAGGATGTAGTGGTACTGGTGGGGGCAGGTCAGGGGCCTGAATGTTGTGAACCTTTCGAAGAAACCACAAAGGTCTTTAAATATTATGGCCAATATAAGCATTACATGGGCCAGATCCTAAACTGGAACAAATCACGGTCAGAGCTGTAGCTAGGTGATCTTGCCCCCCTGGCAGAACCATCCAGATTGCTCCCCCTAGCCACGGACAAATTAACTCTTCTTTCCGCCTCTCCTCCCACACACACACCCCTCCAATTCACCCTCTACTTAAAACCATTTCTTATGAGACAAAAATCAATATTTATATTTATGGACATATTTTAAAGCCGATTTTGTGCCCCCCCCTCAACCGCCTGCGCCCCTGGCGGGGGCCCACCTCACCACCCCCTAGCTACGGCTCTGATTGAGGTAAATTGAAATCTGTTGACATTTATTTAGGCTTAACATTTATCTAGATTAACTATTATGCTGAATGCTCAGTAGCATTGGGCCTCAACTAAATTGATCTCCCTGCTTATAATGTAGTTGTTAGGGAATGAAGAGTGCCCATGAACGGGAACTCCAGGATGCGGTTCACAAGTCCTCCACATCCTATAATCCAGCCGTGGCAAAGAGTGTTTGCAGTATAACAGTGAGTGAGTTTTGTGGTATGATGCCAGATCACAGATCTGCACATCTATTGGATTATAACTCCAGAGGAGAGAGATGGTAAGTTCCTGACCTTGAAGTCTCCAACTCTTGGCCTCATTACCTGGCACATGATAACAGCCACAGGGCATGTACATCCTATTCTAGTAAAATTTCTAAAAGTGTGCTGAAAATAAATACCTCAAAGTGTTTCATATTCATATGTTTTGATACTGAGGAGGCTTCAGATTACGTTAGACTGGGATAGCTCTGTCGGTAGAGCATGAGACTCTTAACTCAGGACTGTGGGTTTGAGTCCAATATTGGGCAAAAGGTTCTTGCATTACAGCGGCTGGACTAGATGACCCTTCCAACCCTACAATTTTATTCTCTTTGAATGGTAAATTATAGCCATTCCTCACTTAGCCCACTGGCAAATAAACTAAAGCTGTGCTCACTCTCCCATTTTCTCTGTATCCAGGGCATTTCCATATCTGGTTTGTGAAGCTGTGTATGTACACTGATGAGCACAATCCACATTTATCTTGTGGTTTATTGAGAAATATGTACCGTATTTTGATGTGTTTCCCACACACATGCTGTGGAAGAACATCCCTGCCTCCTCTTTGCCCTCTGGTGTGGACAGGGGATGACATGGAAACAGATCCAACAGTACTTATGTGTACAACATCATGCAAATACGATTTGAAATGCGTTGGGGAGAAATGACCTCGCTACATTTCAAGTCAGCTGAGAGCACATGAAGGCCTGCCTAGCCTGGCTCCCCAGCTGTCTGCTCACCTGCTTTCTCACTCAGCTGAGCCCCTAGATTGTTCAGACCCTGGGATTCTCCTGCCCTGTTGTGGGCAGGTGGGTGGGAGTGGCAATGACATGGGGAACTTTTGGAAGGCCTGTCTGGGCCACCTGCTTGCCTACTAGCTTACTTGCTATGCCAGCCTGCCCACTCATGGTGCCCACTTGCCTGCTTTGCTGGCTTGTTCTGCCTGCGGTTGTCATGCTACAGTTGTTTGGCCACCTATTGGAGGCCATGTGAACTACAGCGTGATGACTTTCCCCCCCCTGTACACGAATATTATATAGTAAAATAGATAGATACGACATTCTTATCTGTTTTATGTCAGTTCTGTCTCTAATGTAAACTCTGGGCCTGTGCTTTCAGTGTTTAGCCTGCCCTTATGCACTTGCAGAAATGTTTATGCTTCTAAAGTCACTGGACTCCAATATGCTCAAAGAGGAAATAACTAAATTGAGGCAAATTTCAAAACAGACATATTGCTCTGTAGCTGTTCTTATGGAGAAAATGTTTTAGGCAGTACCTTAATAGTTTAACAACATTGGGTATGTTTTAGGGAACCACCAGCAGCCAACACTTCCAGGTTATTGTGCCATAGTGGATTTACCCTGAAATGCCCTGCCAAAAAGTCCTTATATTGTTGAAATGGCAAGTAATATTGTAAAGCTTCTGCTCATTTGTTAGGATAAATAACCTTAAATCCTTCATGCATTTATTCCTAAAGAGGTAAATGATCTAAGCCCTTGCATATAGCTTAAGTTCAGTGTAGGTACAGTATGTCACAATTGACCCTTTCTCCCTCTCTAGGCTACAATCCTGTGCAGTGGCATTAAGCCCTGGGAGCAACCCAACTAAACACAGTGACATTTATTTCTCAGGGTCAAACTACAAGTGAAGCTAAGTGAGTCTGAATTCTGTAATGAGGATTTCCCCCCCCCCCTCTCCATTTAAGAAGGGAGAGTGACAGTGACAGTCAGGATCATGGCATGCTTCTATGCAGTGGAAGAGTTGAGGCAAAGCAAAGGCAGAGTGGGAGGAGTATAAAATGAAGACAGTCCATAGGCATGAAGAGTCTCCAAGTGCCTCTAATCAACAGACCAGCCTCAGCTGACAGTGTTTTATAGGGATCAGGATGTTATAATTCAATTGTGTAAGAAAGTATATTGGGTTGGTGTGGCCTATTACCTAAAGCCCATATCATTAGCAAAGGCTGGAACCCCACCAGACACCTTCCAGATCACCACTTCAAAACCTCCATTAGGGTTGATTCCCGAAACAGGACAGCCAAACCTACTTGTGCAGCTATTGCTGGCACAATAGACATGCCAGCGAATAAATTGCTGTTTTTAAATTTTAGTCCACAAAGTTTTGACTAACCTCATCCATATCTTCATAGATATTCTTGAGCCTTCTCAGTTAAAATGTTGAGAGATTACAGTTAACAGATGCTTTTATTAGATTCAAAGCTCTGTGTTGGCCTTCTGGAGAGATAGACCAAGATGTTGATCAGGTCACGGATAATGTAGTTGTTAACGATTTTTTTTTTTAAAGAAAAACATTAAAAGCCATTACTCCTCATTGAGATAATTCTGGCAACATTATTCTGTAGAAGTGCACCTTTTGTGTAACAACAAAATGACAAAATTGAAATGTTAAAAGTAGAGCATCTGAACAAAAGCCTGTGAAATCATTTAGACAAGATCATTGTCCTGCCATTGTAAAAGAACAGGGAAGTGACAGAATGGGGCAGGGGGGGGGGGAAAAGAGGCACTTGTCACAATAAGGTAAAGAGGATTCCTCTTTGTTCTGTCTATCCTAGTTGGAAGGGTTTTCGGCTAACGGCAGAGCACCCTCCTCTGGCAGCTTGCCCAAAATGAAAGTCTTTAGTTTGGAGACGCGAAGCCTCTTTCAACAGGGGAAAGAATCCTCTTTGTAATTTAAGCCTGCAGCTATGTCTTAACAGAGAGGTATGGCACTCTGTGGGATACATAATCATTTGTGTACAGAATCAGATGCTTGCTTCTGTTATGAATGGAATGCTACTATCACTGTGTAATCACTACTACAAGTACTTCTTGTCTCAGTTTACACTGCGTATGCTAAAACTCCTGCTGTTCTACCAGGGTGGAAGGGAGGCACAGTGGAGACTGCCCTACCAACTTCACAATCTCGCCTCCGCAAGCCCCTGCCTACTTAACTTCTTACTTACAACCAATCTGGGGATGGCTCTGCGTGGAATTGTCTCTGCCTACTGTTATTCTCCCTGCCTTCTGCCCTACCAGTCCCAGTGGGCACTAGTCACAAGTAGGGCAAGGCAAGGCTTTCCACAAGCCTTCCCATCATTGGTCCCTCATTTGGTTTCCACTCTGCGACTTTCCCTTTAACGGGTTGCTTTTTTCTAAAGAAAGGAGCCACATGGTTGTGAAATGGAGAAGACGTTGAGCAAGGCCTGAGGGTAGCTAGGAAGCAGCTGGAGAGAAAGAAGCGAAAGGGTAGTTTGCGCTGGGAAATAGCTGTTGGTGGACGAATGCCAAAATATAGAGCGGGAAGGATTTGATGTAACAGCAAGTATGGAGCCAAAATGGAGGTTGGATATGGAGTTAGCAGCGCTTAAGAGTTTGGTTGCACACACATTCAAAAGCTAAATGGCTTGGGAGATCTCAGTTGCCTGGAACCACCAATGAACGAGGCTCCCATAAATGTGTTTTAAGGGGGGAAATGCATTTGTTTTATTTGGTGCTGCTCAGCCATGAAACTCACTGGGTGACATTCAGTCAGTGTTTCTCAGCCTAACCGACTGCACAGGGTTGTTGTGAGGATAAAATGGAGATAAAGAGAACCACCTTGAAGTAAAGGTGGGATATAATATTAATAGTAAATAATATTCCGCTGACCAGCTTTGCTGTCAGTCTCCCCCACCCCTAGGGGCAGAGAGGGAACAGCAGCAAAGCCCTGTGTGTTTTATGTCCAGCCTAGCAGACTCGCAGGGCCTGGCAAGGGCTCCTTCTCATGCCCTCCTCCATCATGGGGGCAATGGGGCATTTCACCTCAGCTGCCAGAACATATTGGCCCCATCTGCACTGCACATTTAGAGCAGTATCACCCCACTTTAAACCGGAAGGAAACCTATGAACTGTTAAGGGTGCTGAGAGTCATTAGGAGTGGAGATCCTTATTTCCCTCACAGAGCTACCACTCCCAGAGTTACCCGGGGAAAGGGCTTGGTTGTTTAAATCACTCTGGGAATTGTAGGGGCCTTCTCCTAACAATTATCAGCAACCACAACAAACTTATATTTAGGGAAGCCATGACTGACTAAAGTGGTGTGTGATACTGCTTTAAATGTACGGTGCAGATGTACAGACCAATGTTGCTACTTAAACAGGACAAGGCAGAAGTGGCTGTTTTTAGGAACAAACTCAGGGAAGCCCATGCCCCTGCTCATTCACATCAAGCTACCCATGCTGATTTAGGGCCAGCATGCAGCAGGAGTGTTTAAGGGAAAATACGCTCCTATTGCTGCTTTCTGACCATCTTTAGAGAGCCTTGGCATGCAAAGCCCTTTGTTAATCCGTGCACCAGTGAACCAGGAGGAGCCTTGCTGCACATCTTGCGAGGTTGGGCTTTCCCTGTTGTGTCCTATGCTTAGAACGAAGGCAGCTCTAGGCTTTGTCCTAAAACTCCATGAGGCATGGGCAGCCCAGGGGCATTATCTTTGATTAGTGCTGCTTTACTAAACAAACGGGAACATTGGATTGCAATAGCAGCCTAAGCAGCAGACCGAATACTAAATGCCTGCAGTGGCGGGACACTTTGCTGAGCAATATACTGTACAAGGAGCTTTTGTCATAAGTGTTGACCCAAAACATTTGGTCCATAAAAAGAGTTTACAGTCGTGGGGACTCCTGGCAGCGATCGCTTTAATGCAGGATCTGTGTCATGGCGTAAAACAAATTACTTCAGACATTGCACTAAATGGGTGGAAACGACACAGGAAATAGCTCCATATAAAACAAGAGGCACACCAGTCACCTATGCACAGGGGCACCATTTTGAAGCAGACGTGAACACATGTCCTTGGCATCGCAACACAGTGCAGCCCGTCACATTTAGAAACTTTCCCTCCTCCTGGGTGCTTCTACCAAATACGGGCACTCCTCCTTCACGAATGTTTTGGAGAAGCTTCCGGATGCAGATTTATTTTTATTTTTAGAAAACATTTAAAAGGAAATATTATCCAGCGCAGAACCTACCATTGCACAGTCATTGATTGAGTTCTGCATGGTAGTTTGATAAATCAGATTCACTTTCTGTTAATTAATTTGGATATATTAGCAGTGGCATGATCCAATATTACTAGGGATCATCTCCAACTTTTGGTCACTCTCAAATCATGCATTTAATTTCATCTCTGATATATTTTCAAGCACGAGGGCCAGCCCTAACAACCGATTTCACATTGCCTCAGTGTAGCTTATTTCCTTCCTCCTGTCATAGATAGTGGTGGCACCAGAACAAGAAAAAGAAAGAAAAAAGCGGGGGCGAGAAAAAGGCCAGACAACGGGCAAAATGAATTTCTGGGCAGCCTTCTGAGAGAAAAATATTTCATATTAACACATCCTAAACGTATTTTCTCTGAGGTAACTATTGTTTTGATAGTGTTAATTATTACAATTAAGCAGGCTCAGGATCTCAGCCCGTATTTATCCCTAGCATAATTCAAAAAGTGAAAAAATCCAGACACAAAAGTTGTTGATCTTTTTAAAGTTTTCGAAATTTTCCCCGGTTACGTGGTCTGAATACTGGACGTATGGCAACCCTACCCTAAATGACAACTGCCATTCAGTTGTAATTAGTATGTGATAAATTTTCCCTCAAGAAACCAGAAGACCAGCAATTGGGGTCGTAAAGTTGTGCGTTATCTGCTTGCCCCCTTCACTTCACTCTGGCAACATATATGGTGGGCTATGGGGGTAGCGACATGCAGCCCTCCAGATATTCCTGATTTCAATTTCCCCGGCCATGCTGATGAGAGCTAGACTCCAACAACATCTAAAGGGCCACAGGTTATTCTCCACTGACCTGATGACCTCCTTAACTTTTCCCAGTGAAAGGTTGTTCCTTTTAAGCGCAGGCATATAATGCCTTTCAACCTTTTTTTAACTGACTGCCTCCATGTTTTCCTCACCTTAATTGGTGAAGTCAGGTGATTGACAAGTGGTCAGTCCAACCCTCTTGTCAAGTTTGGCCACCAGGCCAGCTTTAATAATGATCTGGTCTGTGAAGCCAAAAAGGTTCCCACCCCTGTAGTATGACGAGGAAGGGCAGTGATAGTGAAAGGCCCAGTCATATGTCCATTCTGTATAAATTAGAGCTACTTGGTCTAAACCACTGAGCCTCTTGGGCTTGCCGATCAGAAGGTCAGAGGTTTGAATCCCCGCGATGGGGTAAGCTCTCTTTGCTCGGTTCCAGCTCCTGCCCACCTAGCAGTTCGAAAGCCCGTCAAAGTGTAAGTAGATAAATAGGTACATCTCCAGCGGGAAGGTAAACGGCGTTTCCATGCGCTGCTCTGCTTCACCAGAAGTGGCTTAGTCATGCTGGCCACATGACCCAGAAACTGTACACCGGCTCCCTTGGCCAATAAAGCGAGATGAGCCCCACAACCCCAGAGTTGTCCGCAACTGGACCTAATGGTCAGGGGTCCCTTTACCTTTACCTTTAACATAAAGTTTATATATTTGTTTGCTGTCTGAGAAGACTGTAAGGTGGGACATGCTGATAATCTTCCCCCTTCTTCACTGTACAACTATATTGGCCATCAGTCAGTTTCACATGATAGAAACAGCTTTGGGTATGTGGCTAGAGGCTACACACCACTAGTCATCCTCATGGTTAGAGTTCCAAAGCTGTGAAGTATGGGAGGTACCACCACTGGCAGAGGAAGAGGGGTGCGGGGGGAGCGCACCACCCCTGGCAGTGTGATCCCGGTGGGGTGCCATTGTGGCTGTCCCACCACCCGCGCTGGGTGCCACACCCCCGCAGATGGCGTGCCATGCCCCCAGGACCCATGCCACGCCCCTGGAATATACGCCAGCCACACCCCCGCCTGCTCTCCACCCGCCAGTGCTGGAGCATGAAGCTCCGCCACTGGGTGCCACCATAAATGCAAGATCAGGACTGGGTTGTAGTCAGCAGTCTGGAGTGAGCCAGGAACTGGGAGTCAGGACTGCCCAGAATTCTCCTGCTCTCAACACAACTAAACAAATCAAAAGATCCACTCTTGCCCTATCCCCCATCAATAGTTTATTGATCCAACTAAACCTTTACAAAAACAAATACTCCTTTCTAACTGGAGACCTGTACCTCTCAATTCATCCCAAAGAGAATATGTGGAAGTGATAACAGTTCTTCATGAGAAAAGGGCTCGCACGACCTTTATTTATGAGAGAGCACGGAGGGGTGTTCCATTAAGTGCCCACCCTCTTTAAATTACTTTGCAAACTGGGCTTAGGCACATGTCACTGTTTTTATGAACTCATGTGCTATGATCTCCCAATAACAAATAGGAGAGGGTGCCTATTTTGACCTCAGAAGCCTGTTCAAAGTCACTGTGAGCTATTATTTGAGTAGCTTGAGGTGAAATAATGTTCAGCTCAGCTTCCTGGAGCTGCATTTGAAATGCAATTAATTGACTGCTGTTAGTTGTCAATTAACATTTATTATCAATTAGTTCATCAAATTGATTAGTTGGCAGGACCTTAAAGCCTAAATGCACTCCTTTCCATTATAAATATGTCTATAAGGGTAAAAGCAACTTGCTAATTGATGTCAAACTGAAATTGCTTATGTTGGTCAAGATACAGCCGAGTACACTGTATTTTAAAAGCCTATTCAACTCATTTTGCAGAAAACAACACAGGGATTTATTTATTTTAAAAAAAACATTTTCATAGGTGAAATATAAAAAATAAAATTAGGGTAGACGGACAGGTATGGGGGGGGGATTGTTAATGAAGGTTTTTCTCTCATCTATCACTGTGGCAATGACTAATAAGTGCTTCTTCATACATTGACCTGGTTTTCATGTAATAGTAAACCATAAACTATGGATTACTGTGAACAAGCAGCATTCTGTTTCATGCAGTTGAGTCATATCCACCCCTCTCCTCCCTGTGCTGCTCTGGGAGGAAACAAACAAATTCACTGGCTTAGCATTACACATGGAGCAGAGTTCATGGTTTGGTTTGGTTTGGTTTGGTTCAAACAAACTATTGCAACAAGTACTATAGCACTAAGGCTGCACTCTGCTCTGTTCCGTCTTGATACAGCACAGGGGGAAGAGGAGCAGGTATGATTGAGCAGTGTGCACGGGAATGCAGCTCATTCACAGTAAACCATGGTTTGTTTTAGGTCATGGCTTACCATCATGTGTGGGTGAAGCCTTTGTACTTCCCTTTAAAAATGGCATGTGTGAATACCACCAATATCTGTCAGTTGCAGTCATTAGCTCAAGATCAACATATCTACCACCAATAATTGTTGTTTTTCTGCTGTGCTTCCAGACACACACCTGCTTTTTGTCCTACCACCTTCCCCACATGCTACAAGCAGGTTTTTTCCACCTAATCCTCTGCCCCAAGTTACTGGCATATTTATCAATTTCAATGTTTATCCATTTAAATGTTTTTGTGGTTGCACTCCCCCCACCAGAAAACCCCCCATCTCTTTCATTTTTTAAGAACCCCTCTGCCCTCAAATTCTGAGCATGGGAGGGCTTGTCACAAGCACCAGACAATCAGTACAGTGGTACCTCAGGTTAAGAACCTAATTTGTTCTGCCGCCACATGATTTCTGTTCTCATTCTGAAGCAAAGTTCTTAACCCAAAGTACTATTTCTGGGTTAGCGGAGTACGTAACCTGAAGCGTATGTAACCTGAAGTGTACCACTGTACTCTGCATTGTTAGATTGGAAAATGAAGGAGGTGACTTTATCAGTGTCAGTGGACCTAGCCAATTTGCACGTGGCACAGACACCTTCTCCTTTAAACAAAAGGAACCAGTTCTTCCTGGGCTCGATTCACTTTGAAAGTTTGCTTGTCCCAAAGGGCTCAATCTGCAGCTGGCACTGCTCTCCCCAAGGTTCATGCATCTGCATCAGGCCTACTTGAATGACAAGTAGAACAAAATTCTTATATAAGCAGTGGCTCAGAGGCTCTATTCTTCCATCACTGAAGTGTATCAGCGTCATTGAGGAGGGACATCTATCTGTGCCTGAAATATAGGAAGGTGTCCTGATCTGAATACATGTATGTATTTCTTTCAAAAGTTATATGTGTCAGGGGTGGGGGGGAGTTAAATTTGGGTGGAGGTGGAAGAGCTTGTTATGAGCTGGGTGTGTGTGAGGGGGGGGGGCTCTAATTTTGCACAACAGAATAGGGAACAGCATATTTATTTACTTTCTAATTAGTTTTAACTGAAGAAGTTTTTGTGTTGCAAAACAAACAGCGAAGAGTATGTATAGCATCTCCATTTTTGATTCATAGTCTTTTTTTACAGTTCGTTTACTTTTTGTATGGGACACATTGCTCTAGGTATCATGCAGTTGGGCGAAAAGAGAAGGGAGAAAGAGAGGGAGATGGGAGGGTAACGTTATTTCATTCTATTACACAGTGTTTGTGTAGGGTATTGTTTTGGCATCATGGGCAGGTTCTTTATTTGTACATCTATTTATTTTTAATAGGGAGCGGTGCAGTATTTGCAGGCTCATAGCATTTCCTTACAGTTTTCAGCATATCCAGCTCCCTGCCTTCTGTTTTTGCATCACGGATCGAGCGGCAATTGGTGTGTGTTTGTGTGCGTGCTTTTTTTATGGACACTGAGTACCTGCATTAAAGGGTTCTTCATGCCCCTTGCCTTTGTGAGCAGCTAGACTGTTCCTATCTGCCCCCTCCAAAAATAAAGGGGGGGGGGAGGAACACCCTGTGACCTAAATATGGCTGAAAGACACAACATGTGACCCGCTTAGCGCGCCTGTCATGGCCTGGAGCCACAGCAGGAACTCTATTAGTGGGAACAGCACAGATGCTACCAGATGGCCAACATATTGTCCAGAGATGACCCATGTATAATTGCAGAAAAGTTCAATACATTCAGGTTTTGAATTTAATTGCATTGACCACCTTAGCTGCTGCTGCTGTACAATTTAATGTATTTAAGGTGGAAATTTGCTCTCTCTGAGTGCAGGAAGATATCCAACTGCTTTTAACTTCACAGATTTTATTGTTCCGTGCAATTTAACACCTGAACACACAGATGTGAGTGAGGCTGTCCTTATTCCACTCTTCCCCCACCTCAGTTTCCCTTCGCCTGAGATTTGAATCCAGCAGCAAAACTTTCTAGTTCAGGAAAGGAGGCTGGGAGGGGGGTTTAGTGAACCCTGTGGAGTGCCACGCTCATCGCAGGATTTGTGGCACAGTGCATAGAGCACTATTTTCAGGGACACATCTCAGCACAGCTGTGAAGGTCATTGGCCCTCACAGGGCTGTTCTGAAGAGAAAGGAGATATGAATTGTAAAGCAGGGCATTTGAGAATGCCATTAATCATAGTGATGGCTTTATTTGAGTAAGAACTGCTGGAGTTGAACTCACCAAGTTGCCTTCTAAGAGCCTCCTTCACATGTTAGTCATGTGAAGAGATGTCAGGCAGTTAAATGCTTCTTTCCCCATTCGGGACAATGGGAACGTAGTCTGGGGCTTTGATGAAACAACCACACCACTTGCTTGGTCTGAATCAATTGGAATTCTGACTCATGAAGAAGGTAGGGTCATTTTCCTCATGGCCCTTCATTCAGCACACAGGCCAAGAAGCAAGCCAAAGAAACATTATTTTATGCAGCAGCCAAGAAAGCTAATGCTATTCTAGGCTGCGTTAACAGACGTTGTAGTGTCCAGATCAAGCAAAGTAATAGCATCCTTGGTCAGACCACACCTGCCTTGGTCAGACCACACCTGGAATACTGTGTCCAATTCTGGGCACCACAATATAAGAAGGATGTTGACAAGCTGGAACCTCTGCAGAGGAGGGCAACCAGGATGATCAAGGGTCTGGAAAGCAAGCCTTATGAGGAATGGTTGAGGGAGCTGGGTATGTTAAGCCTGGAAAAGAGGAGACTGAGAAGAGATATGATAGCCATCTTCAAATATGGAAGATGGAGCAAGCTTGTTTTCTCCTGCTCTGGAGGATAGGACACAAACCAATGGCTTCTTCAAGTTACAAGAAAGGAGCTTCTGACTAAATATCAGTAAGAACTTTCTGACAGTGAGCCTTTTGACAGTGGAACAGAGACTTCTTTGCATGGTTTTGCTCTCCTTCCTTGGAGGTTTTTAAGCAGAGGTTGGATGGCCATCTGTCATAGCTGAAATTCCTGCATTGCAGGGGGTTGGACTAGATGACCCTTGGGGTCCCTTCCAACTCTACAATTCTATGATTCTTTGAGTAACAAAAACTGAAAACCAACACATGCTGTGTGTATGATACAATCTTTTGGTTATAATTTGGTTATAATTTGGTTATAATACAATCTTTTGGTTATAATGAGCCAGGGTGGACTGTCTCCAGGATTTCACACAGGGCTCTCTCTTAGCCGTACTGGAAGATGTTGCATTATGGGATGGAGGGGTGGGGGAAGCTGCTCCTAGAACTGGCACACTCTAAATACAAATTCACAGGAAACAGGATTACACCTGCTGGCTCCATCACACTGCCTGCCCACATTTAGTATGACACCAGCATAGAGGCTATCCATGTTTGTGGCCTGTGTGTCAAGGTTACGCCACTGAACATGGCAAGGAGTAGGCAAGGAGGAACAAGGCAAGGAAGAACATGGCAAGGAGTAGGCAAGGAGCCCTATCATATGCATGCTCAGTGTATACCCCTGTTGGATGGATAGGTGGAGTTTGTCACAGCAGCATTGCATCCACAAAGGAAGGACTGCCGAGGGAACATTCACATTATCATGTTGCATGCATATGCTCTTGTTTCAAATTGAATGTGTAGATCTATGGGATCCAATATGGTGGCAGCCACAGTCTAGAATAATAATAATAGTGGCTGTCTATAATAATAATAATAATAATAATAATAATAATAATAATAATAATAATAATAATAATTTTTATCCCGCTCTGGTCTCTTGTGGGAGAGTGTTCAACCAGGCTGCGGCCACGGCTGAAAAGGCCCTGGCTGTAGTCAAGGCCAGTCTAATTTCCCTGGGGCCCGGGATCTTCAAGGTGTACCTATGGGACTGGTTGTTAGCAGACTGTAAGGTCCTCCGTGGGGCATACCAGAAGAGGCAGTCTCATAGGTACAAGGGTCCTAGGCCTTATAGGGCTTTAAAGGTTAAAACCAGCACCTTAAACCTGATCTTTCAAGTCAAATGCTACATAGAGCTATTGCCATTCAACACATAATGGGAGTGAGGGGGGGGGGAAGAATAACAAAAACAAAACAAAAAACCCACGGCATTTTAAAACATCTAAAATAAAAATTAAATTTTAAAATCTGAATAATCATGTTCTATGCTAGCACCTACCAGACACATTGAGTTGATTCAGCACATAATTGGGCTCTGGCCAGAACTGGTTTTTAAAAAACCTTTATATATAATTGAAATGGCATTATACTTAAAACACAGGAAAGCTTGTTTTAGCACCCTCCTATTACCCTTTACACACCCCATGCTTTAGCTAATCAAATGCAACCCTCCGCCACATGCATTTTTGATTTGATCATTGCCTCTTGAAGGGCTGGGCCCCCTGCCTGCTGTGCATTGTGATGGGGGATATTTAGGTTCTGCGTATAGGATAATGATAGCGCAACATGTAGCCGATGAGAAACCTTCCAAGTGAATAGTGCAGACAGATCAATTCACATGCCACCAGCAAGTCCTCTTTTCCAAACTGTTTCTTTTGAGAAGCTGGTCCTCTTTGCTGTTTGCTTTGGGCAGAACTAGGTGCATTGACCGTATTTGCATCACTTTTGTTAAAAGTTAATGTCTGGTGTGGGGTGAGGCAGGCATGCCATGGAAGCTTGCACAATACACCAGTATTGGTGAAGATTTTTTTGCAGATAAGGAGACGTAATGGAGTTTCTTTTTCCAGGACTGCCAGCTAAGAGAAAGAAAGAGAGAATACAGTGGTACCTCAGGTTACATACGCTTCAGGTTACATACGCTTCAGGTTACATACGCTTCAGGTTACAGACAGGCTACAAGCTAACCCAGAAATAGTGCTTCAGGTTAAGAACAGTTTCAGGTTAAGAACAGACCTCCGGAATGAACTAAGTACTTAACCTGAGATACCACTGTATGACTATTTTGTAATTTTGAGAGAGTTTGCATGTAATGATAAGCTATGGCTAATGGTTTAGTGTGAATGCACAGATTGCCCCCACTTCACTCTCTTCCCCCCCCCCCCCGCTCCACAAACAGGAACAGCAAGCCATGAACTTTGGCTTAGTGTTGTGCCCTGCTGGTCGATCATTGTTTGTTTTGCTCAACCAAACCACTATAGTTAAGCCAAGAACGAAGCTTGGCTTCAGATCATGATTTGTTTGGAGCAATACAAGCCACTGTTACCAAGTTTAGACATAACACCAAACCATAGAGACAACTAGTGAGCAACTAGCAGGTCACACAGGACAAGAAGAAGGGTTGGGTGTGTCCTATAGGCTACCTGTGCACTAGAGACTTGGCTTGTGGGAGTCTTTTTCTGCTACAGCTTGTAGCACATCACAGAGGACTATATAATGAAATGAATATATCAGAACTGGCGAGTGGGTGGTCCTGCCTTTGAACAGAGGGTTCCCTCCATTCCCTAGTGGTCCCTCCTGGTTCTTGGAATGTACACTGCCTGCTCCTTCCTATTCATTAGGCATTAATGAAGGCTGAATTATTTTCGGGTCCAATTTAAGGTGCTGGTACTTACCTTTGAAGCCTTAAATGGTTTGGAACCCAAATACCTAATAGCGGGGGGGGGGGGGTTCCCCCCATCCGGAACTCACTGGAATAGTAGCTTGCCTGTGCAGTCAGAAGAATTCACTTGAAGATTTTGTTGAAAATTTAAGACAGATTATTAAAAAATTATTTATAAAAAAAGAAAAAAAAAGAAAATTTAAGACAGTTTGCAGAAGGTAAGAAGGCATTGGGCAGTGTGTTCAAACTGGGGGTGGCACAGTTGCCAGGCAGACTGTTACATATGAACAACTGCACATAATTTTATTATTAATTTTATTACTGCATCATTTTTATTATCTACGACATTTATAGCCCAAGAGCCCAAGCTGGCACACACTGTTTGCTACCTACCCATATTATTATCTTCACCACAACCCTGCGAGGTAGGTTAGGCTGAGGGTTGCTGCCTAGCACCCAGTGAGCTTTGTGGCTAAGTGAGGATTTGATTCCTGGTTTCCCATGTCCTAGTCCAACATTATAGACACTACACTACACATGCTCTTTTTATGAGATCCACTATCTGATTTATTGCAATTAAGAATAAATATAGTACACATCAAGTGGGGGGTAGGATTTAGATTATGAACCTAGTGCTGGTGCATTGGGCAACCGCCTACAAAAGTGGGGCCCTTAGGTAGCATACCTGATGCCAGTGCACTCCTCTGTTCAGCACCAGCCAAACACCGTTTAAATTTTACACAACGCCCTGGAGCTGTGTTATGATGGGGAAGATGTGATAAATAGTAACAGCTTAGGGAGGGTTGGGTCTCGGGCAACCATTGTTGGTGGCCCCTGCCAGGGCAGCGAGATCCCACAGATGTCTGTGGATGCTACACCATAGTGCTGGGCTCATTGTTGCTATTCTCCGTGTCCTGAAGCTACCTTTATTTTTCTTTTTAACAAAACAATACCCCAAGTCTGGAAGATTCTCATGTGCATCTGCTGTGTAACATCCAGCTTGGCCCTCAGCCCAGCTTGTCTGCCAGCACCAAGCACGGGAGTGAACATAATAACATTATTGCTATTTATTGCCAGACTACAACTCCCATCATCCATGACCATTGGCTGTGCTGACTGGGGCTGATGAGAGATGTAGTGCAACAAGAGCTGGAGGGTTAATGGCTCTTCCCCCCCCCCGCTCCCCCCCCCGTGCTAATCAAAACTTGTGTTGTCTTCTGTGAATCAAAGCAAGAAAGCTCTGAAAGTGCATATTGGAAAATAATTGTAAGTTTCCCACTTCAGATCTTCAAGTGTAGTAAACTGCTGTGGCCCACTTGATTGTTGTGAGCCTAAGCTGACAACTTACCCCAGTCATCTCATGCAATCATTTAGGCTGATTTAAGAGCGACCCAAGCTGTGCTTCCTTTTTGGCTCACTCATGATATATCTGGAAGCAGAATCTCACCATTGCCATTTTCTAATAATTCTGCAGGATGATGTGCTGTTTTGTCATTTGCAGGATGAGGAGAAGCATCCTTCATGGGAGGATATTATTTTGAAAGCAATTGCTGTTCATACCAGTGTATTCCCAAAATTGAATTGTGTGTGTTTCTTTTTTAAAAAAGAAAAGAAAAGAAATAATCACTTATATTATATTTTCAGTAACTTGAGATTACTTATAGAGAATATGTCTAATTAGCTGCTTCCTGCAGTTACATGTTGAAACATTCAGGTAAACAAAGCTGATCCTAAAACAGTAGTTGATGAGTCTAAGGATGGCTGAAAGGAGAGTTCCTAAGCATGGTGATTTTATGACGAGTGTAAAGAAACAGAAAGCTGCCTTGAGCTGACAGAGACCAAAGGCTTGTCTGGCCCCAGTTCAAATTGCCCCTCAACCATCAACTTACCAAGAAACTACTGTTCTCTCAGCATTCTGCAGAATGGAGATAATAATAATGATATTATAGGCCAATATAAATATGCTTTAAGTCCATGTACTGAAGGGCTTTAAAAAGCTGGAGTGTACCACATAATGCAAATACTAATGAGGAGAATACCAATAGAAGTAATAATAATAATAATAATAATAATAATAATGGCTTTTTAAATTGGTGAGAATTTCAAAAGTAGTTTATGGTGCATTCAGAGGGGTAAAAAGAAGAAGTTATAAGTGAGTATCTGTGAGCCTGTGTAGAAAAACTCTGGTTTGTGGCATTTTGAGTTTTACTGAATGAACAACAGTTTTCTAAATATGGATTCATAGGATTTCCTGTTTGCACTTTTGAAAGAGACTTACGGGTATTCAGATATGATGTAGAGAAGGAAGAAGTCATTTGTATAAAGGGACAGCAGTCTGCATGGAGGGCTTTGTGTGCATAGTGAGTGTGTGGCACCACCATCAGGTAGATCATGTGGTTCAGGTGTTGCACCTCAGATGATGTGGACTTTCCCCCAGACTTTCTTTCACCTGTGGCTTTGCTATTCATGGTAGACATTCCAGCCATTCCATGACTAGCCAGTCATATCCAGCAGTTACAGGTTGGGTTTTAATTATAAACAACACTAGCTAGACACCTAATTTAGCTACATTTGTTTTAAATGTTTCATTTGGTTTATCTCTCTTCCAGTTATGGTTTCATATATATGTTTTAAATGGGTTTGTTTTAGTCATGGTTGTATATCATTGGTCCTGTACACAATTTGAGGGGGAAAGGTGAAATTGAGCAAGTGGTATTTTCTAAATTCAAAAATAAATAAGCAAGTGAAGATTTATAAAATAATCTTCCGAGGTAAGAAGACTGCTACTTTGAAACCAAACTACAAGGTTGCTATTGTTAGTACTACTCATATTGCGTGGCGAGTTCCCGCCCCCACCAGGATAAATAAAGACACCAGACACTGTATGTAAGGTTAATTGGGCGAATTAGGCCACAACTTTATTGAAATCAGGAATGAGAGGCATTGGCATAGGCATTGGTCCTAACGGCTATCCGGCTCCAGCCCATTTGCTGGAGACACGGGGAAGGATTAACCTTATATCGGGGGAGACTCCCGCGAGGCACGTCGACTAGGAGCTCCCCCGGGTCACCGCTCTGGGGCGTGCCTTTGGCCCACACCTCCATAGGCTTCGGACAGGGCCACGCCCCCCGGGGTCCTTTAACGGACCACCCTTCGCTCGCTGGGGTGGGAGGTGATGGCGTTCCTCCCCCCACACACATCGACTTAACCCCATCTTACCAATGCCTACCGCCAATGCCGAGAAGTTGTGACGAGTTGCTACGAGGTAGGCGAAAAACCAAAAGGCCCGAAGTTGCCAATTGGGAAAAAATTCCTACCATGCCCCATGCGGCGACAGACCAAAGTCCATAGCAATGTCAAATGAGCGCCTAAGCCTAACCTACCTAAAGGGAGGGAGGGTGGGAAAAAGCGTGGGGGCGAGCCGGCGAAAGAGGGCGAGCCCCCTCCGCGCCGGCTATACATAGGGCAAGCCACGCCCCCCCGCCGGCCAGCTGATTGGCCGGCTGGGGGGGGCGGGCCAGGCGGGGATTCCCCTGCTCTCGCGGGGGCTGAGGCCAGCCCCCGCTCGCGGGGGTGGGCGTGAAGCCCGCAACCCCACCTCCTGGGGCAGGCCCGGAAGTGGCTTTGCGTGGCGAGTTCCCGCCCCCACCAGGATAAATAAAGACACCAGACACTGTATGTAAGGTTAATTGGGCGAATTAGGCCACAACTTTATTGAAATCAGGAATGAGAGGCATTGGCATAGGCATTGGTCCTAACGGCTATCCGGCTCCAGCCCATTTGCTGGAGACACGGGGAAGGATTAACCTTATATCGGGGGAGACTCCCGCGAGGCACGTCGACTAGGAGCTCCCCCGGGTCACCGCTCTGGGGCGTGCCTTTGGCCCACACCTCCATAGGCTTCGGACAGGGCCACGCCCCCCGGGGTCCTTTAACGGACCACCCTTCGCTCGCTGGGGTGGGAGGTGATGGCGTTCCTCCCCCCACACACATCGACTTAACCCCATCTTACCAATGCCTACCGCCACACGAGCTAACGCTCGCCGCCAATCCTCTCATGCCTGAAACCAATCCCTTATCCCCGTAGCTATATCCTCCAGCCATATATCATTTCCTGCATCAGACAGATGCACGCCATCCAACCGGTAGAGGGCCTCACAACTGAAACGAATGCCCGGGTGTCGTATGACCTTTCCCCCCAGGGCTGCCACTCTACGCACCACCGCCCGATCCACGGCTTTCCTCGCCCTATTTATGGCCATCGGGCACCTGCCATCTCTCCAAACCCGCCTTTCCATCAAGGAGGCCCAAATGATAGTGAGGTTTGGGTAAGTGGCCTTAAGCTCCTCCAAGTCACTGAAGATGCTCCACTGCAAATCGACCGCCTTTCTATAGGCTAGGTCGTTTTCACCCAATTGTATAAGTAACGCATCCGGGGGGCCCTCTCTCGCGACTCTGGTCTTGAATGCGGGCAACATCTCAGCCCAACGCATTCCCCTCCGTGACACCCAGGATAACGTGATGCCATCCGGCAAGCCCAGTCGCGGCCCACGGCCGGAATTGATGGCGTGGACCCTGGCCCAATGCACGATGCTGTGGCCAATTATCCAGACTCGCACCCCCATATTTCCTGCAAGAAATCGAGAAAAGAAAACAGGCCATGGTCAGTTACCCCTGGCTGGGAAATCACAAATTATTTCTTAGGTAGCGTTTGTATGTGTCTGACTTCCAGCGGCCTAGATCCTTAATCCTCTCGGCTGTAAGGCCCAGGTGCATTGCCGTGGTGGCAGCTCCTATCCTAAAGGAGTGCGCTGCGAAATCTGCTGGTGGGAGGCCACATGCTTTAAGTGTTAAGCGCATGACCCTGGTGAACTGGTGCCGCGTCAAGGGTACGCCGTCCGCATGGATCAAAAGAGGCCCCGCCAGGTCAGGTCTCATAGACAAGAAGCGCCTGGTGTCCTTTACCGGACACGGGCCTCGTTCCCCTGTTGCCGGTAGCCGGACCAGAGCCCCCTTCCCGAACTGGTCAGTCTTGGAACTGCGAATCCGTACAACCAAATCATCACATGAAAGTGTGATGTCGCTCAACAGTAAGCCCCGGGAGGAGCCAAGCTGACCATCTTCAAAAACCACCTCACCTACACGCATCGCCCCGAAGAAGGCGATGGAGTATGCCGCTGAAAACAAGCGTGCCTCATACTTTGACCAACAGACCTTTCTCAACCTTTTATGGATTTGGGAGAGTATGTCAAAAGAAATAGGCCTCCTCGAGTCCCGGGCTGGGGGCTGCAGTCTACGCCAACCTTCTAGGGACTTTCGTATGACAAATTCAGCGCATGGGTCTGACGAAAATAACACTTTGCAAAAGAAAGAAATTGCTGAGGCCTGTAGATTGAGGGTTTTTGGGGCACGTCCCAGGCGTTTCAGGTGCACTAAATAGGACAGGACCTCAGACCTAACGGGAGGGGCGTTGTTCCTGGTGGCACTGGATTTTGCACGGAACTTTAAGAAATCCGACCAGGCCTTCTCATAAGATCTCAATGTGGAGGGCGCCAGTGAGGCCAATACTCCCTGAATCACTTCTGGTTCCCAGGACTCTGGTCCCCAAGTCTCCACAGCTGTTCCGGGAAGGGCTGAGGTAGTAACTGAGCATCCGGTGCTAACGAGCGGAAGCGGTCCATCTGAAAACGAGATAGGGCATCCGCGATATCATTGTTAACACCAGGCACAAATTTGGCGGAAAAGTGAATATTAAGTTCTAAACAGCGGAGAACAAAGGAACGCAGAAGGGCACCAACCCTAGAGGAATGCGCGGCCTGCCTAGTAAGGACTGCTACTACCGCCTGGTTGTCGGTGTGGAAGCAAACCCTATGGTTGCTGAAAACCTCTGACCATAAGTGGACTGCCACTACAATCGGGAAGAATTCTAGGAAGGTTAGATCTCTGGTAATGGGCCCTCCCCGCCAGGCTTCAGGCCAACGCTGGGCACACCATTGCCCTTTGAAGTAAACGCCGAACCCAAGGGAGCCTGACGCATCCGAATGCACTTGAAAGTCCACCTGCAGCGACAAGTTCTCCTGCCATAGGGAAATACCGTTGTAGTTCTCGAGGAACTTCAGCCAAACTTGTAGGTCAGATTTTACTTCCCTAGAAAGCCGGATCCTATGATGAGGGGAACGCAGGCCTGCCGAAAGCTTCGCGAGGCGACTACAGAAAGGACGGCCAGGAGAAACTACGCGGCAAGCGAAATTTAGGTGACCAAGAAGTGATTGTATCTGCCTAAGTGTAACTTTTTTAAGGGGGAGGAGTTGCCGAATGAGGTCACCAAGTGCGACCAGTTTCTCTCTGGGAAGTTTTGAGGTCTGCGCTACAGTGTCCAACTCGATGCCTAAGTAGACCATGGTTGTTGCTGGGCCCTCTGTTTTGTCGTCGGCTAGGGGAACTCCTAGCTCCCCCGCCAATGATATGAAAGCTTTGAGGAGCCCAGCACACCCATGCCTGTTATCAGCTACGAGGATGAAGTCATCCAAGTAGTGCGACACGCCCTCTGAGCCAGTTCTGAAGCGGAGGGCCCAGTCCAGGAAGGTACTGAATGCCTCAAAGGCTGCGCAGGCCACTGAGCAACCCATGGGCATAGCTTTGTCCACGAAATAAGCCCCTTCAAATTTGAATCCCAGCCACCGGAAATCCTCCGGGTGCACTGGGAGAAGCCTAAAGGCCGATTCGATGTCACATTTTGCCAGCCACGCGCCCCTTCCAAATTTGCGAATGACTTTGACGGCTTGGTCAAAGGTGGCGTATCTCACTGTACAGAGCTCATGCGGTATCGCATCATTGACGGACCCTCCCCTTGGATAGGAAAGGTTGTGAATCATGCGAAACTCGCCCGGCACCTTCTTGGGGACTATGCCTAAAGGTGATACATGAAGGCCAATGATTGGAGGAGCTAAAAAGGGGCCGGCTACCCTACCTGCCTTTATTTCTTTGCTAATTTTCTTACGGGCAATCTCCGGCATCTCCCTGACAGACTTCTGATTAGGGGGATCGCCCGCATTGGGTGGAAATGCAACCGGGATTCTGAAACCAGTACTAAAGCCCTCCCATAGGTACCCTGCTGCTGGCTTGTTGGGGTAGAAGTCTAAAAGGTCTTTTAAAGGGTTCAACTTGATGGGGGAATAGGCCAGGGTCAGCTTGAGGTTAATGCCTGTTCCCTTGAGGTGCGAGAGAGGCTCCGTGGCCACCTCTGGGTCCTTGGCTGTAAGAACCCCTTCCACCCCGAAAGGACTGCCTCCCTTTCATGCAGGCAGTAGCTGGGTGGTTGCCCAAGCATCTTTCGCATTCATGGCTGTACTTACAGACCGGCCTCGCACAAACCCCTTTATTAAATTCCCAGCATAAATGCTTCTGCTTCGTAGCGGTCTTCCAGGATCTTGATGAGTCCTGGTGCTTCTTTTCGACGAAGGGGCCCACATGGTCGGACCAAATGTTTTGGTCCCTCTGGTCCCAGCGTGTGGAGGGTAACAATGAAGCATTTCTACGAAAATCTTCATCATAATTAAAAGCAGCAATATCACCGGCTAACTCCCGCGCCCTCCTAACATGAGACAGGTACGCAATTAAGTGCATCGCCCGTTTAGGATAAGCAGCGCTGACGACGCCCATGAAAACCTGGAACCCATTGAGCCAATTCTCAAAGGTACGCTCGACCCTTGGCCCTCTGTACCTACGTTTTCCATGACTACGCCTCTTTTCACCTTTACCCAACACCTTAGCCGGGGGCAGCAACCTGAATACGTCAATATACTCCCCGTTGAGGATTTTATCCCTCTTCCTTTGTGATAAATGATTACCAATAATGACATCCGTAGACAAGTGAGTGGAGGTTTTGACATCGGGCACTAGAGCACCATCTTTCCACTCGAGGGTCCCATTGAAGGCCTTACGGTAGGAGTTAGCCCTCCTTTCATGTGCCCATGCAGGAAGACCCACGCAATCCTCCCCGTGTCCCCAATACTCCTCACTAGGAACAATGCTATCAGTATCCGTATCGGATGAGGAAGAAGTACCTGAATCCTCCTCGGATTCCGACCGCCTGCTCTTCTTGCTCTTCTTGGACGTGTGTTTCCTTTTCTCCTTCCTCTTCCCCGAAGGAACCTCAAGGGGGGCCTGCTCCGGCACACTACTTGCCAGTACCGCCTGTTGGTCGTGCACCTCCTCCTCTGACGACGATTCTGACGTGCCCTCGGCTGGCGCCATCTGCGGGGGCGGGACCTGCAAGAGACTGGGTGCAGCTGGGACCTTTTTAGAGTTAGTAGCCTTAGAGCTCCGGGCGCTAGCCTTGCCCTTCCCGGCCCCCCTCTGGCCTCCCCTTGGCTTGGCTGAGGAAGCCGGCTGAGAGCCGGCGCTTTTCTTAAGCCGTCCTGCAGACTTTTTTGCCGTAGTCAACCCTGCCACCGTGGATGCGGAAGTGCCAGGGAGTACCACCTCACTAAGCTGAGAATCTTCAATGTAATCCTGGGAGAATGCTAGCGGTGCCGATGACCCCACTGCCGCTGACATTGGCGATATGAGCACCGGTGCCACCGCTGTTGGCGCTGTTGTGATTGTTGTTGTAGTAGCTGCCCCTGGCGCGGGTGCCGTTTGGCCTGCCGACCTTTGTTTATAGAAATCCTGAAAGGCAGAGAAGAACTGGGCCAAAGCCTGAGGGTTACTGGGAATAATAAATGGTTGAGGCTCCTCCTGGTTCCCTTGGTTCCCCCCAGGTACAACGTCATTTACCTGATTGCCCTGTGCCGACATATCTTCACTCGGCGCCTTGGATTACCCAATCAGAGGCAAGAAGCTTATTAGTTTTGCGTAAGCAACAAGCAGAGGCCTGTACTATAGTTCAGTATCAACTGCACTGGGCGGACTTAACACAAGAGAAAAATTATATTTTAATTTATTTTATATTATTCTATATTATTTATTTAACCAATCAGCCAATTAGCACTCAAGGGAGAAAGGTAGAAAAGTTGAGTTATATCCTTACAGCAGTTTGCAAGGCAGACCAAGCCTGGATAACCTTAAACTTAGCCCTGAATTATTTAAATTACTATCTAAATGAGTGGAGGCACACTATTGATTTATTACCAGATGAAGCACCCGAATTAATTAAGCGTATCCAAAGCCAGTACCTTAAATCGCTTATAAAGTATATCAAGTCTAGACAAGCTTTAAGTTAGTTCTGCATTATTCAAATGCTAATTAAATCAGCTCCTTGCCACATAAAGCCATGAATTACTTATATTTCAACCAAGGAAAGCACTTTAATTAAAGTGATATCAGCAACGTAACACAAGCAAGCTTAGATCAAATCAACAAATAAAACCAGGTAAAATGAAGTAAGTTGAAATTAATTTAAAATCAAAGCAAGAATGCCAGAATTAGAGTAATCCAGAAGTAATTGAAATTAATTTAAAATCAAAGCAAGAATGCCAGAATTAGGGTAATCCAGAAGTAATTGACAGTAGTACCAGCAAATGAACTAGATATTAAAGCAGCACAGGAAAGACAACTGAATTGTCCAATGCGAGGGGGGTGAGGTGCTTGCGTATAACTTGCCAGATACTATTTGCAAAGCAGGCACTATAAATGAGATACCTTTCCAAGTCAAGAGTTTTAAACAAAATAGGTACAGCTACTTAATTATATTATCTGATTAATTGTACCTTGAGGATGCTGCTAAGAGTGGATTTACTATTGCCAGATGCCTGCGTTAGTACTCCGGCAGACGCTACCCCAATAAACTTTACACGCCAAACAGTGGATGTAGCGTTAGAGCTCACAAGCCACCCTTATCACCATAAAAGTAAATGCTGCCGCTCTATATTAAGTTAGCTAGCGATGGCAAGCCCCTCCTGAAAGCGTTGCCGAGCAGCCGCTTCAAACCCCTGCTTGTATGCTTGTTTGAAGCGAGGAGAGATCGGACGCTAGAACAGGCTAAACTCCCACGTGGTTTGCCCCACCTAAAATGGCCGCTGCCGTAAAGGCCACGTGGGCAATCAAAATGGCGGCCTAAGCTACCCCGTTGCTTAGCAACGCAAGAGGAAACCTCCGGCTGCTGCCTTCTCCCGCGAAAATTTCCAACCCAGAAGCCACCCCAAGCAGGAAACCCACGCACTCCGGAGACCACCCGCTGAGCCACCCGGCAGAATCAAATATGAAGTATCGGACTGAAGTGGAAAATGGGGGGGGGAAGGCTGTCCGGAAGCGCCCAGCTGACCGACGGGCCGAACGGGAGGCCGATTAGCGCTGCAGCCTTCGTGTACGCAGGAACTCACCCAGCTGCGATGCGTGCGTGGCTGCCTAGATCACTACCTGCTCCACGTGGTGAAAGCTCCAACCTTGACTGGGTAGAGCCGCGAACCAGGGAGAGCCGCGGAAGCCGAAGAAGGCAGCCGGCTGGCGACTGCTGGGAACCCACAGGCACAAGGATGGTTTATTCCTCCCAAAGAAGTGGGGGAGCTGAAGCGATTCCTGCGGGGTGAGAGAGCCACGAGACGATGGCGCTGGAAGCGCTGTGAAAGCGCAGCTGACGATCCTCCCGGCAGGGGCAGCTGGTCGGGGGGTTCCGATGAGCGGGTGAAGCGACGGGAGACAGCAGCTGAAACCTGCAAGAAAAACAACTCGACGGACCAAGTAGGAGAACGGGCGCGGAACTTGCTGCGAAGTATACCAACCAAAAAGCGTGGGGGCGAGCCGGCGAAAGAGGGCGAGCCCCCTCCGCGCCGGCTATACATAGGGCAAGCCACGCCCCCCCGCCGGCCAGCTGATTGGCCGGCTGGGGGGGGCGGGCCAGGCGGGGATTCCCCTGCTCTCGCGGGGGCTGAGGCCAGCCCCCGCTCGCGGGGGTGGGCGTGAAGCCCGCAACCCCACCTCCTGGGGCAGGCCCGGAAGTGGCTTTACAGGAAAGATAATGTTGCACTATCTAATTTGCACTCTTGATATGATGATGCCTTTTGCTACCCTGGGAGGATGTGATACTTTGCAGACACCTGTAGAAAGACCAGTGCAAGTCCAGATACTGTCCCAGACAAAGATTCACTTAGGAAATTGTATCAAGTTAAGATCTTTCAGATGTATGTTGTTTGAAAGTCCAAGAGACAGTGGTTGAGATGAGTCTGAGTTCCAAGCATGAAATTGGCTTATTTTGGGCAAATTGTGTGGTCTAACCAAAATGTGTGGGTTTGGCCTATAAAGGGTAACTAGGCCAGTCGTGCAGCCGTCGCTTCTGTGAACTGATTCCCTACGTTAAAGAACACAGCTGTCTGAGAGAATCGGTGATTATATTCTTAGTACAGTATCTCATTTAAACTGGGTACTGCTAGATGTTGCTCAAATTACCAACTGAGCTTCAAATTCCTATTGGTTGACTGTTGGTGTAGTCATAGGAGTCATAGAAACTGATAGGTTGTCTCTCAATCACAATTCATAGTTATATAGTTTTAGCATAGTTTGGTCATTTTCTTTAACCTGAGTTGTTGTTGGGTGGCAAATGTCCAAAGTTTGGCATTTGCTCTGCCTGGGAATAAAACAGTTACCACCCTATATGGAGTTTAGTCACTGGGTGGCACTGGACTTTGTTGTATCTGGACAGATATGAGAGTTTTCTTCTTGTCGGCGAGAACCAAAAGTTCCCGTCAAGTGTGTCCGCTAAACCTTCTATGATAAAACGTAGCTAGTCATATTTTCCATGAATCACCCTGATGATAGGGTGACCAGAAAACTGAGGAGCAGAAACCAGATTTTTTTTAAAAAAAAATGTGCGTAGGGGCGGGGGGTGAATCTAAGAGAGGAAATGCTTGTGGCCAGAACTTTTCTACTGGACTCAGTTATTTCAACTGGGCTCAGTTATTTCAATTCTGACTGGTTAACACCCTCTTCATCTGGTATTTATTTACACATTGGTGTGTGTAAATAAATTTATTTACACATGTATTTATACATGGGTGCTCTACTGAATGACTGTTTTATTGTTGCAGGTAAAAGGCCTTCTGTGCAAAAAATTGCTTATTCCTATATTTGTCAGTACGTGAATGATAGCTTCATGGGTCCTGCTTTCCTTCCCTTTTGTAAAAAACCTGTTGAGTATGCCTCTCTTTTATTGTTCAAGTGTGTTGCAATAAACTGCATAAACCTTCCTAAGATGTTGTGCAGTGGTCCACCTTAATTTCAAATAGATACCCCTTGCAATTATGTCAGCTACTTAAATTTATTTGCAGACAGTCAATTCATATTGATCATAACTTGACCTTACAGTGACCTTGAGCAAAGGTACTTTGCAACTCTCATAGATATTGTGATCAATACCGGTGAGTAATTGACTATACCTAGTTACTGATAAATGAAGAGTGGTTGGTTTGGGCTTGTTGGTTTTTTTCCCTTCTCCTTCCCCCTTTCATTTTAAAGGTACACTATTTTCAGAAACAAAGATAATAATGGCTCATTTAGTCAACAGCTTGTAAAGGTTTTGTATTGATACGCAAAGGTATAATGACAACCTCAGGCATTTACAAGTGGCGCAGAACAATGGGGTGCAAAGATACAAGAGAAGGAATCATTACTACCCCAGCTTCAACTGCAAAAAACCATGATATTTATGACAGAGAGTGCTGAGAACAAACACACTTACTTAGCCGTGTTTGTTGGTGACAGCGTGTGTCAAGCCATGCATCTTTCCCCTATACATAAGACAGGGCTGGCGAAGAAAAATGCTATATTCTTCTTCGTCTTCTTCACAGGAAGGAAGCTGTTAGCTCAACATATTTGTCTCCAGAGCAGCTCTCTTTTTCATGTTGGTGCCTGAATTAAATTGCACCTCCCCAGGTATACCCAACTGTAATCATGAGGAAGAGCTCAGTTTGGTCTCAGCACATCTGCTACATGTTGATACGTTTCCCCTCCCTTGCCGAAAGTTAAAAAGAAAGGATGTTAGAAGACGCTCTCCCTGGTTGTTCCTTCCGCTTTGCTCATGGCTCCACTGGGCCACGCACTGGCAACGCAAACTCAGGCAAGAGCAAAGTGGGCAAAAGAAAGCAGAGCCATTTGAGCTGCTAATTTGAGCATCTGAGTGCAGGAGATGACCTCCTAAACACTATATGTGCTCCCAAGCTGCCCTGCATTGTCTGGGGAGAGATTATGTTCAATAAGGTAGGTTTGCTTCTCCCCTGAACCTCTCTGGCAGGCGATTGTTGCTGTTGCTGATACATGGAACCGAGCTGCTTTTAGTACACCACATCTGCTCACAAAACGAAGTAAAAGCTAAAGAGGAAAGGGTAAAAAGTATATGTAACCTTTGCTGGTCTGTGTGAGGAACAGCATAGCTTAAGGCTCTGTGGGGAACATAATAGTTTGCCTTTTCTGTTAATCTGAGGAAGTATAATCACAGGGAATACTTAAATGTGTAAGGCCTTGTTTATGTTCCTGGAGGTCAGCTTTGTAAATAGGCTCAGAGTTGGAGAGATTCAAGTCCCACCTTCTCCCTCCCTCCGTACAGATGCTACTCCTTCACATATTGCTGTCACCTGAGTTCTGGCAATGGAATTTTAAGCAGAAACCCTCCAAGGGATGGAGTCGCCCCCCCCCTCAGTGTTTCCATTTGCTGATCCCTAATGTGCTGCAAAGTATTTAGGAAGCAAGCAAGCACATTCTTACTTAGAAACTGCAGGACTGGATCAAGCTGAATTTTTTTTAGTAAGTGAATGTCTAGTATGGCCTTAATTCTGGAGGCAGACTTCTGTTTGTACTGACTTCATCTCTCATGGTCTGCCTTTCCATTGGATGTTCATCAATTGATGCATCATAAAGTGATAATTTGCAAGTGAAAAGAGACCACCAAAGGCCAAACACCCAGGAGTCTTCAGAATATCTAATCTCAAAGGTAAGGACTTTCAGTGGAAAAAGTTCACACGTGCCACATTTTGCTTTTAGCACACGTGTGATCTGTGCCTCTTTCAAGGAGGAGATGCTGTTATTCTTTCAATCCAGTTTTTTTCCTCACTGCCTGCATGCAAAATGTCTGTTTTGCCCCCAGCTCGTCCAAACGGTTCATTGAGATAATGACAGGACTATGGTGAACTATGCAGCTAGAATTATGCAATTGGGGTCAAATGTGGAGGACTCCGTCTTTTCTAAGGACAGTTCCTCCTGTTTTGGTTGTGTGTTATGGCACCTGTGCAGGATCACAAATGGCTGCTGTGCACATGAGCCCTTAGAACAAATGGGAGAAGTTACTGCACCGGCCTGCTTTGGATGATCCATGTATGGCCATCAGCCAGTGGTTGCAACACCAAGTGAAAACTTGTATTTATGAGACACCCACTACAGATCACAGGCAATATCCACCTTTCATCCCTTCAAGCACAGTACTCTTCAATGGAGGTAGTTCACGCTTTCAATTGTGTGGGCAATAAGCAAGATGATCAGTAGTAAGCAGCGCTAGCTTAATACATTTTGCTGCCTGAAACAAGGACAATGTGGCTTTCCTTTCCACCTCCCCATACAGAAGCCAAACAGGCTGCTAGCTGATTTCCTCACCCCCAACATGAGCAATAGGGTTGTCTCCTTTGCAGCATCTGAGAGCAGCATTCTAAGCATAAGATGTGCTAAGATACATACGTGGATGTGGAAATTAGATTTTAGATAAAGTAAGCATTATCTTTTGGTCCTGGGAGAAGGAAAAAGAGAAGAACAAGAAATTTGGGGTGAGGACAGATTATCCCACAATACAAAGTTTTATTACAGAGGCTTCAGTCCTACACTTGGGAGTAAGCTCCACTGAACTCACTCAAACTTACTTCGAAGCAAGCATGCATAGAGTCATGCTGCAAGTCTCCTATCCATCTCCATCTTAATGAGTCCTAGCATGTTCTAGCTTTGACAATGATAGCCTTTTTATTGTTTTTCCAGCAGCTCTTTATTTTATGTAACTTATCATTATAAATTCATTTAGTATTGATTGCAATAGCTCTTTGATAATAAAGAATTAATTTGGGATGCTAGGTATGTCATATGCATTTATATAAAAATTCCACAGTCATTCAGGATTAATTAATATGGCAAAGTGATATTGTATTTGCAATTTCACCATATTTTAATACATCTCTCTCCTTTTTTTGGAGGTTACAACCCAATCATGTAATGTATCTGCTTCAGGGATTTCTTCACTCGTACGGGAAATGTTTCTAAGAGTAACTAAAATCTACAGTGTTGTACACTTGGGTTTCCTAACGTCTACGTGGCAGTAGAATGGTTTCTAATATACCAGGAGGGCTGAGGGAATGTAGAGCCACCTAGAGACATGCTGAAGCAACTGGAGTGGATAGGTTTTCCCACCTGCTTGACGGGTCGGGTGTGAACAAAGGTAATTTAAAACTCACCATTCTCAGATTTCCCCCTAATCAAACAAGAAGACATCTGTGGTGATGGAGATAGAGACTGAAATTACCTGCTGGTTCACGTTCTCTACAGAACTATCAAAACACACTTATAGTTAATTGTCAGTCAGCTAAAAGCAGGTATTTTAACAGGACACCTTGTCTCATTGTATCAGCTGCAGATATCTTGTCAGAAATGTCTCCGCGGTGTTGGATGTAACCAAGATGCAACATGACATTATCTGGTATCATTGTAATGACTGGAGATAGTAATTACAGTGCGGACAGGAAGTGACAGCTTTACAGTTCTTGAAAACTTTAGAGTTTGGACTCCTTTAGATCAGGGATTCTCAAAAGATTGGTTAGGGCCTAGAAGTGCACTGTGGTGTTAGGTGACGGACTTTAGGTTGTGCAGATCTTGAGAGTGATGAGACACTTGGAATTCTTTGAAGAGGAGCCCAAGAGGCCATTGTTGGGATATCCTCAAGAAATCGTAGTCTTTTAATATTATAATTTAATATTATAATTTTTTATTTTTAAATCCCCCAGGTTTCCTCACTTTTGGAGAACTAAAGTGGGGGAATATACATGAAATATTTTCAAAATCACCACACAATTGTCACACCAAATGATGCAATAATGGCCAGGGCACTCTATATCATAATTCACATCATACAAAAGCACAGCCAGCCTCATGATTATCTTGAAGAACTGGGTTCATGCAAGCCTCTCCCTAGGTGGAATTCCATAGTCAAAGGGATATAACTAAGGAGGTTCTACACAGATCTAAGCTTAAGTTGAGCAGATCCATGAGGACAATTCACAGGGCCAAGGTGTGCAAGTTCTACAGGCAGTGAGATGTGTAAGCAAGTTTAATGCATGTAGATCTTACGAGATCTAGTTACTTTGCAGGTTCATCCAAAAATATGTGCACGCTGCCCACATGATCAACCAACCATTTTAGTGAAAAAGGAATTAAGCAAGCAGGGCTTATTTATGTACATACATTGGTTCACATAGCACATTATGTGCATAGTGGCTGGGGCATGTACAAGCCATATGTTCCCCCATATGCAGAACCTGCTTGCTGGCTCACATTACCGGGTGTGTGCATGGGACTGAATTGGCTAGGTGGATTTGTTGCGCTCAGACAACACAGCAATTTAATCTACTATAATTGCACAAATCAAAGCTGCATATGTGCTTGAATCCCTTCCACGAAATAGTGACCGCATGGAGGTACCCTTTAATTCTGTATGCTTACCTACCTTTAATTTAAATCAGTGTTTACTTGGTTATCGTAATTGTCCATAACTACTTGGCGTTCCTTCAGCCACAGTTGAGAGTCTGCTATCTGACCCATGCATAAGCTAAAGATGCACATTCACCCTTAAAATTAAACAAAGAAGATGTCACAAAGGTGAGGGAGGGTGTTCTCTATTTGTGCTACTGGAAGCAATAATGAAGATTTACAGTTGTTCAATACTGGAAAGGATTTCCCAGAATGCTGACTAACTGAACAGCTCTGGAGTTTATTGATGCATCACTGTTCTGAAAACCCCTGGTTTATTAATAAATAGATTCATTGGAGTGGAAGACAGAAACAGAGCTGGGGGCAAGGCATGAGTAAAAGGGAAATAAAAGACAAGGAACATTAGGGGCAGGGAGGTGATGGCAGTCTATTGTTTCTGTCCAAGAAATATGGTCAAGAGGTTAACTTCAGGATTGATGGAGAAATGAAATTCTGGTGAAAACATGGCAGGATGGGGAAAGATCCAGGGGAAATTGGGGTACAGGCGAAGGGTTTGACAGTCTGATCCAATGCATGTTGCATGCAAAAAGCAAGACACTGTTCAGTGTGATTTACTTCCAAGTAAATGAGTGCAGGTTAGAATCCTTACAATAACTTAGCTTCTCTAGTGCACATAAACCTGCAAAACGTTTTGGTCAAAGAGGGAGGGAGGAAGAAAGATTATCTATTGATAATATTTTTGTACCCTACCCTTCTTCCAGGGAGCTCAGAAAACATATGTTTCCCTCCCCAACCTGCATTTTATCCTATTGTCTTGAGAGAGGATGGGCTGAGTGTGCCTGGCCCAAGGTTACTCAGTGAAAAATTCATGACTGAGTAGGAATTTGAACCTTGGCTTCCTTAGTTTCATTCCCGCCTTTTGATCCAGGGATGACCCACCAGATATTTTTGGACTCCAACTGCCATTGACCCCAGTCAGCATGGCCAATGGCCATGGAAGATGGGAATTTTAGTCCAACAACATCTCGAAGGCCACAGATTCTCCATCCCTATTCGAAGCATTACATCCTATTGGATAGGTCAGACATACTTCCCACCTCTTTCATTTCTACTTAGCATTACTTATTTCAAGAGGAAAAATATGCCATACAGACTATATAGTTCCATCACTAAATGCAAAAGGTGTGATGCAAAAGTGAGAGAGATGACAAAAGGAGATGCCATCTATGTTCTAGCTTCATCTGTGTCCAGCAAGATGAGATGGTGGTCATATCTGGAAAATGTAAAGTAAAAAATGCCATCATGCTTGTGTGCAGTTATGTCACCATCAAGCAACTACAGTACAGTGGTACCTCAGGTTAAGTACTTAATTCGTTCCAGAGGTCCGTACTTAACCTGAAACTGTTCTTAACCTGAAGCACCACATTAGCTAATGGGGACTCCTGCTGCCACCGCACCGCTGGAGCACGATTTCTGTTCTTATCCTGAAGCAAAGTTCTTAAACTGAAGCACTATTTCTAGGTTAGCGGAGTCTGTAACCTGAAGCGTATGTAACCCGAGGTACCACTGTAGTTCCTTCCTTTACACACACAGACACACACACACACACACACACACACACACACAGTGTATCTTAAGTTGGCCAGAGTGTATGCAGATGTTATTCTGCAGAATGCAAAATAAGATTGCCAGCTGTTTCCCAGAAGGGCTCCTCCGCCTTTCACACTGCAATCCTAAACAGAAATTTAGCAGGTGGAGCTTTTCCCAGCATGTAGCTGAAGAAGCTGGAAAAAATTTTTCACCTGAGAACAGGGTGGTAGGGAAGCTGGCAACCTCAATTTGAAAGCAAATCAAACTCCTTATCTCTGGGCTTTATATCCAGATAGAATTTGAGTGTGTAACATACTCCCCTTTCCCAGCCCTTTTAAAACCGAGCCAGTTAATCAAAAGTCCTGGGATGTGGGATATGAGAACAGTTTTTGTCCATCCCCTTTCAGTGCCAGTATTTGCTTAAAGGCTTTAATTGCTTTAGACAAACCGATTTCATTCCATGCGCTATTCTCTCCTTTTAATGTGTAAATTACATAGGATTTGACTCTGATTATATTGATATAATTGCTTGTCTTCACATGAAGCACAAGGCCGCAGCCTGGGAAGGGCCCGCTAAGAAGAAACAGGTGTGAGCCTTCCCAAATGAAAGCTTCCCACACAGCCCAGACCTACCCAAAACTTTTGATGTTTGTCACATTTTATTTGTATGTAGCCAGCCGGTGGCTGTTACTGCTTTGCGATTTTTCTCAGGGGGGTGCCTGCAGCCAGACCAGATCTGCCTGTGATCTTGTCAGATTTCACAAGGTAAGCAGTGTCAGGCCTGGTTAGTGCATAAATGGGAGACCTCCAGGGGGAAGGAATATCCTGATGTTGCAGGATCCAGAGGGCGGGGGGGGGGGTTAGGCGGTGAGATGGAGGATGCAGCAGGCAGTATCAAACATAGATGCCACCGAGTCACTGCCTTGAACAGATGTCATGGTGCAGAAAAGAGAGCGAGCAATTGATTGTTCCACGGTCTGAATCAGATTTGAGAAGCTGTGGCATCAAAGAGCACAAGCTCATTCATTTGGGCGCCATGTAAGCAAGGTTGCCAACTCTCTCTTTTTTTTAACTACTCTTCTGGCTTCAGCAGCTGTGTAACATAATGCTAAAAGTGTTGTAGCAGGTGAAGGTTTTCCTGCCATGGAGATTCTAATGGTGAGGAAAGCTTTACCTGCTGGATTATGTCTGCTGATTCTGACACAGTCTGGCCACTGTGTTTTTAATATTTTGTTGGGAGCTGTCCAGAGTGGCCGGGGCAACCCAGTCAGATGGGTGGCATCATCATCATCTTCTTCACAGCACAAAAACCCTATCTGTGTGTGGGGGGGATGTTGGCAACCCTATTGGTATTCCTGGGTTTAAAGTTCCCTTTTCTTTTTACTGGTTCTATTCCTTTGACTTTTAACAGCAGCTCAACACACTGAGATTAAGCAGTTGAAAGTTAATTGTTTAAGATGAACTTGCAAGGAAATGAAGTGTTTGAAAGGTGGTTCACCTGCTTGATTTATCTGTGCCAGTCTGCTCTTAAGTGTACAGGAGCTTAATTTCTTCCTCCTCCTAGAAACCATATACAGTGGTACCTCGGGTTATAGACGCTTCAGGTTACAGACTCCGTTAACCCAAAAATAGTACCTCAGGTTAAGAACTTTACCTCAGGATGAGAACATAAATTGTACGGCGGCAGTGGCAGCGGTGGCAGGAGGCCCCATTAGCTAAAGCGGTACCTCAGGTTAAGAACAGTTTCAGGTTAAGAACGGAACTCCAGAACGAATTAAGTTCTTAACCCGAGGTAGCACTGTAGTATAAAGTTCCATTTAACGTTTTCTGCTTCTGAGCCCTTGGGTTTTTATCCTGCTCCGTTCTGGGGTGTGGGGCATAGAGTAGATGATAACACTGAAGAACACGTCTGCAGTACATTGTGTCTGGTGTGTTGTAGGACACTCAAAGGGAAGTTCCTGAGGGTTCCTCAGGAGGGCTCACTGATGAAACATCAGTGTAGTGGAGGCTCCTGTTGGCAAAAGAGGGAGGAAGCCATTTCCCCTGATTTCCCCTTCCCTCACCTCCAGCATTGGTACAGAGGATCCCTCAATGCTCCAGAACAATTGGGAACAGCTGCAGGGGAATTCCACAAAATCACATCCCCCCTGCCATTCTGGCAATGGGAGCATCCCATGAGCTGATTTCTACTGCCTGGTACCAAGATTCTGTATTTAAAATGTTTTAGATGTGTGCCATATAAAAAGATGGGTCTTCTCTGGACAACCTGTTTATTGTGCCCCCATCCTGATTTGCTTCCACAAATATAGTGTGTTGTGTGAATTTATAATGCAGGCATCTCCAACCTTTTTGGGCCAGCAGGCCCATTTGGAATTTGCAGAGAGTGCCAGATTTGCCAGTCACATAATGGCTCCTGTGGGGCTGTAGCATGACACAAAATGGCTGCCACGTCTCAAAGAGCAAAAAAGGAGATGGGACCACAAAATGATGCGGCTATGTCCCCCATCAAACTTCCAATCAATTGTGTGCTGGGAGGAGGCACCTATGTCAGTCATGACCACACTTATGGATAGATGCTCTTTGCACCTCTCTTCTGTTGAGAATGTAGTACCCAAATGTATGCCTGATCCTGGCAGAAGTAGGTTTTCAATTCAGGAAAGGCCCAGGCACTGCAAATGGGATCTGAGTAGGAAGAGGAATCACCTATTGTGCATTGCGGGTTTTTGAAAGGATATTTACAGAGACCTTTTACAAGTGCCATAGGAGGTACTGGTGGGTCCCTGATATAATACAACAAAGTTCGGTCACTCACCTTTTGGGCAAAATCCAGCAGCAACTGTCGATGGGTACTATGGCAGAGATGAATTGATTCCCAGATGGTGATGAGCATTGAGGAGTGGGCTTCATGCTGTTACTGGTGGGTATGTTAGTGTTCGAAGCAGGGAGTGGCTTTGGCCATGCCTCAGTGTCAATTGCAGCTCAGTGGTACTACTGTTTCATTTCTGTCTGACACATGTCTTGTGGATGGAGTTGTTTCTAAGTTTCCTACTTTGCTTTCAATGAGATAGGGGAGGCAGCAATTCAGGCTGCAAGTAGGGGAATATACAACCAAATTCTCCTTCATACAGATGATGTCCCTTCACATGGAAAACTAGATGACAAGGAAATGGAGATTAGCCTAGCCTTATCCCTGCCAGGTTTACGGTAATTTACAAAGTGGAGATGATTCTTTGTGCTCCTCCCCACATCAGAAAGTGGGTTGATGTCCATGCAACATATGCACACCTATACAAGATACACTTGGCCCTGGCTCTCTGTGGTGGGCTTGTAATTGTCAGATACCACATCTAGAGCATACCTGCTGAGCACTTCTGTCTAGTTGAAAACAATGAATCATAAGCCCATTTAACTGTACCCCATACAGTTACAGTGGGGGTTATAGCAGGCCTTGCAATTTGAATGAATGTTTGATGCATTTGTGCTGCAAAGATGCAGTGTTCTTAGTTACCCTTAGAAAGCACCAAGCGAAGCTCTGACAAAGGAGGCAGGGAAAGGAAGTGATATTTCTATTAAAATTCTAGATGTAGGAGGGAGCATCTTCCGGTACATGAGTACAGATCACAATATCATCAGATTCCTTGAGAAACCCTCCAGCGTTGTGTGCCTGCACAAGCCTAGGGACTGATTTTGCAAGCTCGATAGCACTGCACATCCATGAGCATGATTTAGCCCTTGGAGACTTGCTCAAAATGATGTTAAAAGCCTCAAATCAAAGTAACACAAAACCACAACAAAAATCGCGAGGGCCTGCAGCCAGATTACCTCAGGCTGAGATTGCATCAGGCATCCTCAACAAGGCTGGGTCAGTGTTCCATATGGAGCCCGCCAGTGCAAATCCAAGCACTCGTAGAAGCCGCGTTGCTAGTCTCTATGCAGCTCAGTGCTGTCAACAAAGTGTTTTGATAGTTGAAACTGAAACAGACTTCCAAATAAATTACAGATTTTTAAAAAATGAAATACACCTATAGAACAAGTGAAATGAGTTGGGGGACAAGCAGTTCTGCTCAGCTGATTGCAGTCTCTGGGAGCTTGTGACCAGGACTTGTAATCAGGTGTGTTTGCGAAGGATTCGTGAAGGAGACAGGAGATCACGTCTCAGCCTTTTGGCTAAAATCAAGTGTAGTGAAGGAGACTGGAGAGAGTGAACTTCTGTCTTTTGGATTATGGCTGGTTGATTGTCTGAGCTGCTTGGGTGCTTGATTGTGAGTTTGTTTGTGGGTGTAGCTGTGTGCTGTGCTGGAGCACATGGTTTGAGGGGCAGGGGCTCCTAATTTGAGCTCCTAATACAGGATAGCAAATATGACCTAATAGGCATTACTGAAACTTGGTGGGATAAGACTCATGGTTGGAATGTAGATGAGCTGAGATGTAAGAAGGGCATGTGTACAAAATGGAAGAAAGGGAAAATAACAAAGGAAGATTAGGCACAAGTAACCAACAGTTGCATGGAGGTCAGGCGGGCCAAAGCTCAGCATGAGCTCAAGTTTGCAAGAGAGGTTAAACATAATGAAGTTCTTTGGCTATGTTTGAAGCAAGAGGAAGAACATGCAAGTAGTGGATCATCTGTGTGGAGAAGACAGAGAAATGTTTGTAGACCACATGCTTACCATGAGTCAGCAGTGTGAGGCAACGGGGCGGGGGGGAGCTATTGCAATTCTAGGCTATATCAACAGAAGTATAGCGTCCTGACAAAGGGAAATAATAGTCCTGCTCTATTCTGCCTTGGTCAGAGCACACCTGGAGTACTGTGTCCAGTTCTGGGTGCCACAATTTAAGAAGGATATTGACAAGCTGGAAATGTGTGCAGAGGAAGGCAACCAAGATGATCAAGGGTCTGGAAACCAAGCTTTATGAGGAACAGTTGAGGGAGTTAGGTACATTTTAGCCTGGTAAAGAGGAGACTTAGAAGAGAAACATGGGTGTAGACAGGATTTTTGTTGGGAGTGGGGCAGGACTTTTTTGGGGGGGCAGAACCAACCTGATTGGTCAGTTAGTTAACTATTTCTATTGCTTTACTTGATCGGGGGGGGGGGGAGGCAGCTGCCATCCTTGGCTACAGCCATGAGGAGAAATGATATCTAAAGGGCTGTTACGTGGAGGAAGTGTTACGTGGAGGAAGGAGGAAGCTTGCCCTCCGCTGATTGGCCACATAGGGTCACAATGCTTCTCCCTCCCCCCCCACATCTTGCTGCTAAATGGAGGTGGGGTAAACTTGCCCCTTTCAGAAGGATGGCAGAGTGACGTCACCCCACCACCAAGACTGCTTCACTACTAAACAGTACAAGAGTTACAAAAGTTAAAGCAAAACAAATAATTACTCTTTGTAATATCTTTCTGCTCCCCCTCCCTGACAATAATCTGTTTCCAGAACTCAAGAAAATGTATCTGCACATGGCCAGCGGCAGTGCCAAGTCCTTAAAGGATGCAACCAGTTGCCTGAAGCCTAAATACTGACAGAATGCCATTAGATGACCTTTGCCACAGTGGACATACAGCTTGTTCCAAGGGGGAAGATGCAGAAAGCATACATTATCCAATGCATTTAGGTAGCAAGTGGCAGGCCAGAAGTGGCAGATCATGCGCTTTGGATACAAAGGTCCCAGGTTCAGTCAGTGCCATCTCTTTGCAGGGCTGCGGAAACGCTCCTGTCTGAAAACCTGGGGAGCTTTGGCATGTCATTGTAAGGCAGTAGGTAAAACACACACCAGTTTGACTTGGTATAAGCAGCTGCATCTTTCTAAAAGG
Organism: Podarcis melisellensis; assembly: GCF_964234715.1. Taxonomy (NCBI): domain Eukaryota; kingdom Metazoa; phylum Chordata; class Lepidosauria; order Squamata; family Lacertidae; genus Podarcis; species Podarcis melisellensis. The sequence goes on along the minus strand of NC_138528.1, from coordinate 99,013,227 downwards.
GTGCAATAGGCACAGAGCTTCTGCTGCTCCATTTCTTTTTCTCACCTTGTCCTGGCAATATCTAGAATCAGTGGCATAGCATGGGTTTCCAGTGCCCAGGCAAGGCGAGTATTGCACCCCCAATGCAAGGCTCTCAGGCTGTGAGTGGCAGCCTCAGGCCACCGCCGCTGCCTCATCCTACCTCTTGCAGAGGTGTGTGAGGAAGCAGCTGTTGGCAGCATGGCGCCACCTCCATTGCTGGGAAGAGGGGAACTGGGGCTGCATCTCCAGGAAGCCTCCTTGCCCTGTGCTTGGCAAGGAGGCAGATGCGAGCCATGAGCCACAACCAGCACCCAGGTGGGTCCCAGCCCAGCTCCGCCTGCTTGTCTCTGCACCATAGCCTGCCTCTATGGGCTGCATGGGACACAGGAAAGTGACCTTCCTGGAGCAGCAGCTGTTGGGCTCCCTCTTCCCTCGGAGAGCAGGTTTTGCGAAAGGGCCCTTCCAGCTTGCCCACCCTTCAGCGGGGAGGCGAGGCACAAAAATTGCAACCCCCAGCATGCAGCTTGGAAAAAGGCATGTTTCCCAGCAGTCCGTGCAGTCAAAAGTGAAGCAGGAACCCTCTTCGGCTGCCTTCTGAAGCTGGAATGCCTGGGTGCTTCTCCGAATGTCAGTTTGAAAGTTCAATCCATTTAACCGAAAACAGCACAAGAAGTAGCTGAGACTCGGAGGTGGAGAAGCATCCCTCGCTCAACTTGTGGCCTTAAAAAATTTGTGCCTGGGGCAAGTGCCTCGGTGGCCCCACATGCTACACCACTGTCTAAAATATAGTGAGACAACCATCTAAGTCAGGGGGCAGATACTGGTGGCTTCCAGCTGGCTATATGTCACAACACTCCCACTATAACACACAGCCCGGCCCGGCCTCTGTAAACTATCTGGCTGCCTCAGGTGAAAGGTACTATCTTGTCACCAACTCTGTAGTAACATTCAGCTGCCGTTTGGGTGAGTTTCAGTGTGTCTACTCTGAGCAGAATTTAGTTGGATACAATCCCAGCTAAACAAATAAGGCAAACAGTGTCACAGAAAAGATCACTTAGCTCACCACCATAGAATGCATGATGTGCCGAGTACAGATTTCTATGTTTCTCTATGGCTGACACTGCAGCAGTCATACTTTCTAGGCATATTTACATAAGCCATTCCTTTTTTCTTTTGACATGTTTTTTTAAAAGTTATCCCCAGAGTAAAAGGTATATGTGTAACAGAATTGAAATGAAATTATGTAAATTTTCAGCACAGAAATAAAACACTTCTAGTGTTTTTGCTTTCCATTAGCACTTTCTCCCATACACACACACACACACACACACACACACACACACTAAAAGTGAATTTATACTTAGGGCCTTTTACAATGCAGCAACAAAATGTTGCAGTGTGCTTTGTCGTGATGAGCGGAAAGAAAGAGAGAAGACAGCTGTGTGGAGCCAAATCTCTGGATGAGCTTAAGTTTCATACAATTATCCATTTCCCTCTCTCTTCTTTCTCCTCACCCTTCTTTTTTTAATAGATATATATAAAAAAACCAAGCTTATTTCTGATTTACGTATTTCAAAGCTTGTGCAGCTAAAGGAGGGAGATTTTGAACAGTGGGGGGCTAGCCTATTAAAATTCATCATGATTTCTCCTTTTCTGAAAAGGAGTAAACAAGAATCAATTTCCCTTAGTGAAGAAGTTGGCAGAGGTTGGAGGTTCATTGAGAGCAGACACTGGTGGACTCTTAACAAAATGTTTGCCAAAGAATTGAGAAATATCAAATTAGTCTTGCCTCTCTCTCTCTCTCTCTCTCTCTCTCTTTGTCAGCGTGTGTAAATGTGCAGTGATGGTGATGGTGGTAGGTGGGGGTTCAGGAAAGAGAGACAGGGGGAACTGAAGAAGGACTGGAGCAGGGTTTGTGTGTGGGCAGGGGGAGGAGAGGATTACAAAGCTTTGCAATGCTAATGAGTCACGGTTAAAACTGGGAAGATACATGGCTCCTATAATTATCTGACCAAATATATGTAATTGTCTGTAGCGAACTACAGAGAAGCTGTTAAGTTATAGCAAGGGTCTAATTGCTTAGGAGGGTCAGTCAGAAACCTAACGTGACCTCTGCCGCCCTCATCCCTGCGTGCTTTTTGCTTTTTTTTTTTTGATGGGAAAACACAGTTCTCGAAGCACACAAATCCCCCGATACAATAAAATGCATCTCTTTTTGCTCTCTTGTCAAGAGCATCCCAGGAGAGGGCGTTGAGTTTCCTGAAGCCCAAGGGACGGAGGCAGCCCAGACCCTCCTTCCCTTTGAAGCATTTGATACTGATACCAATGCTTTTGGTTAGTTTGGACTCTTAAAATGCACGTATATTGTGCATGGCTCCGTAAAGTCTATGCTCTGTGGGGCTTGTATAGGCACGGGTGGAAGGAAGCCAAAGGAACGTGTATGTGTGTGGTGGAGGAGATCCTGCCCTGGGAAGGGAAGTGTTACGTAATGGCTTAGATTTATTTCAGTGCTTGCTATTTAATAGTTGGGATGCTTCCACCAAAAATAGGAGCTTATTTTCAGGCCAGTGTTGAGTCCCTTCCCCCCCTCCATCCCACGCCATTCATCTCCATGCCTTAAAGCCATAAACTGAATTATCTCCCCAATCACAACTATTTTGATGTTTTCTGGAAGCTGCCTTAAACCAGGTCAGAGTCATTGGTCGAACTGGCTCAATACTGTCTACACCAGGGGCCAGGAAACTTTTTCAGCAGGGGGCCAGCCCACTGTCCCTCAGACATTGTGGGGGGCTGGACTATATTTTGGGGGGGGGGGCAAATGAATGAATCCCTATGCCCCACAAATAACCCAGAGATGCATTTTAAATAAAAGGACACATTCTACTCATGTAAAAACACGCTGTTTCCTGGACCGTCCGGCCCCCTGGCCTTAGTTTGCCTACCCGTGGTCTACACTGACTGGCAGTGGCTCTCCAGCATTTAAGAGCAGGATCTCTCCCACCCCTATCTGGAGATGCTGTATGCAAAGCAGAAACATTGCCACTGAGCTACAGTCTTTCTCCTAAACCTTAGAAGTACATTGGGGATGTTAGATGAAAGACCCTCTACAGTGGCGAAAGGAGTAACATGCTTTCCCCCCAGTGCTGTTGCTCCAATCAAATTTGGACCCCCAGATTTCAACACAGGGCATCTTTTAGATTAAATGCCAGGAGTTACAACCATAGGCTTGTGATGTCTTCCCTGGGTACTTACCTGTTTATTGAGCATCCATCCCAATTTGTTTGTAAGGAGGTTAGATGATGTTGCATCAGAAAGGAAGTGTCATTCCACCTTTTCATGCCACATGTTGCAAAAAAAAAAAAAAAAGTCCAGTGGGTTTGTTGCACAAGACCTCTCACAATCAACTCTGATTCCAGACCTGGATTTGCTGACATGCGATCGAGTCGTGCCCCAAATGCACCTTTTGTTTGGACCTTTAATGAGGACGGGCAATTGGTTTGGGGCAAAAAAGTGCAGTTGCCACCTTCACGTTTGGCCCGTAATGCTGAGAAATATCTGAATCAAATTTGTGTATCTTTTCTTCTTCTCCCCACCCCCACAAAGGAAGATTATTGGGGCTGGGAGGAGAGATCTGGAAGACTTGCAAGTGGGTTATAATGCAATGTTCCTGCCACGTGTATGTAGCTACATTATTCTGCTATTTGTAGGGAGCTGATTTCCGTTGTCTTGGAAAAGTGGCATACAAGTATCTTAAAGAAAGAAAGAAACCAAAAGCGTTGTCCTCCCTCCCGTTCCACTGCCAGATTTTGGATATTAAGGGGTTAAGTGGGATTTGGTGGATCACAGCCTTGGCCTTTGTTTTCATGGAATTCCTCCAGTTGGACAATGGCCAAACTATACTCTTTTCTAATCCTCTAAATCAAGCTTGGCCAAACTTGGCCCTCCAGCTGTTTGGGACTACAACTCCCATCATCCCTAGCTAACAGGACCAGTGGTCAGGGATGATGGGAATTGTAGTCCCAAAACGGATGGAGGGCCAAGTTTGGCCATGCCTCTACTCTAAATAGTGTCTACCATGTGCATCCATATAATGAAGAACTCAGGAGAGAAGTGTCTCGAATCATGGCAGGATACTCACAGAAACAAATATTGCTTAATTTGAGAACCTCCAAGAGTTGTGTCTAGGAACACCGACACACACTTGTGCAAGAAAAAAAAATCACGAAGTGGTATGTTAAGCTGTTGGCTCCTGGGCTGTAATTTGCTTCACCGCTGTGCGTTTTCCAATGATTATCTTTTCATTCAAAATGGCTAACATACTTTTTTAAAAAAATAATAATAATGGATCGTTTTAGCTTAGATTGTACTAGTGAGTGAGTTGAAAACCAACTTTCTACATATGCTGTATATTAAGTTGAACCAAGTTAACGCCCTTTTCTATGGTTTTGTTGGTTGGGGTGGGGGTAGAATCCGACAGAGCCTCATTTAAGGGACATTTCAGCGCTGATTTTCATTTCTGTGAGATTAAAAGTGAAACATGTAACCACAAAGCTGGTTTATGTCATCCCCCTGTTGGAGCCAGCAGTAATGCCAAAAATTAGATATTTGATAGGTTTGTGAGAGAAACAGATGCAGAACGGATGCCATTCCCACAATTTTTGCCTCCTCCTTATCTTTAAGCTGGAAGGAACATTCCAGTTGAAGCGTTTTAAAAATTAGAAAGCCATAATAATGCTCAGAGTAATAATAAAAGCATAACCCAAGTTAATTTAAAACTAATGTGGTTTTTGGTTTGTGTGCGTGCGTATTTGTGTGTAAACCTGTAAATCAGGCATGTGACTGTAAATTCAACAAAAGGGGATGGAGGAGACTCTTTCCTTGCTAATGTTCAGGATTGTGCAAGCTGGGCAGCTCAAGCACCCTCCATTTTGCAGCCTCATCTTCGAAGATTTGGGGGGATGTACCGTAAAGGCATAAATGAGGATGAACGAGGAAAAATTCCTCCCATATGCACATGCATCTATCCAATAAAGCTGGCGACGGCAGAAAAGCATTTTAAAAACATTCTCTATCTTTTTTGTTTTGGAAGCAGTTTGTACATCCCTGTTCTTTCTACCTCCCCCCCCCCCTTTTTTTATTTCGTTCTGCCAGCTGTCTGCTAAACAAATCTAGCCAGGTGGGGCTTACAACCCATGACTAAAAAACTCACTAGTGCAGCTGTCCAGCTTGCCCGGAGGAAGAATTCAAACAAATGGCAGGAATGAAAAAGATTGGATTTGTTTTCAAGAAAGTAGCTACTGTACCTTTCTCGCTTCGTTTTTTCGTTTGTTTGTTCCATTAGTTAATTCACTGCCTCCTAAGGTTTTGCACGGAACAATGGGAAACCCCCTCCCAGAATATTTTTGGTACGGCTTGGATTTCTTTAAAATTTATTCCACATCAGGCTTTAAAGAAAAAAAGGGGGGAAAAGAGAAAAGCTGGCTGCCTCATGTGCTACCAAATGTAAAAAATAATCTGACATCTTCCCGAGAAATTGTGAGTAAGCTGCGCTTTAGCTTAACTAGATTTAAAAAAATATTCAGCATTTGAATACATAACTAGTGAAGGGTGAGGAATGGTATTGTCTCCCTAGAAGCTGGGGACAGAACAGGCTTCTTTGCACTGCTTCATCAATCGACCTCAACTGTGATTTTCTAGTCAGCAAATGAGCACTCCATTTTCTGCGTCTGTGTCGAGCAATGTAAGAAGCTGTGCTGGAAACAACTGAATTGCCATCTGATTCAGAGTTTAGTCTAGGAAAAGACGATTAGTATGCAACTTACTGAGGCACCTTTTCCTTTCCTTTACCTAGTCTCCGATGCTATATTTTAAACTCTCAGGGCAGCGTGTAACTGCAGGAACTTTCACAGCTTAATCCTACACGTGTTCACTCAGAAGTAAGTCCCAAGAGTTCGATGGAACTCGCTCCAAGATGAGTACAGGGGTGGGCCCTCAATAGTGTAAGAATTTTCATGTTAACCTAAAAAGGAAAGCAAATTGTTGTCCTTAAAATGAGGAAAGAGAGAGAAGGGATATGAAAGCTTGTTTTTTCATCAAAGAATGCAGTGTCTGGCCATAAACTTGAACTAACTGCATTCACTAGACTGTCAGCAAAAACCCCATGTAAGTGTAAAATGGGGCAAACCTATGCATGTACAATGTATGCTTATATAGGAACTGTGTGAAAACAACCAAATAAATAGGTTGGGTGTGGAGTCTGCTACAGTTATTCTACGTCCCTCATCCCCAAGCATGTTAACTGGTTGTCTGAACAAGGCTATTCTTTCCAGAACCTAGAATAAAGCTAACTTTTCCATATACAGTGGTATCTCGGGTTAAGTACTTAATTCATTCCGGGGGTCCGTTCTTAACCTGAAACTATTCTTAACTTGAAGCACCACTTTAGCTAATGGGGCCTCCTGCTGCTGCCGCACTGCCGGAGCACGATTTCTGTTCTCATCCTGAAGCAAAGTTCTTAACCTGAAGCACTATTTCTGGGTTAGCGGAGTCTATAACCTGAAGCGTATGTAACCTGAAGCATATGTAACCCGAGGTACCACTGTACACACAGATGAATTAATAATATTGCAGTACTTGGTTAAAAAGGACTCTCTTTGTTTATGTTCTTGTCACCTCTTAGGCTCTACACACTCATAGATGATCATGCGCGTTTACTATACCCTTTGCTGGATAATGGTAATAATAGTAAAAGCTCTGTCTGAACCCCAAGACCATCTCAAAGGGCTTATACAACCATTTAAGAGATCCTCAGGTTTAAGTTATCTGGGAAATTTTGCAATGGTTCAAGTTGGTTCAGTAAATTTTCATATTTACAAGTAAAACTATAGTTCTAGCCCTCACAGATTCAAAACTTTTAGAATGTGCTGAAAAACTGCACAGCGGAACTGAGTCCATTCTGATTTTCAAGTCCACATATAAGGGGTTTAGAAGGGTATTACTGAAGTGTCATCCCCTCATGTTTCATTATACTGTATCCAGAATGGAATCATGGTAGAATGACCAGATTTTGTTTGGCATTTCAGGTCCAGGATGTGCATATTCACGTGCTCCTAAATTCCATCTCGTATCTTTCCATAGTGGTCCATAGTTCTGAGCATTTGTCCTGGTGTCCTGGTGTCTCCTGGTGGACATCTCCTGGTGTCCATTGATTGTTATACTCCTGACATTAGTCAGGTGTAGTGGTTAGCACGTCAGATTAGGGCCTGGGAGACCTGAGTTCAAATCCCCTCTCAGCCATGAAGCTCACTTGGTGATCTTGGGCCAGTCATTGCCTCTCAGCCTAACCTGCCTCACAGGGTTGTTGTGGAGATTTAATTAGGAGGGGCAGAACCATGTATACCACCTTGAGCTCCTGGGTGAAAAGGTGGGGTATAAATTAAATAATAAGGAAGCCATTGCTTTGGAGTAATGTATATGTCCACTAACCAGGGAACTTCACATCATTAGGGTTGCCTTCACCCATTTAAAACAATTTAAGATACTTAGCCATGACCATTGCTAGCTTCTGTTATGTAGCCCCTGCTGCTTCACACCATGCCGTACAAAGTTGCAATTCTGTTGGTCACTTATGAGAGTGACCCAGAGTGCTTCAAAGGTCATTCCTTAAGGTTAGTGATGAGTGATTCAGAATCTTCTAGGTAATTTTAAGGTTTCATGGTAAGCACTAATAAGGTTTGTAGACCCTCCCGCCTGCTATGACCACTGCCAAATTCTCTAGAAACCACGGGCTCTTCAGCCTTCTCTCTCTCATGGACTTAGGAGACTCTTGGTGGCCATTTGTTCCTAAAATGCATCTCTTGCAACCACCAATCTGTTACAGCACTTCCGAGATAGAATAAGCCATTCTTTTCTGAAGTCCTTCTGCATGTCTAGATATGGAGAATATGCTCTCCTGCAGAGAACAAATTGCTGAGAGCACATAACAGCTGTGAGAGGGCAACAGGTCTTTCCCTTCCCTTCCTGCAGATGTAATTCAAGATGTTGGGGATAACCTTTCCAGCCCAGAGCAGTCTCTGCAGCTATCTGAGAGGCTGTCTCTCATTTTCTACTCCAGCAGGTGAGATTAACAGGAAAGCTACTGGTGGCTGGGGTTGAAGTGTACTTGAGGGGCTTTATTATGAGAGGGGGGGGATGTAAATCCCTCCTGGGATGCCAGAAGACAAAGGCAACTAATCTCTGAAATAAGACACGCACACCCCTTTTCGTAGTAATGTAACACGTTAATACCTTGAATGGGTGTGGTGGTAAGGTATATAGGGGAGCACCCTCTTTCTGTTGGTTCATGGTCAATTGTAGCGTTTGCACATAAGAAAGGCCTGCTGGATTTGACCAGTGACCCATCCAATTCTGCATCCTGTTCTCACAATGGCTATGAGAACCTCCCTAGCACTCTTCTCTGGCACCCACTTACCTAAAGCACTATGGTTAGAGCGTGGTGCTGGTAACATGAAGGTTGCAGTTTCGATCCCTGTATGGGGCAGCTGCATATTCCTGCATTGCAGAGGAGGAGGAGGAGAAGGAGAAGAGGAGGAGGAGGAGTAGTTTGGATTTGATATCCCGCTTTATCACTACCCTAAGGAGTCTCAAAGTGGCTAACATTCTCCTTTCCCTTATTCCCCCACAACAAACACTCTGTGAGGTGAGTGGGGCTGAGAGGCTTCAGAGAAGTGTGACTAGCCCAAGGTCACCCAGCAGCTGCATGTGGAGAAGCGGAGATGCGAACCTCGTTCCCCAGATTACGAGACTACTGCTTTTAACCACATTGGCTCTCAGAGGGTTGCACTAGATGATGCTCAAGGTGCCGTCTAACTCTATAATTCAGTGATTCTGTGAAAGTTTCTTCAGAACTCCCACCCTCCCAAAAAGCACACATTGAACCTTTCCTTGCTTCCTTTCCTTGTATCCTCTGCTCTTTTCTACTCTTGCTTCATTCTTCACACATCCTTTCTTCAGGTTCTTCCTCCTTAGTCTTCCTTACTTGCTTTGCATGCCCAAGTTCAAAATTTCCTTGCAGGCCCATCTAAAAACACCTCTTCATCTCTGCCCAGATCTCAATCCATCGCTGTGTGAGGGAATGTAGACCAGTCTTTGCCAACTCTGCTGGCAGAGGCTGATGGGAGTTGTACCAGGTTGCTGTAGACTATTTACTTCCCTGAACAACTGAACATCTTATGCCATAGCACCAACTCAGACTTCCCCATCACAACTCAAATAAATGTGGATTACCCAACCTTGCATGCATCCCTTCTATTTTCTGAAACCCAAGGGAATGAGGCATATGGCCTCTTTTTTGTCTAAACAACTGAATTAACTCATTGGCTATATCCTATTAGAAACTCAGTGCAGACTTCATACCTCTCACATTCTATAAGGGTTTCTTATATATAGGCAATACCAATGCTTTGGTAGGCTTCAGAATGCATAAAAATGCATGATTTTAATATGAAAATTCCCAAACTGCCTTCCTGGTCATATGCACTTTCCAGGCTTGAAATTCATTTTTTTTTTAAAAAAATGCACTCTTTTTTAAAAAAAAAGAAAGAAAAAAAGATTTCCTTTCTCTCATCCTAGGGTTTTAATTCTGTTTTTGTGGGTTCTTATAATTATCTTACCAGCATGTATAACACATATTTCCCACTTTACAACTGTGGTAAATATAAATGCAGAAATTATACAGTTCCCTGAATAAAGGAGCAAATGGGAGAGAGAGGGGGGGGAACCTCACCCTAGCAGGTCTTGAACCTGCCAGCAATCACTCCTACATGTTGACTATTATAGCCTGGCATACAAACAGTACATTTCCACATCACACAGGTGGAAGTGTGAAGCTGAGGCTCATTTAACAGTGTGAAGTTTCCCAATGTATCACAATTACAGAAACACCTGTGCTTCATAACTTTCTGCTGATCCACTGTGAAAACTCACAGTGCTTTTATTAACATAGCCACCAATATGCTCTGTTTCCTACAGAACCCACAGTGCACTAGGCTCCTGCCCCTCTCCTCTCCTTTTTAATATATATTTTTACTTTTTATAACAAAAGTTTTTGCTTCATCTAGTCCTTGTGGCAAGTGTTCCAGCAGAGCCTGTGATGTATTGGCAATATGCAGCAACACACAAGTCTTTCCCTTGTAAGACCCCTGTGTTGGAAATGTAAGCAAACTGCCCCAGTCAATAGATTTCTGACAGGAATAGCACTTTGCCCTTCACCTTGGGTGGGGGTTGGTGAAGAGTGACTTTAGTAACACCTTCTTCCTTTAAAAAAAGAAGAGGTAGGTAGGGCCGGGGGGGGCATTTAAGAAGAGCGGGGGTGGGCAGCTGATCTTGAGTGTCATGAAAGGGCTGCAAGTTGTTACTTGATTTACTTTTGTTGTGTTGTTACTGCCAAGAAACTGAGTCACTTGTGGAATTTTCTGCCTCAGGTGCCCAAATATCTTGACCGGCCTTGGATACCATCAACCTTGACTCAGCCTCTGGATAAGGAAGGGAGCACCATTTGCTGCTCCATCTCAGGCAGCAAAATCTATCTTGGTCCAGGCCTGACGATCCCCCAGCAGTACATATAATTTAGCTAGATCCTCGGTGGCAATCACTAAGGGACAATTATACATTTGAACTACACAGGCAAGCTTAAAAGGCAAAAAATCCCTTTAATGTCATGAGGAGTGTTTCTCTCTGAAAGAAAATACGTTTCTCAACGTAGATAATCCCTTATTGTACCAAGGCAAATTATTCAAGCAGCAAATTTATTCACCATTTTGTTTGTTTGTTTGTTTGTTTGTTTGTCTGCTTATTCTAGGCATTTATAGCCTGGTCATTTATAGTTTGCTGGGCAGCAGTCCCTCAAAAATGCTCTTCAGGTGTTATATGAAGAAAGGGCAGCCAGTCTCTTCAATCTTCAAAGTATGTTAGGCGCCTCCAGAAAGACAAGTACCCAACCACTACAGACAGCTGTGGGATCGGGAGGCAATACAAACAGGGATGGCGCAGGTGGCTAGGGTGCTTATCCCCTCCACTCATATGCTTGCTTACCTCTTGATTGTAAAAAAAAAAACCTCATAGCTCAAAAGAACCACACAAGGAAATCAACAAAAATTTACAGCAATACTTTAAACATATATAAGTTTGTATGCCAAGGGAGCCAGGTTCTGCCCCATTTGTGGGTGCCCAGTGGGGCTCAACAGAACCCGCCACAGCCTCCAGAAGGCCTGACGAGGCCCACGGAGGCCACAGGAAGGCCCCACAAGGCTTTCTGTGGCTGCGGATAGACCTGATGGTCCCAGCGTGGCCGTGGGAGGACCCGATGTTGCCTGTTGAGGCCTCAGGAAGGCCCCAACAGAGGCCCTGCAGTGGAAGTGGAGGCCCCAGCCCAGTTGCCACTATGGCACCAAAGAGCGTTAAGGTGGCGGGCGGGCACAGGCACCCACAGTCAAAATTTTGTGGGTACCCAGGCACCCAGGGCCCCTCAGAAATGGTGCCAGAGGACCCCACCACCCTCATACTAAAAAGTCACAATTATTCCCTTTATCCATCTATTTATTGTTTTAAAAGATGTGTTTATTCTTGTATTCCACTCTTACACCCAGTGGCCTAAGGGACTGATTAGCCCACTGATCAGTGCTGCAGAATCAGGTAACTCAGACCATTTGGAGGCCACACATTTGCTTCAGATACTTTTCTCTCTCTGTCTCTCTTCAGCTTTCCTGTGATTGAAGAGACATGTGTGAAGACCGTCTTAGTCCTTGCTGTTAAGATATTGTTATGGAGCAAGGTAGATCTGCACTGAAGACGTCAGGTGGAGTGGGGCAGTCATGGCCTTCAGCCATCTCTTCAGCCTTCCTCTATATACCCTGTTATCAAACCATCAGGAAGCAGGTCTGCTGGTAAGCTCCATGGCAGTATATTTCATACCAGTTATCAAACTGAATTTCTACTTGTGGGTCTGAAGTGCTTAGAAAAGATAAGTTACAATACTAGGGTACATATGCAGTACATGTTGATTTAACAGTGAAGACCAACTTTTCTTCCTTACCTGATGGGCCCAAATATTATTTCCTCATGGACCACTTGAAAATTGCCAGTAGTCTTTGCAGACTACTTAATTTTTATTCTCTCTGCTGTAGCAGTGATAATGGGGTGTGCTGGATGTTTTTAATTGCTTGTTTTAGTTCTAATATATTGCATTGCAATCTGCATTTCAGAGAATTCAGATTGAAATACAATAAAGCACAATATAAGAAATAAAATAAGCTGCAGAAATACAATCAGAAATCTTTACGAATATTCAGTGGAGATGTGCTGTGGGTTGCCTGAATGAAGCTTGTGATCCACAGACCACAGTTTTGCCACCCCTGCTCCAGAGAAGGCCCAGGAGTTCTATGGCAGACATACATACAAGGGTACCACAGTGAATAAGTTGATGAGGGAAGCTGAAAACTACTAAGGTAAACCAATCAAGTTGGTTGACTGGTGAAAGGATCATAATCTCAGTAGGAGGGCACACACTTTGCATGCAAAGAGTCCCAGATTCAAACCTTGGTATTTCCAGTTAAAAGGATCTCAGGTAGCAGGTGACAGGGAAAGTCTCCCTCTGCCTAAGCCCCGGCAGAGCTGCCACCAATCACAGCAGACAGTACTGGACTAGGTAGGCAAATCACCTTGCAGATCCCTTTGTTCCTAAGCAACTCCCATAGTTCCTCCTCTTGTTCCCAGATCTTTGGGGAAAATGTATGACTGAGCATGAGGAAGCTAAGCCCTGAACATGAAAAGATTAACATATCTATATGTGAGCAAAGAGTTTTTGCATTTGTTTTGGGAACTGTGCCATTGTTCTGCACTATCTAATTCCATAAACAACTTTATGCAATGCTGAATCATCGCTACTGGAGAACCAACAATAATAGCTGCAAACAACAAAACCCAAATCAGAATAATTCAGAGCAGAGTATTTTCTTCCCCTAAACAATGAAGTATACATGGTAAAAATTACTGTTCAAACAGAGAAACCATGGGTGTATTCCCCAATAAATAATTTAATTATCATTAAAGAAATTCAAATGAAAGAATGACTAGCTACCTTCCCCTCACCCCCCCTCTTAGCTATTGTTCAGAAAGCAGGTTATGAACACATTTAAAAGAGAAAAAGAAGAATAAAGCAAGTTAACACCAGAGCACTTAACGTTCCCAAAGAAGTTTCCTCAAATTCCACCACAAACAATATAAAATAACAACCTAATAATTTTGTATCTCAATCATGTTCGGTAAAGAAGTCCTTTAGATAATTGGCACCGCCTCTGTACTAGGCCAAACTTACTTTTAAGTTACAAATACTCACAAAAGGTTTACATTATAAGGAGCTGCTTTGGAGATGTGCAGATTTAGTTTGTAAGTACAAAGTGAACATGCAAATTGCCTTATCTTGTGGGATTCACAAACAACCATCATTCAGATTGATTTAATACATAGCTTTTTATCTTTAAAAGTGTTAATTAGAAAATAGGGACAGTTCTCTGAACACTTAAGAGTAATAAATAGATCAAAACAGCATCCATGCCTCTGTGATGAAACTTCTGAAGACTTTATAAAAGGATTAATACAATTGTCAAAAAGACCACCGTATACATATTTAATAGTGCTACCAAGCTACAATTACATTTTTAGGACTCTATTTGCTAGTTTTTAAACACTCATTATACTAAAGGGGGGTACAGGGAATTGAGTACACTATGTAGAAGAATTGGTGTTTTAACCAACCCATCGCTTATCAAATTCAGCTCACTTTGAGTGGCAAGTTTTCACATTCTGAATATTTATGTGTTCTGCAAACATGGCGCGCGCACACAATCATGGTTCTGTGTTAAGAAAAGCCTTTAATGAGACAGACCAAAAATCCTTCTAACCCAGCATCCTGTTACTAACAGTGGCAATCTGATGTACACAATCAGCGCATGAAGGCAATAGCCCTTAATAACTCCAGTAACTGGTATCACATCTTTCGGCAGCAGATTTTACAAGCCATGCATTGTTCGGAGAAGTACCTCTTTGCCCCGAGTCTCCTTAAAGTTTCATTGGGTGACCCTCAGTTGTGGTTTTATAAGAGAGGGAGAAAACTCTTCTCCCCCACTCCATCGTACATACACACACACACCAATTTATCCACATCACATCTGATTTCATTCACATTCTCTCTTCTTCTAAGCTAAAATTCCGAATCTCCCACCACTCTGCTCCATTGGTTGACCTCAGATTCTAATATTGTGAAAGAGGGAGGAAAAATGTATTTCTACGTATCTATTATGCCTCCCCCTTACTTTTTTTTTTTTAGGGGAGGGATAAACTAAAGAGACATTTCTCCTGGAGAAGACTGATAATTTCTGTTGCCCTTTTGTGTACCTTTTCCAGCCCTATAATATTGCACACTGTATTCCAACTGCAGACGCTCCACGTTTGTATAAAAGCAAAGTGATATTGACAGTTTTTTTTTCTGAAACCCTTCCTAATAATCCCTTGCCTTTTTCACAGCTGCCACACGTTGAGTCAATGTTTTCTGTGTTTCGCCAAACTGGCGAGTTTTGATCATCAGAAAACATCCTTACAAGGAAGCTTGTTACTGCACAGTTGGTATCCAGTCAGAGACTGGTTTTAGAACTGTCTCATTTTAGATGGCAGGTGAGTACCACATGTTTCAATCCTGCCTAACATAAAACAAACAAACAAAGCATTTCATCTGTGTGTGAATAACTATCCTAGCCTTCTCTTTGTCTTATTCATTGAAATTATCCTGTGGGGAAGCACATGTGAGTCCTTAGGCATAACTCTAATTAAACTGTCCCAAGAACTCTGTACTCATTACTTATCTACAGGCCTGGTGTCAGCATACATCACCTGTGGGCAGATTATAGAGCCCAAGGACGCGGCAAGCCTCCCCCCCCCCCACTTTGAAACAGCATCTATGTCTAAAAGCTGCCTTTTTAAATTTCCCACAATGCACCTGACATAGCATCACCTGGGGGATTGTGGGAAATTTAGATGGCAGCTCTCAGAATTCTTCATTCAATGCTGTCTGCTGCCACCACCAATACAAAAGGAACCACCAGTGTAAGAGAAGTCCCACCAAAGGAACTTTCCAAAAGGTCCCCTCCAATCTAAGGCCTGTCCCATTTTTCTTAATGTGTAACCAACCCTAACTTTTGTGGAAGATAAGACTGAAGAAGAGTCTAGCACTCCATACAAGGAAGCTCTTGTCCTCAGAGGGAAGTATACGCTGACAGTATCCTAGTTTGGACACAGCAGAATGAAAATGTTTCTGCATAAATTCATCCTAAGTATAATTTCCAGGGTTAGCTGCTGTTTTCAGATTGTTTCATCCAAAGCTGACTGGCTGTTTGCTCATACATGTGATTGCAGTTTATAACATCTGCTCCCTGCCATTGCTAATAATCCAATAATAGCTTATTTGGCCTGCATGCATATAAATACATTTGCAGAACAGATAACTGTTACAAAATAATGGGGTATGTTTTGGACCACCCTAAACAATTTATATATTTTTTAATTCAGCTGTCAAATGGTGGAGAGCTTTCAACCCAGCTGGAAGAACCAGGAGATGTTTCCAAAAGGGCACAAGAGGTCTAGCATTTAGGGGCCATGAAACCAAATCAGAAGAACTGAGAGAGATGAGTGATAGAAACGGAAAAAAGAAGCTGCAAGATAATAAACATAGCAGCAAAATGGTAAAAGCACAGAAAAGTTACGCAAGGAAATCTATCCTGATCTGCAAATCTCATACGATTTACAGTTAATATTTTCTTTGCAACGCGTTAGGACTTTTTCAGATTAGACTGTTATCATAGAGTGTTAACAAACACTTCTGGCATGGTAGAATGGCATTTGGATAGATGGCTGCCCCTTCATGATGAAGGAGGGCTGTTATCTCCCAGTGCTTAAATGTTTAAGGACTTTGTGGTGGATAGGCCCAGAGGTTAGCACTCCTAATCTGGGTGAACAGTAATTGTAGTTAAGGGCAGATCAGTTAGCCCAACAGAAAGATAAGTTCTCAAGGTAACTGCGTATCATACTTGTTGCTCACTACAGCAAAAAAAATTCTGAGAACCGAGAAGGCACAGAGTTAGTGCTTCTCCCCATTTACCATTATTCTTACAGAGACTCGTTTTGCTGCAAAATTGTTTCCCTTCACAAATATTTTTCCTGCAATGGCCCTATCAGTTGCCATATTACATTATATTATTAGGCTGAATATGTCCTGCGTTCCTTTTATACCAATTTACAGCCTTCACAGCTGATGGCAGGGAGTTTGATCAACACAATTTACTTTTCATTCTTATTTCATAAATAAGAATGATTCTGAAGACATTGCCTGCAATATTTCACAGAGTTAGGTGTTCTTACTTCATTGACTTAACAATATTCACTTCTGGATTTAATTCTGGTTGTTTCTGAAGAACACTTTAAGTTTTCAGAGCATCTATTTTCTTTTGTTTTTTAAGGGTTCAACACACCAAGGGTACATACCAAGGGTTAAGATAAATAGGGAAGGGACTGTGAGAGTTGTTATGGTGTACCAGATATAGATACAAGTGGCTGTGTGGAAGAGGGCCCACCTATATCTGAAAGTGAGATTACTATAATTGACGAAACATACTCTGGGTCCAGACAATATTTCAGATTTACTCACATGCGTCTTCCAGCTGGTGCATACGATTAAAATTAGAATCGCTGTCCTGTGCTGGAATATGCTATTCCTTTAAACATTCCTTTCCTTTCGCTAGTTCCATTATGACTTCTTTCTCCTTTGCCACTCTCCAACCCCTGGCCCACTAAATAATAGTGTCAGCATAAGAAGAACCCTTAGGTCTAAACAAAATTAATTTCATGTTTTCCGAGTGATTGGGTTGATATTTCTGCAGATGAATTTGTAAAAATTGAAGTGGACAAATGTGACTGTGATTAAAAAGTGGGGAAAACTTGGTAATGAAGTTGACTTGAACCAGGTTGCGTAGAACCCTGATAATACTGTAATGACCCAGCAGTCATTGAGCCTGACCTCGTGCAGCTAGTAGGAACCATATTTTCCATTAGTACCTGCATATTATCAATCCATATTTTAAATAGTATAGTAATGCTATTTGACCTGTACTGGATCAGTTTTGATTATTGCGTCTTGATATGTAGAAACTGCTTGAAGAAGTGTGGCCAACCACCTGCTACTTGATCATCTTGGCTTTGTAGTGCTAGCGTTAGGGGATTGATTGGGTGGGTCCAGGGAGTGATTAATGCTTCAGCGGAGGAGAGGGAAGAACTATCTGCATTGAAGGAGGCAGTGGTGTGCTGCCTTCTTAACAAGACCTTCCTGGACCCGAGAGCCAGTGTGGTGTAGTGGTTAAGAGCGGTAGACTCGTAATCTGGGGAACTGGGTTCGCGTCTCCGCTCCTCCACATGCAGCTACTGGGTGACCTTGGGCTAGTCACACTTCTCTGAAGTCTCTCAGCCCCACTCACCTCACAGAGTGTTTGTTGTGGGGGAAGAAGGGAAAGGAGAATGTTAGCTGCTTTGAGACTCCTTCGGGTAGTGATAAAGCGGGATATCAAATCCAAACTCTTCTTCTTCTTTGGTGCTTGGCAACCAGCATCCAGTGGCAAATATTGAAGCAAAGTGGTCAAGAAGGTGGTGGCAGTCCAGTTTCAGGCATGCTTGGAGGAAACTGAATACTTGAATCCATTCTAGCATGGTTGGAGGCCTAGCTTTGGCATTGAAAATGCCCTGGCTGGTGACATTTGTTGGGAGAAAGGGGGAGTGCTACCATGCTTGTTATCATGGATGTAGCACATTACAAGACTACCCACCTCTTTTATATTATTATTTGTTACTAAGAGTATAAATAGACCAGCAATATGGTACCCTTCTTCCTATGTCTGCTTAACCCTTCCCCACTGGCTACTTGAGGAGTGGGAAAGTCCACAGTGGCCTGGGATCTGGTGTGAACTCCCTCAGTCTTCTCATCAAAAACCAGAAGTGGGGCATTATGGTAACAACCTCATGTGTCCACCTCTGGGGAGGTCAGCAATAACTCACAAGGTGTCAGTGAAGTTAAGTCTTTATTCAAAGAAACAAAGCAGCTCAGGCCCAGTGAGCACAGCAACTCTTTCTAGTAGCTGTTGCCCCAACGAGGCAGTTGTAAGGACTGAAGGTCCCCACCTTCCCACAGCTCTCTAAGTCTACTTCCCCGGGTCCTTCCCAAGCAACCTGAGACTTCTTTGCCTTGTTTGTCTTTGCCCCTCCCTCTTTATCCCTCTTCAGGTTCTGGGAGACCAGGCGGAGGGGAGTTGTTTGCTGCAAGACGGGGAAATTCCCTGGCTTCTTCAGAAGCCTGCCTGATCTCTGCCTCTTGGCTCCCTTTTTCTCTAGCCTCTGCTTCTGCCTCTTATGCTGCACTGCTCTCTGCCGCAGCCACTGCCTTCTCACTAAACCCTCCTCCCAGTCTGCTCCCTCTTCTCCCTCTGACTACTCATTGTCCTCCCACCACTAATCCCCTGGCTCTGAGCCTCCTTCCCTTGGGGGTTCCCCAGGCTGGTGCCTCCCAGCCAGTCCATGTCATTGTGTCTCTACAGAGTAACAATAATTTATTACTTATACCCCACCTAGTACTCTTGCAACCCATACATGCTCTCTCTGCCCCCTAGTGGAGTCCCTGGCAACATGCCACTTGTCAGACCTCCACCCTCACTGGGTCCTTCTCAGTCCTTTGATGTACATTAACATTCTCGCCATTCACTCCCAATTCAAGTCTTTTTTAAAAAAACAAACCAGAGTCAAATCTGAATACCACCTGCTATCCTTACCGTTGCTGTTGACAGAGGTATTATCTTAGCCATTACACCATTCTCTTTTCCTTTCCAGGAGAAAGATATGGCAAATGTGGCAGTTTAAATTCTCAGCCTCTGAAGAAATTTGCCCTTTTCTGGTTCAAGTCGTTGTTCTTCACTTAGCACCTTGAGGTTCCATCACACACCAATATGACACCATGTTATTTGAGATGGTGCCTCAGAAACGGAAAATAAATCATTAGGGAAGGCAGATATTCAGGGTATTTGCTAGCTACACATTTGCAGCGTTAACCCTTCTCTTGCATGCATGGTGGCCAGCACACCGTCTGTTTTTAATAACAGGAATCAATTCCATCCCACTTCTCAGGGCAATGGGTTGCTTGTTCCTATTACTAGTCAACAACTCAACACTATTCTTTTTTTATATTTTTTTACTAACGCTACGGAAAGAGAGAAACCTAGCACATTCTAATAAAAACCAAACAATTGTTTGGAAATCTGATAATGTGCTACAGTACATTAGCTGAAATGTAGGCAGGAGCTGTGTTAAGAGAGTTGACCTTTCTCTACAATACCTTCTGGGAGAGCTGCAGAAAGACAGGAATGTTAAGAGACAGGAGAAGAATTTCTAACAGAAAAGATGGCATAAAGTTACACACAAAGAGGAAAGAAGGCAGGATTCAAGAAGATTAGATCACTTGGAAGTGCTTTAGGGCCACTGTAAACGTTGCCACCCTGGGACTCGTGTGAAAAAGCAGACCACTCATGTGACAAAGCAGACCAGCAGTGTTTCCTTCACTACACGGTGGGAAGGTATCTCACAGCTCATCATGTGATTCTTACAGATCATGTGGAAAGTTTCCACATCAGCACCACCTACTGGATGGAGAAGACACCACAAGGTGGAGTCCATGCAATGAGTTTTAGCATAGAGTAAGACCAAGTGATGACTGGGAGGTTAAACATGATACAGTACTGGGTTTTTTTTTAATACATACGGTACTGACAGGTGATGGTTTTGTCAGACACATCTACTACTTTAGCCTCCTTATCATATGATTAGAATATACATCTCCAAATATACTGCTGTCAATCTTTTTTCTATTCACATGTGTTCACATTGTAAGATGCCATTAGTGTTAATGCTGGATGGTTGATAAATATCTGTTTATTAAATTAAACTCTATTGAAGTTTTATCAGAGCAAATTCAAGAATCCCTGCCCATCCAATGGTTGTATTATCCTATGTTCACATGTAATAAAACATTTCTGAGAAAATTGTTGGTCAGATTTTGAGATCTGTTGACAGCTGCTGCAATTTTCCTTAGTTGGCGAAATACAGCCTTACTAGAACCCTGTCAAATTGGAGGTATTTGGCACTGGGGGATTCTTAGGGCTGGGCCAAGATATTTTGCTACCTAAGGCAAAGTATAATACAACACTTCTCCCTGTTCCATGTACGAAAGCCAACTAGACTGGCAATTGAATCTTACTTTGACGCTGGCAATGGGGCAGGGCTCTCCCTTTCACCGGAAGCTAAGATGGTGAAAGTTAGGCCACTACTCTGTCCACTCCCCACCCCTCAACATCTGCCACTTGAGGGGTCTGCCTTACTCTGTCTGATTACAAGGTTGGCTGGTGGAATTCTATGTACTATAGCCTAAATGGATGATGGGTCATACTAGCAGTGTGGAAATGGTTTGCATTCATCAAACAATCTTCTAAAGAACAGCTCACCCAGTGTTGCTCTTGTTTTATGTGGTAAACATAGGAGGTTCAACCTATGCTGGTGTCATGGAAGGAAGCTGGTATCATGTAGTGAACAGCATATTGGGCTTGGGGGGGCAATCTGGGTTCAGTTCCCTGCTCAAGTATGAAAATTACTCGGTTTCTTTGGACACATTGACTCTCTCAGTCTAACCTAACTCACAAGGCTTTTGTGATGCTAAAATTTTGCTCCATGAATAAATGTTGGTTAGAAATATGACAACTAAGGCTATGCAGTTCTGCATCTAGTATGTCCTTTATTTAAAATTGGCCAGTTTAATAGATAATCCAGTTTTCCAATGCTACAGAACAAGAGGTTGTGATGATGGGCCTCTCTCTCAAACAGTGGTGGCTCCAGTACAAGCCCACTGTTGTTGTTTTCAAGACCTATTTGTTCTATTGAGGTCATGTGGAATACATTTCTCCAGAAGCTTGTACCTGTTTTGTGGATAGTGACAAAGTATAATAGTTGGTGACCATATTGAAAACACTATTCTCCAAATACATAACAATTCTAAGCGTTTAGATGCTTCTTAAAAGCTACCTCACTGTTTTATATGATTTCTGAAATCACTGATTTCTGGGATTCAGGGAATAATACCTTAAACACAGGAAACTGAAGGTGAGTTAGAGAGAGAGGAGCACTTCTATGTATTGTAAAAAAAAAAAAAACAGAGATGCTGATATGAGCAGTCTTACGGGATTTTTATTTTTACTTTTTTGCAAAAGCTTTCGTGGAGCAAAATTGCTACTGGGTTGCATAGCTCTAGGTGAAGGGCTTGTTGAGCATGACCTAAATAGCCTTCTCTCTCCAACTCATCAGGGACAACGTGTCCTCCTAGTTCCATGCCAGTATTGCTAGCTGTCCAAGACATCTCATGGGTAAACCCCCAAAGCAGTGACCTTGTGACTATACGCCTGCCAGACCTTCCTGCTAGCAAAAAGCAGCTGCCACTCTTGGCAAATGAAATAGCCCTTGCAGAGTTTCAGAGCTCCTTTCTGAGGTGGCCATTTTCCATGTTCTCAGACTCCTGAAAGAAACATCACTTACAGTATTTACACTTACTACTCTTAGAGAAGATGTGCTATTTTGGGCAAGTGATCTTGATTCCCTCTTCTCTTTTCTTTTTAGGGATAGAGATATTGAAAGTTCATCCTCTCCCCCTCCCTGCAATAACTGTTAGTAGCAGCCATATTCTGATGTAAGTTGTAGCAATTTTCCCCCTGCATTCTATAAAACACTTCTTCATAGTTTTAAAGAAGCCAAGGGCTACAATTCTTTAAAATAATAATAATTGAGAATAACATTTTGTCCTGTTACCTTCTTGTCAGATCATTCAGAGAGAAAGAGGGAGGGAGGGAGAGATAAACAAGAGAAGAATGATGCTGTATAACAGGTAGAGAGATGTGATGACTTAGCACAGCCCAATGTGGGTGTATTTCAAGCATTAATTTTCTTTAATGAAATGTAATTGCATTAACACTGCTTAAGTGTATTACTGTTTTTTAAACATTATTGATTGTTAATAATAAAGCTGCTGTCTTTAAGCATCAACTGTTGATAAGCTATCTGTGGAAGCTAGGAGTCTAGAGGACAAGGGTAATTTATACTTGCCAAGTCTCTTAGAGCAAATTCCAAGTACATTCAGATTTGCATATCCAGTATTATGGAGGGTAATTAGGTGTAGACTAAATATTTATTCATCTTGCTGCTTTAAAACACCGGTTGGAACAAGGTTTTCTGACTGGAAATGAGCTATAAAAACACTGGAAGAAGAAGGGTATACCTCTTTAGGTCTACTATAGCAGCCTGCCAAAATTTTAAACTCAGGTCCTTGTAAGTCACACATTCTAATATAACTTGCAGCTTTGCTCACGCACAGCTTTCCTGAAGTTAATAAGAGTGCAGAGAAATATCCTTTTAAACTGTGTTTGGTTTAGATACAATGTATGTGTATATGTGTGTCTATTAGTATGTTTATGTGGGGGTCATGTAATGGGTTAAATTTGAAATTCTAAGTACTGTACACATTGATAACTGAATTGGCTGTTATTTGGTTACACGAGAATTGTCTAGGGAAAACCAAGTTCTGTTTAATACTAAGAGAGAGGACTTAAAATTACACTTCTGATTGGCTTATTGGGCAGGAGTTCTTGATTGGTTGGGAAAATAGTCTGATGGAGGGGAAAGAATTCTATGGCATTTTGATCTGATTGGTTGAAGGGTAAGCTGTCTGTAACACAATTAGGCCTATTCTACTTCTGTTGAGAAAGACAAGAAGGAGAAAAAAGAGAAGAGGAGGGGAGCGAAAACTGGAATGGAAGACAAGAAAGAGACTAATGAAGCTAGAGAAAACTGGGGGTATAGCCTGCCCCAAAAGAACAGAATACGTGTCTTAAACCAAAAATTGGCAATGAGGCTGTATAAAAGAATTGAGCAGTGGGGTGAATTCAACAAGTTACTTCAGAGCTGACCAGAGCAAGAACTGCTGGAAAACCTGGAAAGCACAGAAAACTGACAGTGGTGACATTGACTGAGAAAAGAGACGCAGAGTGATTGGCATATAAGTGCAGAGAGTCCACCAGTGCACTCAGAAAGATGCAAAGTACACCACAACCCAGGCCAAAGGTGTTATGCTTCAGAAAGGCGGACTACGGGAAATGACTCTTCTAAGACCCTGATTCACTTCCAACCTTTCTTAGAGCAGGTAACTTACTTGGAACTATCCATGGTGCTGCAACTTCTGGCCTGCCTTGACCCACTGGGAACCTGAAACAGATGAACCAAAACATCACCTTTCCTTTTAACCTGCAGTTCACATATACATCCAAATGCTCTCAAATGCTTGAGGGAGCTCACAAAATTTCCCCTTCCTTCCCCAGTGCCCAGAAAATTTCCTTGAATCATTGAAAGACAGAAATAGTTATACCTCAGAGGGATCATTCCACCCTGCTGAGGGTTAGCATTACAAGTTGCAGAACCTCCAGTGGAAACAGTGGAAATATGCCAACTGGACTGGCAATTGAATCTTATTTCAATACTGCCAATGGGAGGGTGACTTCTTCCACATCTGATGGCAGGAGGCTAGCTAAGGGACTGCAGGGTAGGCTGTGTGAGGCACACACTGTTTGTTCCCTCAACACCATATTACCACTCCCTATCCCCAACATCTTCTGCTTGAGGTGGCTGTCTAACTCTGACTAATGGTAGGGACAGCAGTGCCCCTTCTCAGACATGCAGTTTCTACTGACACACTGGTATATGCAGTCTTCAGAATGGGATGAATGAGTGGGGCTTTCTCCCCCCCCCCAAAAAAAGTCACTGTGATTCATACAGCTCAATTTCCAATATGCTCCCAACATTCCAACATTCTTCACTGTCCAGTTTATAATGACTTAAAACTCATTCTATTGAGCCTACACCAGTGTCAGGTGGCCTCAAGATTGTCTCATAAAGTCAGGTCAGATCATTCCTTTGGGAAAACTAGGTTATCAGTGTTACACTAATATGTATGGCAAGGACACTTTAAGAACATATTTGGGTTTTTAATTTATTTATCCCTTTATAATTTGCTAAGAGTTACATTAAAGTTTCATTCTGGTGGACAGGGAGTGAACTGATTAAGTTCATTTATGCAGGTTTATACCCTCATTGTCATTGTCTCCCTCCCCCTTCTTGCAGTAATTTGTCAAAAGCTTGTTGTTAGGTGATATGTAACCTTTAATTCAGCTATTGTTAGCACTTTTGTATGCCAGTGAAGGGTTCTGAAATTTTCAGTAGGATGTGCTCTCCTAATAGGGAAACTTAATTATTCCCCTAGTACTTCAAAACTATCATTGACATCTGAGTTATATGCATTTCATATCTACTGCGTAACCTTCAGCTCCCAGTCAACAAGGTTGCCTTGCTGTTCGTCTTCGGCCAGAAGAAGCTATTTGTGATAGCTCTATCCTTATTCTTAGTACAATGGTGATTATTATTAAAGGCCTTGTTTGAGATTTAAAAAGGCTATGTGCATAAAATTCACATTTGCACTTTTTCTGTTCCCACCTCTTTCTGTTGATTACTCGTTTTATTCATAAAGGCAAATTAATTATATTGGGTTTTGTTTACAAAGTAAAGGGCAACTCTTCATCTACTCTTAGAGCTTTGGGAAATTTATTACTTTTTTAAAGTCTGCGGCTAATCAGATTATTAAGTTATTAGTAGTAATACTAGTTGTATACCAACCAATGAGAGTATTATCAAGACTTGAGAAGTCTATCATCACCCCACATATATTTTCCAGCTGAAAAGAAGTCCCATGGCACCTCCAAAACCTATTCATTTCATAAAGTATATACACAATTGGTTGCAAAAAGAACCTCAAAGTGGTTCACAAAAAACAATAAGATTATCAATAAAAAGAATTAACAGTAGTTTAAAAAAAATGTTTTTTAATTAAAATCAGCAATACACCAAAAACAGATTAAAATTCACACCAACATTCTAAATATCTGGGTAAATTTCAGGTACTGGAAAGAGTACAGTAAAGGTGGCTGCCTAATAATAATAATAATAATATATTTATGCCCTGTCCATCTGGCAAGGAGTTCGTGCTCTCCTAATGTGGCAGCACCTACACTTTGGAACTCCTTGCCAGATGGACAGGTTACATATCACCTAACAACAAGCTTTCGACAAGCTTATTGCAGCATAAGCTTTTGTGGCTAGACCTTGTGTTATTGGTTACTCCCCCAAAATGACCTCTACCACAACCTGTGTGCTAGTCTTGAAGGTTCCAAAGGACACTTTTTCTAGTTTTGCTCCAACACACTTAACAAGACTACCAGCCAACCACCATTTCTTGGAGAGATGATACATCAAATCTCAGTAAAAGTGAGTGTGTGCTAAGCTAGGCATAGGTTCAGCTCCCCGATTCATCACTGCCCATGTCAAAACCCTGCCCTTTAAAAAAAGAAGTAGGAGTGGCGGTATGGATATCCACACCTGGCACTCTTCAATCATTCTTTAAAAAATGTTCAACTTTGAGAAAGGAGGGAATGCGGGGAAAATACAGGGTGGCAATTGGTGGGTGCCCCGTACGAAGTTAGAGCACGAAGCATGGCAATTCCATATCAGGCACCTTGTTATCAAAGCCCGTCTTTTCTTTCCTGCAGTGCAATTGCTAGTGTGGTAGCTTTGGCAACAGAATGCTAGACTTTGGCCTGATACAAAAAGACATATTTTCTGTTCCTTGATTGCAGGTGAATGAGCCTGCACCAGGTACCACCAACCAGGATATGCGCCACTGAAAATTCTGCTTGAGAAAGTGCAAACAGCTTTCCCAGAGGGGATGAAATGCAGTGAAACATTTTAAATTCATTTAATGGGAATATAGCTAAGGAGGAAGGTGGGAGGAGGATATGGAAGAGATCACAGTATTAAAAAAAATATTACTTTTCTCAGCCCTCTACCAACCCAGAGCTTAATTTGTGCTGGAGCTTGTTGAAGCTAAGCCCCAGAATCTGTTCTCAATACTGTGAAGGACTCTTCAAATATAATTTAATGTACCTCTGAGTTTATACAGAGTACCTTACTTCCAGGAACCTCCACGCACTTTGGATTAAGAAACAACATTCCAGGGCAGATGGCGTAGCTTCCAGGCTGGCTTCAATCCCTGGCGTGTCACTTTTAAGAAGTTTAAGAAGCACTTCTCCAATCTTAATCTGGCCGCAGTTGCCTCCCTGCCATCCTGCTGGAGTAGCAGAAATGGACTATCTGATTTGATTGTAGTCAAAGTTACTAAAGCAGATGAAACAACGTCAAAGTTGCTGAAGGACATTATTCGTAGTCAAAGGGTGCATGCTTGTATCCAAACATTTAGCAAAGGAAATGGATGCTCATGTTTGATTCACAAATTTAAAGGGCAATGCTTAGTTCATCTCTACTTAGATATTGCAAACAACTTAATGCCAAACAGATCCCTAAGTGTTTGCAGAATTTATTAAACCTTAATGCATTTCAGAGGAAACTGATGTTTCTTCTTTCAGAGATTATAGGTCCTGTTAGCAAATTTTGAGACTGCACTAGGAGTTTTAAACTTCACTTTGTGATTTATTATTTATTTCAGTTTTTGTATGCATCTCAGGTCAAAAGGGACTATCATAGTTTAATTGTCTGAGAGATATTTTTATAACATTTTTCTAGCATATAGTAATCTATCAGTAACAATGCTAACAATAGCAACTAAAGCAATTCTCAGTGCTTCACTTATTCATCAGTCAGTGGAGCTGTTTAATGCAATCATGAGGCTGTGCTGGAGATTTATAGATCTAAATGCAAGTCAGACACATTTATTCTTACTCCTCATTGAACAGAATTTGACTGTTCTCACAGCTCTTCTTACTTGAAAGCATGAAGTTATGCAACATGTTGTGCTACCAGGGATCTGTTTACCTTGGAACATGATGAGGCACAGCGCTTGAGCATCATTCCTCTAACTCCAGTACAAGCTTGTAACATGGGCTCCTTTCCTCTTCTCCCACAAAAGGCCTTGTTTGTTCTGGAAAAAATAGAGGGTTGACTGCTGTCCTTTAGGTGCCTGTGTTCAAACTCCTCACATTTCTGGCTTCCTAAGTTGTATTTAGTGCATAGTTGCAGTATGACATATTTGCTTCTTAATTACATACAACTGACAAATACCTTTTAGACACAGCTTCCTGTCCCCAAGACCTAATGTCAGTGCTTCTATGCATGCTGAAAACCAGGTCTCACATATGTTTAGTGGCCTGTGATTTTTGAGAGAGCAGGCACACAGAGACCTGCCACTTTGTATCTCAAACTACAGTCCCCTGTACAAACCATCAGTTTTAAGGTGGCCAAGTGTCCTCCTGCATGGAAGAAGATAGGCCTCCATTTCAATAGCTTCTGACCCAACATCAGTTCAAGATGAAGAAACTGAAGAAGGGAGAACAGGGGCCTCACAGTCGCTCATTTGCAGCACCTGGGCAGCAGACTGAGCAGGGGCTTTTTAAATTGATTTTAACTAAATGTGGGGAACCTGTGCTCTCCTCAGATGTTGCTGGGCTACAGTTTCTGTTATCCTCATGGGAGTTGTCAGTCAGCAACACCTGAAGGGCCAACAATCCCCTGCACCTGATTTAAATTTCAGTTCCCCACCCTAGAAGACTATCTCACTCTTTTCATATCCAGATGCAGATACCATCTCATCAGAAGATCCATTCCATTCCGTCCAGTGAAGGAATAGTACTTAGTTCTCCCTTTGCAACACTTACCTGGGCCATGATGTCAGATTCACAACATTCAGTGTTCTATGCCCACAGCAGCCAATGATACAGAGCAAGGACAGGGAAGTGAGGTCACAACACAAGGTGAGTTTTGCTTGATACTACAGATGGGACCTACTACACACAAGGTGGTTGTTTTCAGTGGGAATTGGGTTTAATCTGGCCTTTAGAAATGGAGTGCAACCGTCACAGAAATTTTGGCAGTTTCATGTGAGATATATTTGTGTGGCTGAGGTAGGGAGTGACTTGGTGATAAGAGAAAGGTAACCTTTGCATGTGAAACCTGAAAGTCCTTTCCTTACCTGGCCTGGAAGGGCAGGGCGCTGACTGACCCCATTTACAAAACCTGAGGTTGCTGAACAGACTCTTGGGTTGGGGTATTGTTTAGGGGGTTTTGCTGCTGTTATTGATATAAATTTTTGTATCTTTAATTTTTTTAGCTCATATAATGATTTATGTAGAAATTGTTCAGTTATAGTAGTGCACTTTTTGATGTGTTTTATTTATTGTTTCTTACTACTTTTGTAATTATGTAATTTTTTTGTGTTGTAAGCTGCCTTGGGCATGGTTTTAACTATGGCAAGGCAGCATACAAATAAAATGATGATGATGATGGCGTTAGTTGGTCCTTTAAGTTAAAATTATGAAAATTGCTAGTGTAAATTATTTCAATATGCACACTTCAATTTCCGTGGTTAAAATCCATGATTATCAGTGAAGTTGACTTTGGGAACAGAAATGAATAGTGGCCTCATGAGGTTGTGCTTTTGTTATCTAAAGTGTCTGGCTAAGAAATAATATCCATTGATTGCTGGACTTTCCTCCATGGCTAAGGTTGTGTAAGCATTTGGCCCTGTTTGGTTCATATTTCCTTCTTGCTTGGCTAATAGGCCCATTACTACT